>NW_024412395.1:89166695-89414666 GCF_014898765.1 Herpailurus yagouaroundi
ACGTATATGTATAAATACACGTATATGTATAAATACACGTATATGTATAAATACATGTATATGTATAAATACACGTATATGTATAAATACATGTATATGAATATACAAATAGTCCCTGGCTTATAATAGTTCTACTTCAGAGTTTTCAACTTGATGATGGTGGGAAATTGATACACATTCAGTAGAAACTACACTTCAGATTTTGAATTTTGATCTTTTCTGGGGCTAGTGATATTTGAGATAAATACTCTCTCATGATGCTGAGCAGCAGAGACTGTGAGCTATGGATCCCACTCAGCCACGTGATTGCCAGAGTTAACAATTGATACACTTAAACCATTCTGGACCCGTAAAATAATTCTGGATTTCACTTTTAGTACACTATTTAATAAGTTACATGATATATTCAACACTTTATTATAAAACACCAGGCTTTGTGTTAAACTATTTTGCCTAACCATAGGTGAATATGAGTACTCTGCAAGTTTCGATAGGCTAGGCTAAACTATGCTGTTTGGTAGGTTAGATACATACACACACACATGCATTTATTTATTTATTTATTTATTTATTTTTTAGAGAGAGAGAGAATGAGTGGGAGTGAGACAGAGAGAGAGGGCAACAGAGGATCTGAAGCAGGCTCTGCGCTGACAGCAGTGAGCCACAGACTGAGGTGGGGTTTGAATTCACAAACCATGAGATTATGACTTGAGCCAAAGTTGGACACTCAACTGACTCAGCCACCCACGTGCCCCTGGTAGGTTAGGTATAGTAAATGCATTTTTTATTTACAGAATTTTCAACTTACAATGGGTTTGTCAGAACTTAACCCCATCATAAGTCAAGGAAGATCTGTATAAAAATGTGTGTACCTTTCCACAGGACTTCTAAAATTAAATTGTGAATTCAAGTCTTAATTGTGACATTCATTTTGGATTCTAACCTTCTATTCCCTTATATACATCACAACTTTGCCATAAGGTTTTTCCTCTTACCAATATCATTTTAATTGAAGTTTTGACATTGGATCAGTATCAGATTCTGTGCTATGCTTCAGAAAAAGTTAGCATGTAGTAAATCATAGATAATTTGTCAAGTTATTTATAAATTCAGTTTTTCATGTGAGATTTCACCTAGATGAACATTCTTGTATGTAATAATATTGCCAGACATAAGTGTAGTTATATGCCATTTTCTCTGACATGTGTAAGGAACAAGTGGTGCTTTCACTAGGCAGATTTATTTATTTCTTGTTTATTTATTTATTTTTAGAGAAAGAGAGAGAGGGAGGGGGCAGAGAAAGAGAGAATCTCAAGCAGGCTCTGTGCTATCAGTGCAGAGCCCCACATGGGGCTCACAAACCATGGGATCATGACCTGAGCCAAAATCAAGAGTCATTCGTTTAACCAAATGAACCACATAGGTGCCCCTACTAAGCAGATTTATAAGACCCTGAGAAAGGGACGCAATCAGTAGGCTCTCTACATGGTCATTTAAAAAAATAATTCTACTTACTATGCTGCATTTATTTTTCTTGAATGAAAGGACTCTGATTCTCCATCATGGGTGAGTTGCTTTTGTGTAGTTTGAGGGGGCAAAGAGAGGTTTTCAGTTTTATCAGAAGAGCAGTTCTCATGGGACTGATGAAGACAACTGGTGGTCTTAAATTGATTCAATGTGTCAGCATAAAGTGTGGTGTGATCAGAATGAGGTTCTTATTTGCATAGGAAGAAAGAAAAGTGGTTAACTAAGTAGAAGAAAGATATTTAAGTCAGAAGATGCAGCTTTGAGGGTGGCTACAACCACTTAGTAATAAAGGTCACATGACTCTAAATTTGTTATTTTAGTCTTACTTTCCTTATCTAGATGACCAGAAGTAATATGGTGTCACGGGAAATGTCAACTGTACTTTAGAGCATTAGAAACATAAATTGTTTCTCCCTCTTCTTCAGCCTATCAGTTACTTAAAATACATGGTGCCTTGACATATCTCACCCTGAAAGGTATGAAATGACAGTGATTCCAAACTAATGGGTCTCAACATCTAAGGAAGAGAATGTGTTTGTGTCCATGCAAATAGTAGGGGGTGCAATCAACAGGATCTTTAAAGACCCATATCTGAACAGATTTAAGAGAACTTACTCCAGTTATTATGTTGAAAGATATATTTTCTGTCCACTGACTCAGTTAAGATCATATGTCATCCAATAACCATGGTAGTTTGAAAGAATAATAGAATCTTGAATAAGAAGCTATTAGAATCTTAAAGTTCTTACACTTTGGAGGTAGGAAGGAGTAAGAATCAATATTTGAAATAGAAAATTTAGAATAAGAAGCTGAGAGAGGAACTTGTTCACTTCATTAATGTCTCTGAAATTATTCTTACACATTTCCATGGGCTTATCTCAAGTCACTCATCAGTTCATTGACTATTTACAGACCCAGTCCCTCTCCTGCTCTTTAAGCATGGTACTAACATCTGATATTCTTTCTAACAAAAGCTTTGCCAGAAATATTTTTGTAAATTGCAATGGGGGCAGAAATAAAGTAATTATAAAAATATTACTGTTATTTGGATACAACCTACCAAATATTCCATATGTGTGTGTGTGTGTGTGTGTGTGTGTGTATACTCAAAAAAACTCCAACTAGTTAATTAAGCATAGTCTGTGCAGAGGAGTAAGTATGTACACATCAATAGGCATATGCGCTAGAGCAAAACCTATGGAATGTATCACATTCCAAACAACTGAAGAGCTTCAGTCCAAAGAACTAAAGAGTTTCAAGGAATAATAATTGGCATTCATAAATGTGGACAAAAATAAATCCATATTCACATGTTCAAATTATTAAATCTAGAACACATCTTCCTCTTTCCTAACTGGTTTTTCTTATAACAAATTTCCGACACAGAAGAGAACATTTGTTTCATATTTTATTGAATTTCATTTATATTAAATTAAAAATATATTTCTGACAGATTCATGTAACAAAAAGGCAGAACAGTTTTCAAATTGTTCAGCTGGGATGATCAGTATGGAATGAGGCAAAGCAGGTCGCATTCTATAATTGCCTTGTACAGGTACAATCCTTTCCCAAGAGCCAAGAGAGGATCCTTGAGAACTAACTGAAAAGCCTAATTACAGAAATTTAAAATACTGTTTGTCCCTCATTCTCAAATAACAACAGAAATTGGGGGCAGGAAAGGAGAATGGGGTGAAGGGTTGGTGGAGAAGAAAGAATAAGGGAAATTATACTAAAATATACCTAACATTAAAAAAGTTAGTATGTGTTAAGTGCATAATCCTTCATAGATAAAATAGAAAAAAATCAAAATAACATTACACCACACACAATTGGCATCTCCTATTGTGTAAGCGAGTGCAGAGGTTGAACACATCACAATAGCGCTGAACACAGAATCACAAGTAATGTCAAAATGATAACTTCCAACCAAAAGGAAACAATCACAAGCCAATTACTTATATACAAATCAATCCTAAAGACATTATGTCCCAAATAAAGATGTCCACAAAAAAAAAAAAAAAAATCAAAGCAACATGACCCTTATTTACAATGCAACTAGCCATGTCTTTAACAAGCTATAAAAATACTATTCACATTTTCAAACATACAGTAGTAATTTTTGTTTGTTTATTTCAAAAAGGCAGCTAACTTTGAACACTGGGATTTAAATGAAACATCAATGGCTTACCAGCTAGGTATTTTTGCACCCCTATCCTCTGAAGATACTTCACGAGAGAGAGGGCTTGTTTTCTGTTTACAAGTTAAGAACATAAGGAAATGAATACGAATGTATATAATACCTTAAGCCTCTGCCTTTTCTGTGAAATGTCTCCCTTTATCACCTGAACTGATCTTAGTCAACTACTTGGATGCATGTATGAGATGAGTGTTTGAGAGAAGATTTAACATGACTTATTTTTTTGTGCTATGATTTGTCTTGCAAATTGATCTCACTTCCATTTGATCTTGTTATAATGGTGCCTAAGAAAGAGATGAACAACTAGTCATATACCATGTAAAGATGTAGTTTCGACATGCAGCGATGCAAGTCCCTGGTGCTCACAACAGGAAGTGTAGACACACCAGCCAGTGAGGTGTGCATTCAAAGTTAGCTGCCCTCACACAGCTGCTCAGTTTAATAATCGACCCATTTAACAGCAGTACCAATTTATGCTACATTTTTCAAAGTACCTTACTTTAAAAGAACCACTTACATATCTACATTTAGAAAATAACTTCCATACTTGATTACTGGAGTAATCCCAAAAGGATTCTTGGAGTGCTATGGTGTCATCCCCTCACTCCCCCCCTCCCATCCCCTGAGAGATCCAGAAATATACAGGAAAACGACTCTCACATTAGGGAAAAGGAACAACCCCCATTAACTGAAGAATCTGGAAATGGTATTCAAGAACCAGTTTATGTCAATATATAGGAGGTATGATTTCTTTCAAGAGAGCTGCAGGCCTGGGGGAAACATCACATCAGGGATAAAAAAATAGCAGTAAAGGCAAAGTGGTTTGGACAGGTTAGACTATTACCTACAGGTATGAAACTTTGTTTTCTGATATTTGTGTATTTGTACAAATATAACCACTTCTCATCATATGGGAAAATTCATTAGAGCATTGAAATAAAAATGTCCTTAAAGACTAAAAGTGGAGAAAAAAGTGGCAACTTATTAGACTACATGGATTTTCATTTCAGTGAAACTGCCCTCATTATGTATTTGTCAGATAGATGAATGATCCAATAAGGAATGGCAGGTGGTTCTCAAAGCTGAATAACCTTTACCTGTTTGATAATAAGACTCTTCGTTTGTGAAAAAAAAGTTACAGCAGCTGTAAAACATTTGCGATCAGGAATAAAATAAATATGTAAGGTAAATAAGTTAATTGCTTGCAAAACTAACTTCTCATGTGTAAGTTTTCTATGAAAAGATTAAATCTAAGACCTACCAAGTGTATGTGCACATATGTAAATTTCAAGATTCATCACTGGGCTGACTCGACTCAAGTTTCTGCAGAGAAGGATATAGTAAGAGAATTGGTCTTTATGGGAAAAAATAATTTTAATATCATAAAGCATACTCTGTGCAGTAATCGATTTGAGAAGACATTTAAACAATGTCTGCATTGCTAGAATCTTTTACAGAGAAGTCAGGCATTTGAGGGCAGAGGCTAAGTCAGTATTTCACAAAGCAACATGTGGGACCTAAGAGACCCACTATGGCTTCACAGAGGTACAGCATCAAGAGGGCCACTTTGAATTAAGGTTGTAGACAGGTGAAGAGAACAGAGGTGGCTGTGACAATGCGGAAAGAAGTAAGGGTGGTCTTTTTCTTTAAGGTCTAGAGAGATATTACTTTTTCTGTGTTCCTAACAAGATAATCGCTTACTTGCAAAGCTGTCAAGGAATATTTTCCAACGTAAGCAGGAGACACCCCAAGAGGTTGGGGCTTAGAGTGTTTTCAGCTCATAATTGAAAGAAAAGCATTTTCTTCTGCCCAAAATATCACCTGGCTAGAAAGAGGTGAGGCAGGAGTCTGCAAAAGTGACACATTCTACATTTTTGTACCTCTACAAAATCAGCGGGACTTAAACAGAGTTATCTGATATTTTGACTATTTTCTAGAGACTTTCCTTTTAATGAAAAGAATGAAGCAGCCCATGGTGTTAAAAGCCATCTGTCCATACAAACACAAGGGTTCCTTGACCCAACATCATGCCCACAATAGCTTCATGCTGGCAAGTATGGAGAGAACTACTCTTGCAAAGGCATCTCTGGGATTAGAAAAATTATATTCATTCTACCCAGATGTACAAAAGCTATCCCCACTGTGATATCAGTAAAATCAAGGTCCCACTAATAACTGTTATTTTAAAATCACACCTAACCTACAACTATATAATGTCATTCGTTCTTATGCAAATGGCAATCAGGAGATATGAGTCTGCTTTCAGTGTCTGTATGGACTCAAGGCTGCCCTTCGAAGTCCATATACACAGTTGGAGGAACAGCAGAATTTTCTTGCCTATAGCATATACAGTAGAAGTTAGTTTATCTGGATTTCTCACAACTAGAATTTTATACACCTGGACTTCTTGTCTGCAATATTAAAAATCATTGGTCTAATAACTAGAGTCCAAAATAATGGAACTACAGCAGTTTGAAATGCTTCGTTTAGCATTAGTTATCAAAAATTTGTCAATTAATTGCTTCTTTTTGTTTTTGAAAATGGGAGGGTATCGTGGGAAAAATGGACATTTTACAAATTAAATGTATTTTGTTTGCTTACTAAATGGCACCACTCAGTCTTTGTCTCTGCATAAGGTAATAGAACATTCACATTCCCTTTACTTCATTTTGAAGACCTCTTACTTAAAGTCACGTAACATATTTGCCTGTTAAACTCTGCAAGGTGGTGTTTGCAAAAAAAAATTAAATTTTTTTTCTCTTACACTTAATACAATTAAAAATGGTAAAAGAATAAGAGAATGAGAAAAACATTTAATTGCAACGCTTTAAATCAAGTTTTCACAAGTGGAACCAGCTCTTTATATGCCTACTTTCAGCTAAACCTAACAAATAACAATTTTAAGTGGCAAACTTATACTATGCAAAATCCATCCTACATTTTCATATCCTGCATTTTATTTTGTTACATAATATTCTGTGGTTAGTTTTCTAGTTTGATTTATTTAATAATATTAAAATCATTTATTTTCTGAAAACCTAACTAAATCTACGTCTTACAGCATTATCATGGTTTTGCCCAGTTATATACATGCTCTCATGATCACCTTTTCTATTACCTTATGAACTACATACTAGTTAAATAATCAACATTTATAGATGGATGAATAATTCAAGTTTTGAAATAAAGGTTAGATAGTTCTAGAAAACATGTATTTACATCCTTCCCTGTCGGGCTTAAACAATCTTATTTTTTTTTTCTTTTCACTTTGACACTTCAGAAAGTGAGGGGCACATTGATAGCCCCTCTGACTTCATCTAGCAGCAGAACCTCCCAGTTCTTCTACTGGTTTGTCCTTGGCATTGGGAATATGCATGCTTTCCATGTCACATGCTGCTTTTAGAAGGATTTGATACGTACATTGTAACACTTAGAACACTGTCTCTTCTTTTCTGCATCTCAACATACAAATGTTCAGTCATTCTTCCCGATCTACTAAGGAAGAATCTCTTCTTTTTAGTTTGTACATGTTAATGAGATTTCAGCTTGTATTTTTGTTTTCATTCTCTTTCAAGAATATTACTTGAGAAAGAACCCTCATCCTAACCCATGCCACTAAAATTTGGAAAACCAAATGTTACTCAGCCATCCAAGCACCTCTTTATGGTGCAGGACGCTTTGTGGTTCTGGGTCTAGTCTAGAGAACATCTTTTCTCATTTAAGAATTAAAGAATGGTTCTTTAAGCAACCATTTAGTTGTACAGTGTTTCCTTGACTGTAAATAGGATTCCCCAAGATAGGCTAGGCTACAAAATTTGGTGATTTAAACAAATATAGTCTGTGTAATTTTACTACTAATTTTCTTAATTGGTTTTGCATATTTGCATTGATACAATCAGCTTCTGGTATTTGATATCCTGATGTCCTTTGCAGGCTTCAATTGGCATTTTAAAATTTCATTCTACTGGGTTGAATAAGTTATTGTTTTAGAACAGATAAAACTAGTTTTTTCTTCCTTTCATTCACTCTCAAGTATGTTTTTCTAGGAGACAAAAACAAAACAAAAGAGAAATTCTAAAACAACTGAAATCAAAGATGTACTACAGAAAGCATTCAAAAGAAAAAAAGTTTTTGTGAAGCATTTTGGGTCATCTTGGGTTATACTTGAATCTATTTCTAGTTATTAGTGGTAGACTACCTGATGTGTAAGTGTTTTGTGTTCTCAGAATAGAGACTACATCACTGAATACATTCTATTACCTTCACAGTAAAACATTTATTTTTCTTTCCTTCTCAAAATAAGTGATTCTTTTTTCCATATCCCAGTAAAAATCATATGAATATAGCAAATCAGAAGAAAAAAAAATCAAGTTCTAGTATCCAACAAGGGTGCTGTCAGTCGTAAGTTGTTATAGATTTATCTAGAAAGGGAGGCTTATTTCCAAATGTTCATAAGAACTGATGTGAAGTCCCCTTCCTCTGGAGACTCCTCTAAATGAGTGGGAAAGTTTGAAGATGTTGGGCTTTAGCCCCTGAGTCATTCCGTGTCTTCAGCCCTGAAAAGTTCATGGTTGAACATCACTGGAAGGGTTCTTACAAACCTCTCCCTTGCTCTATTTCACTCTTATAGCTTACCTGATTTCTCATAACTTAGTAAGAAACCAGTTCCAGCACCTCCAAAGTTCTTGGCCAAAGACCAAAAACCTGCTGTTGACTGAGAATCCAGATAGGCCAATTAGCCAGTGAGGCAATATCCTTCTAGACCAGTACGTGTTTGGATGGTAACACTGAAACGGTCGTATTAGTCAACTTCAGTAACTTGTAGGTTGTTTAATTCATGTTTCAAATGGATTCATGGGAGATCTTCTAACAAACAACTGATTTTATGATGACCACTCACAAAATAGTCCATAAAATCTTATTCCTTGGACTTATGGGGAAATTCAAATGTCATTCCAAATAAATCCAGACTTAAAATCATTAAGTTAGGGATAATATTGTATTTATGTTGATGTTCCCCATTTACACAGTGCTTTTAGTAGACTCTAAATAAATATCAGTTGAAAAATAAGGGTGTTGAATGGATGGATTGATTTACTTTTTCAAAACAGGCAGAAACCTAAATCTCTTTCCATTTTTTTCTCTCTCTAAACTCTGTTTTACCAATGGAGATTTTTAGTCTTGTTGCTTTCTTTTTGGTAATATACTTGAATTTGATCCCAACATTTTAACATTGGGAAAAAAAAATAATCCTAATGATTGCCCACACAGATTTTCCTAGAGAGACTACCCAATTTTCCTAACTGTTGACCTTATTAGGTCTCTTGTTCCTGGAGACTCATTCCTACTATTTGTTCACATTGCTCATCTTAACTCAGTAGGTATTCTTTTAAAAAGATACATAAAAAGATGGTTCTAGAAGTAGGATGATGTGTTAGAAGAGAGTGTTATTATACAAAGTATCAAAAGATTAGTATGTTGGATATTAAAATAATTACATGAGAAATTTTTCACCTTTATTTACAACTTTTGACCCAAGAACCTATCTATAAACTGCAAATGTTTGTGTATTTCTTTTTATTATACCAATTTATGTGCAAAGAGTTACCTTCTACTTAATATAAATAGAGTCGCATACTAGAAATTCCATGGAATCAAGCCAATCCTTACTTGCATTCCTTCATGTGGAGTATACAAACTGGATAATTTTCTTTGCGTAGCAAATATGATATCACTTGTAGATAATGTGCTGGACCTCTCACCATATTCTCTTGATACTGTTCCAAAGTCCTAATTTGCTTGGTTTGGCATTTCCACAGTCTTTCCTTATCTTAGCTCTTTTAAAAATGTACTTAAATTAGTTATTTTGCTGGTTGCTTCCATATTGCTTCATTCAAAATCCAAAATGGAGTTCAGAAAGAGAACAAATAAAATTATAGCTTAAGTGCAAACTACATTTCTGAGTTTCTGTCAAGTAGACATACCCAATCCAGTGTGTCTCTTCCAGTTCAATGGATTCCCCATTGGACCACCCCTGAAAGTGTCAGTAGTTTTCATGAACCACACAGAACTGTCTCTTAGTTTCCCTTTAACTCTTTATATTCCAACTGCCTATTGAGTACTGTCATTTATGGAGAAGAAAATGTTGACGAGTGTAGAGGATGTGAGGGGTACATATTCAATAGATTTACATTACATTTGACTAATATCTTGGCCTCCCCTTCTAATTTTAAAGACTATAATATTTAAAATAATGGCCATTCCACCATATTAAAATATTTTTTACAATGCTGTCAATTTATAGCAACACATGAGAAACATTGATGTAAAAATATTTGCAATTAGAAAGTAAAGTCAAAATATAGGAATAAAAGTAATATAAAAGGACAGACCGAAACAAAGCAAAACAAAACCCTCCAAACATAATTACTAGCTATAACTTTGAGAGAGATCTAAAAATTATGGAAGCTGAGTTGGCCATTCTTGCTTGTCAGGATAGAAAGTGTTGAAGAAACAAACTAGATTTTCAATCTCAGTTACTATCATATGTTACAGAAAAGTTTATCCTTTTTTTTCTAATGGAAACTTTATTAGGATTTCCAAAGTTACTGTAAATGTACACATCAGTTCCTGTAGATAGGAACAGATAGCATGGGTCTTTCAAGCATCTGCGTTAAAAGAAAGAAAGAAAGAAAGAAAGAAAGAAAGAAAGAAAGAAAAGAAAGAAAAGAAAGAAAGAAAGAAAGAAAGAAAGAAAGAAAGAAAGAAGAAAGAAAAAGAGACAAAAAAAGGAAAAAGTTGAGAACTAGCTTGACAGCAGGCAGTATTGCCTTATATTTGCTGGTCCTTCCCTAGCTGTTCCAGTCTCCTGACCAACCCATGCAGAGAAATGAAGAAACAGTGTGGTTCCTCCTGTCTTTCTCTTTCAGTTCTTCCTTCTAATGTTCAAGTTAGATGAGCACATGACTATCATTGCATCTCTATATCTTCCACTGGGAAGTGTCAAAACTACTGGCCTTGGGAATAGAAGGAAGACCATAAGAGAAAGAGAGGCGGCAGGGAAATTGGAGCGGGCGTGTCTCTATCTTAAAGCCACCGCTGAGCTTACACCACAGTGTTTCGGTGTCTGTAGGGTGGAGGAGGCAGCACGGTGCCTGGCTTCAGCGAGAACTCAGAGAGGTATTCAGGATTCTCTGCCACAATAGGCCGGATCCGTCCATTTTGTTTATAAAAATATTTTGTGCTGTACTCCTGCAGGTAGTCTGGGTGCTGAAGGGTGCTCCGGGGTGGCAGGCTGTGGTTCCAGTAGTCAGGGTTGTCGAATGCTTTCTTGGCCTTCTCTGGCACAGACAGTACATTGTTCTTCAGGTACCCGGCATTCCCCAATGCGTTGGCAAAGGTGTTGAGGTATAGTGGCTCATTCACATACTCATCCTCTGCCTTGGGAGGACCGTTGGAAGCATTGTGATATTCGGGATTATCCAAAGCTTGAAGGTCTCCATTTTTTCTCCGAGAAACAAAAGGGTTTTCTTCCACAGGGTTCAGGTATTCTGATGGAATACAAAAATATCAGTTAATATCCACTTTCTGGAAAATGTTTATATAGGATGGTTAGCTTCTTGTTCCAGAACAATGAAGCCACAGATTTGTCTTCATGAATTCTCAAGAAAACTATTTTGTTGATTACCTATGTTGATTGCTTGGTTGATTACTTGTGTCATATGAAAAAAGAGTAAGTGGGCCAAAACTCTTAGTGACTAAATAAGGCACCGCAGGCCAGAAGCAGAGTTCCTGTCCCCTAAATTGTTCCTTTTTTTTCCCAATTGTATTTTTTATCTCCTATATATGGGGCCACTTGTTTAAATGCTTCTGTTTTCTAAAAGTCGGCATTCTTTTTTTTTTTTTTATTTTTTTTTTCAACGTTTATTTATTTTTGGGACAGAGAGAGACAGAGCATGAACGGGGGAGGGTCAGAGAGAGAGGGAGACACAGAATCGGAAACAGGCTCCAGGCTCTGAGCCATCAGCCTAGAGCCCGACGCGGGGCTCGAACTCACGGACCGCGAGATCGTGACCTGGCTGAGGTCGGACGCTTAACCGACTGCGCCACCCAGGCGCCCCGAAAAGTCGGCATTCTTTTTGTTGGAAAACAAGACAATCTATCAGGGTTAAATAGCTTTTAAATGCGAAGAAATTTGAATTTTTAAAAGGATATTGAAAAATCAAAATGTCTATAGCTTAACTCCATGCTAAGATGAATGGATGAAGTGAAGGAATAGCAGTTTTTAGTCTGTGTGGTTTGCTGTGATGCTCATATAGGTAAAATAGATTTGATTACAGATGTTTCATAGAAAGCCTGATGCATAGGAAAAGAAACATCTAAGGAAAAGACTCAACTGATAAAAATACCTGATGGACATCTAACATCATTAAATTGGCATGCCTTACATATGTTTAAGACTACATATGCTTAAGAATAAAGTATAATTATACCATTTACTTCCAAGGGCTGACCATCATCACAAAATAGCAAACTATTAGTTTGAATCATATGAAATGACTGTTTTGTAGGTGGAAACCAGTCACAGAGTGGCTATATTGTATGATTCCATCTAATAAATCAATATGAAATAGGAATTGACACAGAATTTTTTTAAAGGTTGTTAACCAATACTTTTCCCCTTAAATTTAATTCCACCTCTGTGTATATAGTATACACATCTACATAGAGTAGACCCACTTTTTGTCCTCTCTTTTCACTGTATCCACAGAAATGACACTTTACCTATTCCTATTTTGGTGTTGGGCCAGGAAAAGGGCACAATTGTTGAGATGCCATCATTCTGAAACAAATTTTCTACCCTCTATACTTAGCTTGACAAGTAGAGAAAAACAAATCATCAATTCAGGGTTATTTTTCCCTGGATAAAGGACTGCTGGATATGGTTAAGTATTTAACATCCTGTGCAAGTTAAAAGATAGTAATGACTAGCCCACAATCATATACAGAAATTACAGGAACTAACATCATCCTCACAGCAATCCTATGAGCAAGGAAGACAAGCTGTAGCTTTTCAGTTTTATAAACAGGAAACTGAGATTAAAAGATGTATTAAGGATACAACTAGTATTGAACTAGATAGAATTCAGATCTAAAACTCCTATTGAACAATCTCATTCTACTGAACTGTTTTCATTATTGTCCCTAAAGAAGTAGGGAGAACTTTTCACTTCACAACATGTTGGAATTTGAATGGTTCTCAAAGCAACTGTCATTTTAAGAACAATGTATGTAAAAACTTACACAGGAGGCAGAATTTGATTTTCCCTACCAGATTCCTGAAAGCGGAGGAGTGTCTGTCTATACTAAAATTCTTTAGTCTCTGAGAAGCAGGCTGGAGTACAAAAATCTTTTATGGAAACTTGTATTCAGAGACAAAATCTAGGGAGGCTCTACATTGAGTCTATATTGACTGGTTTGTGTTTTCTTAGAAAGTTCATGTTACTTTACACCAATGGAATCTACTTATGTATTGTCCTGATGCAAACTTGCATAGCCATGTAGCTATAAATGGAGAAACAACTCTATGGTTGAGCTCAGGATCTTCCCAGAGAGTATTCTACTTTTGGGGGAATCTGCCAAATCTTCTCGAAACCTACGTGTGTGTCACTACTATCTTACATACATCTAGATAGATAAACTTTAGTAGGTTATTTACAGTTTGAACTTAGGGATCCCTTAGTTGCATTTTATAAAAGTGAATATAACCATATAATCAGGAACATAATGGACCCTTGTAGAGAGTCTTAAAGTTTACTTGACACCAAAGACTCTAGGACACAGTAATCAGTTTTAAATAACAATCATCCATCTTCTCCTTTTGTGATGCTGTTTAACATGGAAGGAGAGTGGCTTTTTCAAAAGTGAAATGTCACTTGATTTGGATGTCTAACATTTCTACTACCAGCTCTGTAAAGTTATCACTGTACTTTGTAGAACCACAAACTGAATATTTTCAAGACATGATGGTAGACATACAAGTAAACACAGTGTCAGAACTTTAACATTTGAAATGTGTCATACGTCATACAAGAAATCATAATATTCTATAATGAACAAAGTCATTCTGATGACACAAAATTTTAAAGAATTGACCAAATATTTTATTGGTGCCATGAAAATACCAGTCTTTATGATCTCCAATATGAGTCCAATAAAGTAATGGTTGTGAAATCTTGTGATATGTTACCTCACTCAAATATTTCAATAAAGATATGTTTAGATCAGTGCTTCTCAAGCTTGATTATGTATAAAAGTCACATAGGGATCTTGTTAAAATGCAGATTTCTATTCAGGTGGTGTCTGAGATTTTGATTTCTAAAAAATCAGAATGCAATTCTAGATGTTGTAAATGCTATGGATTTGGATAGCATACTACATAGAGCAGCACCTTAGGCCTTCTCTGGGTCACAAATGTTACCCAGTCCGGTGGTTTGTCAATTTCCCTTCTATACTTTGCTTATTTTGATGGGAGTGAATTTTGAATGGCAATCATTTCTGAACATTCTGTTTGTACCTTGTTTAGGTTTATCTCGCATAGGAGTCATGTAACCTTCTTCATCCAGCTCTCCTCGTGGGCTCCGTTCTGGGGCAAACACCGTGGGGTCAGCGCTGTACCTCTGGGTGCTGCTATCCTCTGGAACATGGGGTGCCACTGGCTTGCGTAGGGTGCCGTTGCAGCAGGAGTCATCAAAAATCTCGGCTGTAGCCCCCTGAGCAACTGGAGCTTCTGGGATTGTGCTGGTCGTGGCTCTGTACGGCACAGGCACTCCTTGCTCTGCAGCAAACCCCCCGTCTCGGTATACAAACTGGTTCTGTCAATAGGAGAGACACATTTGGATGGAAGTTAGTATTAGGAATAGTTGTAAAAAAAAAACAACCCAAAGGATATGATATCTTGTCTTTTAGATAAAAGTCAGAGCGTCTTAATTGAGTTTTTTCCCTGAATGGCTAACAAGCTTGGGTTACAAACACCTAAAATTCCAATTTGGTTTTTAAAGTAAATCATGGGGAAACAATTTGGAAATAAATATTTAAATTTTACTGACCACCTAGCACATGGCCTAATAAAAAGTGTCTCATATTATTTCCCTACAGTTGCCAATTTTTTATATAAAATTCGTATTTCGTGACATGGAAATGCTATTGATTGTAGACAGTCGCCATTAAGAACAGAAGCACAGTGATGCCATTTGGATGATGATATGTCCTTATTGCCTTCTCTTCTGTGGTCATTCTGACTTTGAGTCTCCAAGTACCTAACTAGAGAATCTTCATGGAGACTCTGACTTTTTCGCACACAACCTGTAATCATGGGGGGAATAAAAGGTAACCTCCTCAACCGGAAGCATAATTATGAGTCCAGGTAAATCCCTCAGGTAAAAATCAAAAGCTACTGTTGATGCATGATATCTCAACTTTGGATTATCTCCTGAGATAAAACATATCCACAAAGCCCAGCTATATAATCTACAGCAAATTATGAACTCACTGTTGGCAAAAGCAAAATGAGGAAATTATGGAGAGACAAGAGAGAAGAAACATGATAAGCGAAGACCAAAAATACAAAAAAGATGAAGGTTGATTGTGAAATACTTACTCCTGACATGGGGGTGTAGGCAGGAGGAGGGCTGTGTCCAATTTCACTCTAATAGGAAAGAAAAATGGAATGATGGATATAATAAGAGGTAATATGAATGAAAAGAAAAAAAAAAGCCGCATGAGTTGTATGAACCAAAGAGGAAAACATGCACAACAGTGAAGTTTGCTAAATGGTAAAATTTTTATGCATCCTGACTACACGTGAGTCTATTTATGTGTTTTGAGAATGTGAAATATTTTAATTCAATCCCTGAATAAAATATACAGAAAAAGTGAAATTTTTAAATGGATTAAAAACTAAGTTGACCATGAATATTTTTCTGATTAACCCTAGAAGAAAGATAAAGACAGTAAATAATTAAATATAATTTTAAATAAAGAACCATTTCCTTCCTTACATGTTATATGACTGAAATGGCCACATGCCACAGCACTGGTTTTCCCTTGTAAAAAGAAACTTATCTAGAAGGAGATAAAAGCAAATTTCAATTTTCCTTGAATGATTTTTACTATCAAGTTACATTTGTTTTTCACCATTTCAGCAAAGGGTCAACTTCTTAGTCTTTCCTTTAAAAAGGTGCGTACTATCAAACCATAAGAGATTCTTAAATACAGAGAACAAACTGAGGGTTGCTAGAGGGGAGGTGGGTGGGGGGATGGGCTAAATGGGTGATGGGCATTAAGGAGGGCACTTGTTGGAATGAGCACTGGGTGTTATATGAAAGTGATGAATCACTAGCTTCTACTCCTGAAACCAATACTACAAGGTATGTTAACTAACTTGAATTTAAATAAATTAATTAAAAAACTAAAAAAGGTACACCTATTTTCTCTTCAAATAGTCTTATTTTTTTGTAAGTTAAAAAAAAAAAAGGAAGGAAATCTTGGAAAATTAATTCCTTTCGTGGAAATATGCTTTATATATATTATTTTCATGTATTTAGAATCCGTTAAAATTAGATTTCATTTAAAAAAAAAAAGGTATCTGGGGCTCCTGGGTGGCTCAGTTGGTTAAGCATCCTACTTCAGTTCAGGTTATGATCTCATGGTTGATGGGTTCGAGACCCACATTGGACTCTGTGCTGACAGCTCATAACCTGAAGCTTGCTTCAGATTTTGTGTCTCCCTCTCTGTCTCTGCTTCTTCCCCGTTCATGCTCTCTGTCTGTCTGTCTCTCTCTCAAAAAATAAATAAACATTAAAATAAGAGCATCTGTATTCTTATAACTTAATACTCCATCCTATGGGTTAAAAAAAGTGGATACAAGAATATGATAAAATATTAAGGACAATATTCCTTGGGATAAATAGAGCAGGTTATGTGAATATCAACACTGTTTCTTAATATACATATCCATTAAATACAATTTTTGAGAACCTTAGTCTACTAAGCCAGGCCCTTTTCTAGACACTGGAGATCATAAATAATTCAGGTAAAAACAACTGATGTTATGAAGCTTGCATTTTCTGCATACATGTATGAAACTTGGCTAAGTATTATTCCAGGCCAATGTTTTTACAATTTAGAGGTTCATAAAACATTCTAAGCAGAATGTGGTTCCATGGAGATTAACTGTTTAATGTAAATTAATAACAACTGGATAACACAATTTCCTATAATTAACTGGACTAATCAAGGGACAAGGTCTGAACTCCTACATGAAGTTTACATTTCAACTCTCCCCATAACTGAGTCATCTGCATGATGGCGTAGAAAATACTAATCTCTTTCCTTCTCTCATGACATAACTAGGAACGTATTGAAGATCATGATGCGGAAAAGTAGAGATATATTTAACATGCTATACATAGGAGGTAGTATTGTCTAGTAGACACATTGTTTTATGATTTGTTAGATATTTTAGCCCCAGTCCTAGTTACAAGTGTTGTGATAAGTCAAGAAACATCTCAGACCCTCATTTTTATCCTTGTCCTCTGTCTTACTCTTAGTGAATACAAAGAAAAATGGTATATATAAGTGAACTTTGTAAGCTCTGCACTACTAAGCAAATAAAGAGGATATAAAAAAATTAAATATTCACATATGCTAAATCAGATTTTTAAAGTCAAGCAATCAAAATGCCAGAGCTACTCATCAAAGACACATTTAAAAATGTTTACCTGTTCTCTACATCACCTTAAATACAGGTATATTTTGTTATCCTTTAGAAATGAAGCTAAATACATTTGCTCGTAAAATTTGGGAGGAATTTGCTGCCAGTGATATGCAAAACAGAGGGATGGTATGGGAAAAATACGGCAACTGCCTAGTGGAACTTTATCGTATCTTCAACCTTGGTCTTGTCCTATCATTCAACCCCGATTATTGAGCAAGCATTTAATGAATATGCTGGAGATACCATTAGGCATCAGGAGAGACATGACCACTGGCCTTTTGCAATTTACACTGAATGATCAAATATTACCTGAGATTATTAGAAGAAAAGACAAGAGTAAAATGAAACTGCGGTGAATTTATTTGAATTCTAAGATTACATATTAGAAGAAAGGTATTCCAAAATATTAGTAATTACTGCTGTTCCTTTGGCCTCTAACCTTCCAACAATTGCTGTACTGGTTTGTGTTTGACTAGAATCACAGCTTAGGAAACAGCACTGACTGCTGTACATTTTGCATTTTATAAAACTTGAGGGATAGATGATCAAAGGAACAAGTTACAAGTCATTCTTCATCAGGAAATACTTTATTATATATATTCATTACGTGAGCTGGACTGCCTTCAATTGTAAAGATGCTGTGTTAAAAATAACTAGATCTGTTGAAGAGAGGCCATGCCATATTAGAATGCAGGCACTGTCCCTGCTTTGACAAGTCTTTCCGTCAGCAACCTGCCAAATCTATATCTGGACACACTGCCAGATACCATCACAGTAATAGGAGTGTCTTCATGCTTTTCCTAGTTTTCTGCATTAAAATGGAAAAAAATGCTAGGCAAAGTCCCTTAAGCATTCATTGTTTTTAGGGTTACTGGCTGCTTTTTATTTTTCTGTTTTCATTTTTTTCATTTGCTTTTTTTTTTCTTTTCTGTTTTCCATGATAAAAAGCACCTCATTCATTTCCCCCTGGAAGGGCAATGCAGCTACAAGGGAACATCTGTGAGGCCAATTAGCTGGGCTGGAAATGTGATATAATTGTTGTTTAAATATATTTAAATTACATGTTAATCACTATGTCATAATTTATAGGCTTTGAAAATAACTTTTTGTACTTGAGAGCCAAGCCAGATTTTACTTGTTTTTGCTGTTTTTAGTTTATAACAAGCTCTTCTCATTTCCCGCCCCTCTCCCCCCAATTCCCCGCACTTGAAGAGCTAAACTTTTAATATTGGAAAGAATGACAGCTGCAAGTAAATTGGTGGAGTAAAAATTAAGATCCCCATAGTCAGAACGAGCTGGAGTGACCTTAAAGTTTTAAGCAGAACAAAGCAGTGCTCTCAGTTTAAAGGCTTTTGTTTTCTCATTGTTCCACTTTCTGCTGTCCATCAAAGCCCAGCTTTGTGGATCTTCTGGAAATACTGGGTGCATCTGTTCAATTAGCTAGTGAGGGGATTTACTGTCAGCAGGACAGAGATAGAAAGACGTTAGTTATAAACTGGCAGGTGATAGGGAGTTTGTTTCTGGTGGGGGGATTTGTAAGGGTGATAGAGAGTCAAGTTTAATTTTGTGGCCCTGTCACTGGGACATTGTATGATTAACTTGGACTGAAATGCCAGAGGTTATAGAGAAGGCAAACATCAGCAAATGTATCAAATACAGTGTTCAATGCACTTTACATACATCATGTCCTGAAATTATCTTTCATTTGAATTATAAAAATGCAAAACTTTGTCTTATTACATGCACTGTATTTCTCATATTTATTGTGTTCATTAAAACATTATATTGTTAAATATTATCCCTGGGAAATTTTAAACCAGATGGATTTCCTCTTTAATATTTTTTTAAAAATACGATACAAATCTATGTTCTTAGGAAACTAACAAAAATACATACTTAATGACTAACTTCTACCTGAATTAAACATGCACTTAGGGGCGCCTGGGTGGCTCAGTCGGTTGACTGTCCGACTTCGGCTCAGGTCATGATCTCACAACTCATGAGTTCGAGCCCCGCGTCAGGCTCTGTGCTGACA
This sequence comes from Herpailurus yagouaroundi, assembly GCF_014898765.1. Classification (NCBI taxonomy): domain Eukaryota; kingdom Metazoa; phylum Chordata; class Mammalia; order Carnivora; family Felidae; genus Herpailurus; species Herpailurus yagouaroundi. The sequence goes on from NW_024412395.1 coordinate 89,186,232, forward strand.
GCTCAGAGCCTGGATCCTGCTTCAGATTCTGTGCCTCCCTCTCGCTCTGCCCCAACCTGTTCACATTCTGTCTCTGTCTCTCTCAAAAATAAATAAACATTAAAAAAAATTAAAAAAAAACCATGTACTTAATGAGAGTTTTGTTTGGTTTTTTAACTTCAGATAATTGTTCCTATCAATATTAACTATAGGATTAAAGTTTCTAGGGCCAAGAAATACGCTAAATCCTTTTAACTAAAACAGAGTGTGTCTCTGTAAGATGTTACCAATTCATCAGCACTAATTTGTTACCAAAGCACTTCCACATGTAACTATTAAGGATTCTCAATCTTTTATCCTCCTTGTCACATATTCATAACACTCTGATGGGCATTTTCACATTTTTACAGGTCAGGTAGTAGACAAATAAAATGGTTTTTGCATTATGTACGATTTCTGATATATGGGTGTAACATATATTTTTTTCACAACTGAGTTCAACATACAGAGTTTGAGACATCTATTTAGAATCTTCATTTTTCATAAAGCTGGAATCCAGAAGAAAGCAAACAAAATGTGTCCATAGACAAAAAGCCAGTAAGAACTGAGAGAAACCAAACAAATCTAGGCAGCTGGCTCACACACACACACACACACACAGGCACACACACATATGTATATATAAATCACACAAAACATCTTTTGTCTATTTATGTTATGTGTTTATTGGCTAATGGACTCATCTACCTTCTTGGTTTGATTCTGTGAGATGCTGCTTTTTGGATCCAGGAGTAGAAACTTCCAGTTAGAAAATAAAGTCATGGGATGTAACATACGGCATGGAGAAAATAGTCAATAATACCATATTAACTTTGTAAGGTCACAGATGGTAACTACAATTTATTGTGCTGCTCATTTCACAATGTATACAAATGTCGGTCAAATCACTATATTGTACATCAGAAAATAATACATATTGTATGCCAATTATACTTCAATAAAAAACATGGATGTTGTTATAGATATTATTTTAAAAATTCTATGTGTCTTTGATAATCAAGAAAAAAAGCATTGGGAACATCATGAGAAATATAATACTACACTCCAAATTTCAGAATCAACCATAAAGCAAACTTAAATATGGGATGATTCACACTCGTTAATAAAGAAGAAGAAGAAAAAAAAAGAATCACCCGGAAGAAAAAAATAAAAAAAAATTAAGTTTTTACTCTCTCACTCACAAAATAAATAAATTAGCAATAATGATATAATAAATAAAAATATATAAAACCATATAATATTAAATAGATAAACAAATAGTTAATAATAAGCCTGTGATTCAGTTGAAGGAATATTAACTTGGGCTCTTATCCTTTGTTCAGTTTTCATTAACCTTGGAACATCTTATCCCTCTTGTATGTCTCATCTACTCTATTACTGAAAAGAAATTTTAATAAAGGGAGGGTATGAGTGGAATCAGTAAATATGAATGGGAGACAATTCAGAATTTACAAAGTAGAGAGGCATGGTGCCTTTTATCAACATTAATAACTCTACTCTCCTAACTCAGATCTTGAAGTCCAATTAATCACAATGTGTATTCTATTTCGTAGATGAATAAATGACTACTTTTAGGCCAACTGAGAAACAGGAAGAGAGACCATACGCCAGAGACTATTTTAGGTTTTATTTATTCTCATAACCTTTCAAGGTACATATCGTTACTAAAAATCATGATGTCCATTTTACAGATGAGAAAACTGAGGACCAGGGAAGCTATAAGTTCCTCCCATGTACACACAGCCATTAGTGGCTATCTAAATCTATTACCCTTTTATTATGCCACATGTAGAACCCCTCTCTGCCCCTGCACAGTGCTTCAACTCTTCTCTCACATGAGTTCTCATGGTTTCTTTTTCTTGTGAAAAATTAATTTCAAGGAGGACTTTGCCTCACTAGCCTTAGCCATAAAATACTAATGATGCTTTATAGTACCACTCCTCCCAGCTTATTTGCATTTTAATGTACTACAAGGCCTTAAGCTGAAAAGGAAACTATAAGTAGAATGTGAAGAGCTCATACAGGAGATGATGGATAAATAGATACAGATAGATAGATAGATAGATAGATAGATTCAAAGATTTTCTGTGACAGCACAATTGCTTATGATTTATTATTCCTACTCCACGGCTTAGTCAATAAATTCCTCTTAACTTGACTAAAGGTAAGTAAACTATTATATCTCCAAGAAATAACTCCTATACTCTTTCCAAATATCCATAAAACAAGAGGATATTCCCCTTTAACATATTCATGGCTAGATGAGTCAATAAAATGAAGCTGAAAATTCCTCATTTTGTACCTTGTTTCTTTAAGTCTTTGCTGCTGTTATGTGAAAAAGTCAAAGGACATTATTAGCACAGTCAAAAAAGAAAGGGTATAAGGAAACATGATTTTACATAAGTGCCAACATTCCTTAGCTTCATTCAAGATAAACAATAAGACTTTTGTCACCCTTCTTGAGATTAGTAATCACATAGAATTTATATCTCTTTATCCTGGTGCATATTCTACATTTTTTTGTTGGTTGTTTCATTGGTTGGTTTCTGGCAATTTTCTTTTGCATGTCATATTTATTTTCAGAAGTGTGTTATGGTATTGAAACATTTCCTAGTTATCACTTAGCTTCTAGTTAACACATGCTGCTAGAAATCTAAAGAGAACTTCTATAAGGTTTCTTAAAGACCTCTTACCAGTTCATTTCAGTTAGAAAAAGTATGGATATTTTTCCTAATTTTTTAACCTATCCATAAGAACAACTGGTTCAATTGCAGTATCTACGTTTAAGAGTAAAAGTGAAATCATTAAGAGTTTACCATGTCCAAATTCTCGGGAAATCTGACAAAGTCTTTAAGAGAATCCTAAAATTGCCTCTCTGCTTGAGTGTTTCATAACTTAACATCATGAAGATTATTTAATGAAGACATCTTAGTACACAGACAATGCATTGAGGTCAGGAAATTCTGAAGACAACAACGCACAGTCCTGGAACAAGTGGTCACCTGTGGGCTTCTGCCACGAAGGTTGTATTCTTGAACTTCTAGCCACTATGCCATGAGACCTTCAACAAACTCCTAATCTACTGGGCCCCCAGTTTATTTATCTCTGAAAAGAGAAACTGGACTATGGGATAGGTAGTGAGAAAACGCACTTTTAACTGACAAATTATTTGTATATAAAATGAATATTCTGCCTTAAGCCTACACCATTGTTAAATACTGTAAAATGTGATTAACATGATAGCAAAAGCATCTTATAGACTCTTCTTACTTAAATCTTTTCAAAGTATATGAAGCACCTTTTCTTTCTTTTTTTTTCTAAATGGAGTATTTATAAAGTATCACTTAGCCTATATACAATATATGACTGCATATTCTTGGGAAACAAGACCATGTTTGGATGGTGACTAATGAAAATACAATTGTAAAATGAAGTATTATAATTTAAACTTTTCATTTTACTCATGAAACACTGATTCTCTAAGAGGTTAGGTTAATTGTCAAATCACATGTCTGACAGTACTAGAAATAGGGTTCCCAGAGTCTCCATCTAATGTACATCCCATTATACCTTACAGCCTCAAATGGCATTTAATAATGATAAAAAGTCAGGTACATTTTTAATGTTTTTCTGTAAAATACAATTTCCTTACTATAGCCAAAAGCATGAGCCTTAACCATGATGGCATTTGGTTTCAGTTGAATTACATATTGATATACTCTTACAGTGAATTTAATGGTGCTTTGATTATAAGACAGAAGTCAATTTTTCCTATTAAATAGGTTATAAGTTTATTAGACAGAAGAAAAACTCTAATAGTATTAAATACTTTGATAAAAGCTACCCACACACAGATTAATTAAAAGCAGCACTTATTAAAGTAGTACTTTATTTACAATACAAATTGCCCTCCACAGAGGGAATATGTTATTTAAACATTCTAGCTATAAAAGTTAGTTATTAAAAATAAATACATATTGATTTTTGTATCTATATAAAATATTTTTGTATTTATGCAATGAATTTTATATTTATATTGTATTCAATATTTAAATATTGTATTTATAATATATTTAATATTTTATTTAATATTTAAAAATAAATTGTCACGTTTCTTTTATGTTTATATTTATGCAAAATGCATATTGATTTTTATATTTATATAAGTATTGATCATGTGTATATATATATATCTCCACATATAATAAGCTTATTAGTTGATATGTTTACCTTAACAATGCTTATCTATAGCTATATCTAACTATAACTATTTATATGATGAGATAATGTTTGGGATTATAGAAATCATTTAAAAAATTAAGTAAAAAAAATTAAGTATAGGCAGGTTTGAGAATGAGAAAAGCCAAAAACTGTAAGTACTATGAATTTCAATACCATTAGTTTTGAATCTAAAATGCTATGCCTTGGCCCGGGTATCACATACTTCTGTTTGTAATATTAGTAAACACTTAAATCACAATTTTAGGCTTTGTGTGTGTCTGTGCATGTGTGTGTGTGTGCGTGTGCGCATAAATGCACATGCATGTATATATGTATTCATACACACAATAAAGGGTTATTTAACCCATTCAAACTAACACTTTTTTTCCCACAGGCTGCCAGATCATTTGTGGGCTTGTTTTGTTTTGCTTTTACTATTTTTCATATGTGCATATCATTTATCAGCAAATGAATCTTGTTAACTAACACACTATGTAGGAGAGCTCTATTTAAAAATATTTCTTTAGTGGTTGTTTGGAGTTTTCTTTTACTTGCAAATAATGATGCAATAGTGAAATATTCTATATTTCAATCTCCTCCTTAGCAATAATCCAAGCTCTGGAAATTTTATCACATATTTAAAATAACAGTAACAATATTTTGAGCAATCTATGTGTGCAAATGTAAAAAAAAAACAAACTAGGGCGTAGTTGTGTACTGAGAGATTGAAAACAATATTACAGGAAATAGAATTACAAATTTTGTAAATCTAATGTTGGCATGTAGATTTTATTTAGTATCTTAAAAGATAAGTGTTGGTAATAAGCAAACAATTTAACAAAATACAGATAAGGCTTACAGTGTTACAGTGTTCATATCACTTCAGTGCGGACCAGGTTGGAAATATCTTCAGTCACGCTAGTATGTGCAAACTGTTTACTAGATAAAAAGTGAATTTGTAACAATGGCTGATTCATCCAACTACTGCTCTTTAAGCTACCAGCGTGGCAACAGCTGTTGCTGTGAGTAAAAAGACTTTGAACGGTCCACCTGGAATTATGACAGCTGGTTCATGAGAGCTGATCTGAATAATGTACTGTGGATACTCGGGTACAGCTACTGACAGAGCAAACAGCACATGGCTGTCCCATCAGCCCAGAGCAAACACCAGTTACATTTCGCAGAAACAGGATGGTATTTACAACTGATCTGAGCCAAAATGAATATCAGATTGAAGGTAGCACCCCAGGAGAAAAAAGCTTTCCCCAAGAGCTACTTGTTGATTATAGTCTGAGCAGTTTTACCATTCTCAAAAATCCTTCAAATTTGATTTTGCTGCATATAAAAAGGGAGAAGGAAATATACAAAGAACTCCTGCACCTATTTGGGAACCACATTGGAATTTCCTAAAATTAAAAAAAAAAAAAAAATGACCACAGTACTTCTTAGTTTCCCATTTACACTTTTTGCTGCCAAAGTCAACTTGTATGTATTTATGTATATATGTATTTATATACATATATATTTATATACATATATACATAAATATATATACATATGTGTATATATATATATATATATATGTATGAAGAAGTCAAAATATATAATAAGCCTGAAATAAGAGAATCTAACTTAAATCTTACATGGATGCCAGAGATCACCCAATCACACTCGATTTTCAGCTGTGGTAATAGGGATGACCAGCAATCTTCCTCAAGGTCACACAGCTAGTTACTAACAAGCCAAAATCCATAAGCCTAATTAGGAAATACGTTTATGATTTATTACGGGTAGAAAAAACTCTGCTTGGAGTCCTTTGAATATGTCTGCCTGAGTAAGGGGAAACATAGGTGAAACTCTATAGCAGGTGAGGTCTGATCTCAAAGTTTCCTCACCATGGTTGACTTCTTAGTTTCTGCCCCAGGATCATTTACTCCTCCCCGACAGACTCCAGGGCCCACAGATTCCTGCCCTGATTCTGCTGGAAATGAGACTATATCTGTATCCTCCCCCTACGGAAAGTGTACCATTCTGAGTCAGTAACTCCCACCCCGAAACATCCTCTCTTATATACACTCTCATTCTTTCCTCGGGAATTTGTCAGTAACTAACGCAGAGGGCATCTCTTTATTCTGAATAATGTGGGGGAATTTTCTCAAATTAGTGCTAGTAGATGATAATGGCCCTGCCTCAGGTAACACTGAACTATTGAATACCAACCCTCAGCATGCAATGAACCACTGGCCTGAGGTCTCTACTGGAACATTCCATGGCATTTCAAATGTCACTTTTTCAAAACTGAAATGAACATCTCTTTTCCTCACACTGAATCTAACTCTCTTATCTTTCTTGGCTTACTGGATAGTATCAACAATTTACCTACTTGTGCAAGTCAGATATCTTAGTATCATCTTTAACTTCTCCTATGTCTCATTCTTCATGTTTAAGCATCTTTAAGCATCTTTAAGCATATTTAACTCATCTCCTGGATCTTAGTCCTTCCCTTCACTCCAATCTAATATTCACAATTCATTTCCCTACTTAAAAAAACCTGCAAGATCCTTTGTTGCCTCAGGCCAAACCAAATCTCAATTTCTTGTGGCACTGAAGACTTTTGGTAGCTATTGTCCTTGCCAGTTTCTCCAGCCTCACCTCTGCACTTTCTCCTCACAAGCCTCGAGGCAAAAATATTACAGCACTTCCTTTGAGGGTCCACTCTCTCCCTCACCTCTGGGCCTCTATTCAAACTCTAATAATTTCCTCAATGCTCTTTCTAGCTTCTTTGACTTGACTACATGTTAACCCCATGAGAAATTATCATTTCCCTGATCATGTTTAATTATTGATTAAAAAATTCACAAAGCACTTATCATGTTCCTTATATGGACGATTTATCACCGCATTCTAGTCGTTTATTTACTTCCTTAGTATGCCTTCTTCCATAAACTGTAAGGCTATTCAGAAGAGGACTTCCTCTAATACTCACTGTATCCTTGATGCTTAACACAGTCCAAGGGCATGGACTAACTGAATGTTCAGTAAAAGGTGTACCGGATCAAAGAATGGATAGATAGAAAGGTATATGAAACCCACAGACAGAGTGGGTCTATTAATGAGAATCTCAGGGACTGCAGACAGCCAGCAAGATATGTTTTAAAGAATGTGGGATTTTAGCATTCCTCAAATTATATATTATACATATCCCAGCCTATAGATACTTAACAGTGAGTCCTAAATTGAAATTAAACCCCAATATAGTTATCTGAATATTATTTCTCATCTAATACATTCATTCTTCTTATCAATCAGCTGCTATTTCTGGAAGCATTGTTTAAAATCTTACTTTTAATGGCAAAACAAAACAAAACATATCTTCTGGTAAACACCGAATGGTTCCAAATGCAACACACATTTCACATGTAGTTATAAAACTTCAGGATTCTATCTCTAGTATGACAACACTCTCATGAGACATCTATGTATTTCCTAATGCTTTGGAGGTCTAGCAAACTTAGGCTTCAGCTTTATCCCTGAAGATATACATTGTTAATTAAGAACAATAGGAAAGACATACCTGTGAATAAATTGCCGTCATGAAGATGGAAAATGCAGTTTTGCCTTGTAAGATCAAACACAAATCTCTACCAGTACCTTTTAAGTGGTACATACCACCCACCTGTATTTCTACACTGTGGTGCAAACCGAGACACCCACAGGGAAGGGTCATTTTAAGTTTTTCAAAAAGCATTTTTAGGATAATTATGACTCAGTAGTATAGAAAATCAAAGTTATAAGTAAATGAAATTTTACACCAAAGTTACAGAGTGTGTGTCTCAAGAAGGGAAGAAGCTGTAGGAAGAGAGCACTTGAGGCAAAAGCACTGCCATTCTTCTACTCTGCTACCATAGGTAAGTTTTCTTAAGGCCTTAGTGTCCTCATCTGTAAAATGGGAACAATAATGTCTGTCCCGCCTGCTTTATGAGTTTTACAGGTGTGTGTCATGTTAAATATCTCTCAATAAAGTAACATAATATATAGGAGCACCTGGGTGGCTCAGTCGGTTAAATGTCTGACTTTGGCTCAGGTCATGATCTTAGGGTTTGTGGGTTCCAGCCCCATGTTGGACTCTGTGCTGAACACTCAGAGTCTGGAGCCTGCTTCAAATTCTGTGTCTCCCTTTCTGTCTGTGCTCCCCTGCTCGCTCACTCTCTCTCTCTCAAATAAATAAATATTAAAACTTTTTTTTAAAAACGTAACATAATATACACACACACACACACACACACACACATATACGCGCGCGTGTGTGTGTGTGTGTGTGTGTGTGTGTGTGTGTGTGAGATTTGGTACTTTTTTTCTACTAAATTAAAAATAATGCAGCTAAATCCTGACTTGTCCAAGTATCACTCACACAAACCACACTAAATGCTTCAAATTAGCACATGTTTCTTGCACACCAGAATAAAAATAATAATAAAAATAATCATAAAGCTACATATGTATCTGTGTGAAACAAGAGCCTATTTTTGCAAATTTGGTATCACATATTTCAATTGAAATAACTGTCAAAAATGATTGGTGTTACTTAAGTAAATAAAATGGTAGGAAATTGTTTACAGGGTTCCTTTGAATGTATATTGATTAATATATCATTTAAAGCCATTATAAAATATTCCTTTGAAAATTAAAAATGATGTTTTTCTCAATGCAGCAGTAAATCAAAACAAGATCCCGTGGAACTCTTCCTCCTCCACTTAGTCACAGAAAGGTGTGTATTAAATGTCCAATGATAAATTCCTTAACCACTAAAATAAACTAATGGAGTGATCTAACAGTGGTGATTATGATAAACTGAAATAAAATTGTCATTACTTTTGTTTTCTTTAGATGATGGGGGTGAGAAAGTCAATGAAACACAAACATTAGAAATTCACATCTCTGCAGAGTATATGTTGGCCTTGATTTTCTTGAATCACTTCTACTGAACACTTGAATGCATCCAGACAGACTCCTAATAAGATATGTCTCAGAATTCATGCCGAGGCATTGTCAACAGGCCAAGAAGAAGTCCTCAGTGCTGAATTGTGCTTAGATTGATTTTTTTTCCTCCCTGTGATTGTTGATCTTTCCAGGGAAAGCTGAGGCATTAAGAGAGGCACATGGTAATGCAGGGAATGTTTGAACTCTTGTACTCTGGTGGAGAGACAATTCCTGTGTGTCACCTCTTTAATACATTAAGCATTTTATAGATTTTTAAAAGCATACTAAACATCTTTAAGAAAGACACATCTTGGAAAGAAAGTAGCTAAGTTACAGAAAATTGCTAAGATTTACAACTTGAAATAATTTGATAAATGACTTGGGAGTTGGGAAAAATAAAAATGTTGAACTTTCCCACATATTATATACCCTGGGCTTTCTCCCAAGGACTACCAACAAACCAAAAAAGTACTAGACAGGTAAGAAAAGCCCCTGGTATAGTTCCCAGTCCCCTATGTCCTTTATTACACTAGCACAATTATTATTTATCATTTTGAAAGGAAGATATTAAGCCAACATGCAGTTGTGTTTTGACAAAATAAAATATTAATGGTTGATCTTACAAATAAAATCATAAAGGAGAGGAAGGTTGTCTTTCTTGCTGTAAGGCTTAAATGGCAGGCACCCCCAGGCTCTCTTCAGAATCTTTACTGTTTTTACTACTTACAAATTATCCAAGAGTTTTAGAAACTGTTTCTAATTTATCTGTGTCATCTTTTAGGAAAACAAACTCCTTAAATATGTACGAAACCAGTTATGTTAGTATCTCACCTCTCTTCTTCGTCTCCAATTTACTTATTTGAATATTAAAAAGGTACCTAGCAGATACTCAGATTTTGCCAAAAACAGTAAGTGAGAAGAAATTTTGATTGTTCCTAAGACCGGTCTCTTAATGCTTACTGAAAAGTAGGTAATCAAAAGCTCAGGTGAGAAAAATTAAAAGTAATATTAGCACTCTGACAGAACTTCTAGGATTTTCATTCAGCCTGTTACCATACAAAAGCATATTGGATGTCAATTATGCAGGAGAAGATATTTCCAGGAGAGCTAGACATAAGCCCAGGTTGTGAATTATTTGCTTTGAAATACCTTCATATTCTTCTGCTTGTAAATTCTGGTCAAGAAAAGAGCAAAAGCAAGTAGCAAGCACATCCTAAGCATATGGTCAGGTGAACATTCATAAAATGTTTATCAGCCCACAAATAAAATTTTTAAAAATGCTGGACCATCCTCCTCCAGGAGGGAGGAAAGAAGCACAATAAATAAAGAGTTCTTTGTTACTACATTAACTTTCCAGGACCAACACCATCCATCTTGAGTTTCTAAATACCAGAAGCCCCAAAGGAAGCTTTCACTAATATGCTCTTTAAGCCAAGAATACATTCATTCCTGGCAGCCATTACTCTTGCATGGTTTCTCACCTTCTCTGCCCAGAATGAATTCACTTTAAAATGATAAAGCTTGGGGCGCCTGGGTGGCGCAGTCGGTAAAGCGTCCGACTTCAGCCAGGTCACGATCTCGCGGTCCGTGAGTTCGAGCCCCGCGTCGGGCTCTGGGCTGATGGCTCAGAGCCTGGAGCCTGTTTCTGATTCTGTGTCTCCCTCTCTCTCTACCCCTCCCCCGTTCATGCTCTGTCTCTCTCTGTCCCAAAAATAAAATAAGAACGTGGAAAAAAAAATAAAAAAAATAAATAAATAAAATGATAAAGCTTAAAGCTTTGTATAGCCCCTTCCAAGGCCAGAGTCCGTCATCGGTTCACATGGTTTTGGAATTTGGTAAATTCTGAAAAAGTAAGATTTTTATTTTTGCCTTCTTTTCCTTAAAGAGGCTCCACCCCTACTCCCAAGGATGTGTCTGGCTCCACATAACCTTGATGCTTTACTCTCACTTTACTAGGAATGTTCTTTAGGTTTATTCCTTATCAAAAATCCGGTATTCATGAGCAATCAGAAGGCTGCACATCCTTAGAACATCCTTAGAACATCCTTTCCAGTAAAGAATGTTCATTCCATGATTCAACTCAGGCATCAGAGCCAGGGTTGATGGTGGAACCTTACAAGGTTCCAGATCATAGCTTTTCAAAATTCATTCAAACCCCTTTTCTTTTTGAGGTTCATACTGAATGACTATTCAACAGGTCCTGATCCTTGTGATTTTCTGCAGTCTTTGCAGGCACTTTCCAACACCCAGAGTGTTCATTGGCAACATTCTAATTGTTCCGTGATATCTGACTCATACTTAATTCTTTCACCATGAATGCCACTGAATATATAATTTTCTGAGCTTCCTCCTTGCCTATGACCTCAACCTCAATTTTACTACCACACGGCTATATCATAACAACAGGAAAAACTCCCATTACAGGTTTTTAAAAAATATCTTTCTCTGACCATAGCCTTGTATTCATTCACTTTGGTGATTCCCTTTTCTGATTCAATCAGATCTTCTGACTTTTTATTTTTTGTGCTCTTTAATAGCTTGACACGTTATCAGCATGAACTTTGAAGTAAGCTAGATATTGGTTTGAATCCTGTGCCACTTACTAGCTCTGTCACAAGCTACTCAACTTCTCTGAGTCCCAGTTTCCTTACCCTAAACGGAGAAAAGATGTTCCTTCTTTTGTTAGCATTTTTTAATATGTGAATGATTATAAAGAAAGAACCTATATCGCATTCAGTTTATAGTAAGTAAGTAATGATATATAATTAGGTAGATGATAGATTAAGAAAAAAAAATAACTTGTACCACATGGTTAATTACTTAACTGACCCTCAATATAACCTTTAGTGCCTTAAGTTTCCATATTATTTTGGTGCAGCTGCTCACCAGGTCTCAACTCTTGATATTTCACAGATTTTTTCTCTCCCTTGTGCCTAGTTCTCTTGGTGAGACTGAACAATCATGTATCCAAGGAGAATGGTGCCTCTAAAAAGCCATGTTTTCTACCTTTGGGAGTCCTCAGATTTATTGGCTCCTTATTAGTCTGTGTTCACATGCCTCACCACTGCATTTATTTTTGAGAGAAAGAGACAGAGTGACAGCGGTGGAGGGGCAGAGAGAGAGGGAGATACAGAATCTGAAATAGGCTCCAGGCTCTGAAGTGTCAGCACAGAGCCTGACATAGGACTTGAACCCATGAACTGTGAGATCATGACCTAAGCCAAAGTCTGATGCTTAACCTACTAAGCCACCCAGGTGCCCCTAGACAATCTTTTAAGCTCCCTAACCTGTCTTTGTTCTCCTCCATCTCTGACAACCTTGCTCTCCATATAATAGAGAGAATAGAATCTAAATGGCTTTATGTTGATTGTCAGTTTACTCTAAAAATTAGAATACAGTGGAACACTTGTTACTATTTTTTTATTACAACTGGTCTGAATATCCCTTGGGAGACAACTAACTGACTTTGTAAAAAATTATCAAAAAATGTTGGTGAAATGTTTGGAGTAGAAGGTAAATCAACCAAGAGCTGATCACCAAGGCTTCAAATAAAAGAGGGAGGGAAAATTATACTACACAACACAGAAAGAAAATGCTGGAGGCCCAGATTAATCTGAGAGAAAACAGAGCTAAAAGAAGTGAAGAGGAGAGAAAATGGTAAGACAGCAGAAGACTTTTCTCTAGATGTGTCCCTTCAGTCTTGCCCACTTGTCTGTCTTCAGTCAAATCGACCAACATCACAAAGTCTTGGTGAAAATTACTTTTCTTGTTGGGAAAAAGAAAGAAGGGATTATGTGAAGTATGAACGAACTTGCTCCTACTGAAGGCACCATTTTCTCTCTGAGCTCACATTCTGCCTCCTTTCTTTCCTTCACATGGAAGAATTTTTCAAAGAAATTCCCACTTCATGCCTCTACTTTTTGGTCAGTTGTTTTCTACTCTCTGCTAGTGCTATATTCTATTGAAACTATTCTCAAAAAGAATAATAATATGTCATGAATACAGAATAATAATGACTTCCAAATGAAGACTTAATTTCACTGGAGCTCTAGACGCATATTTCTGAGGATCTAAGAGTGGTATTTACTTATATTCCAAATTATTAATTATCTTTCCTTATTCTACATCCTCTGTTCTCCTACACTAATAATAATGTTAATATCTCCCCAATATTCTAATTAGAAAACATGCTGTCACTTTGATTTCTCTATCTCATTCTGTAATATCCCACTGGTATCCAAATTCTGTTGATTCTATCTCAAAACCATCATTCATACCAACTAAGAAAACAAAACCAAAACCAAACCCAAATCAAAACCCATCACATACATGAAACATTACATACTATATCCTTTGCCTTAACAGGTAATCAGTCTCTAGTTCGCATTTCAAAAAGCTGCCAGAATTTTCTCACTAGAAGCAAATCTGACCTTATCACTTTCCCTTCTTAAAAACAACAGCATGCTCAAATGACCCTTTATGCACTCCCTGTCCCTATTGTAACACTTTACTCATTGCATTTTATTGGCCCTTAGTTACCTGTAAACTTCTTGAGGTCAGGGCTAGTGTGGCTATAGTAAGGTAATCATGAGGTTAGATACATACATAGTAGATGACTCAATAAATGTTTGATCAGTGAATATAAGATTGAATGGAGAGCTGCTCTTTTTTACTTGCTTGAAATAATATCTTATCTGACAGAGATGAGTGAAAATCTCTGAATTAGTAGATAAGCAGCTACTAGTAAGACTATTCAGAAAACCCTTTAAAGATCAAAATTAGCCTTTAAAGGAACTTGATGATAAAAAATTTCAAGAAAAGTCAAAATTCTTTACTGATGTACTCAATTCATCTTTAAAGTTCTGAGTACTGAACTTCTAGCAATAATAAACCAGAAAAAAAAATGTCAAAAGCAGAGTGGGAGGCAATGCATCCTTGGGGTGAAGAGCATAGCCTCTATAGATGCTACAGCCAGGTTGCCTGGTTCTGTCATTTAACAGCCATGCCTCAGTTTCCTCACATACAAAATAGGCAATAATAATAGCAAATACCTCACAGAGTCTTCATGAGATTCTATAAACTAATAAACATTAGAAACTTCATAGGATACCTGGTACATAATAATATCACCTCTTGTTTTTTTTTCTTTTTTGAATCATCTCATACTCTTACAAATATATGGGGTTACTAGGAATAAAAGAATGAGTTTACTAATTTCAACCCAGAATATCCAATAGCCAGGTCTCTCTACCACAGGTACTAATGCAGTGCCTGGCTCTAACTAAAAGGAGACCATACCAGACTCCAGATGAATCTGAATTATGTATATTCTACATCTTCAATATGCTAAGGATTTTAAACATTATTATTTTTTTCCAGGGACAGAAAACACTTAAGTATGGACGTTACTAACCAATGCGTATGATTATTGTTGGAGAAAGCAAACCAAATTAGTTGTGAATTACACTTTCAATTTCTTTCCCTCTCTGATTTGCAGTACTTCTGTCATCACAATGTGAAAAACATGTTGCAATAAGGAATACAGTCATAGCATTTGGAATTTTTCCCACGGTGGTCTACCCATCTCTCAATTCAGCTTTTGCTCAAGTGTAATGAGAGGCTAGTCCACAGCCATTCATTTACAGTGTCTGAGTGAAAACTACAGGGCACAAATTAGCCTCTCTTTAGATCACTCTGGTATGTCAGAATTCTGAACTGAAAAAGGGAACTTTTCGTTTGGGCAGGTGAGCGAGGAAAGGGGCTGAAACACAAGATGCTTATGATTAGGGTACGTTCAACTGTAGAAAGTGCACAAAGGGAAGCTGATGAGCAAGCCCACCCCCCACTATCCACAACCATCTTCTCCATTCCGTTTCCCGGAGTAATCAAAGGATATTCTGAACCTCTCAAAATGCCATCAATCCTTATTGAGAGTGAAATAGAACATCTCTTTCTCAAGCCTTTGCAGGAGTAATCACCCTAACAGGCTGGCCTGAACAGGGAGCTCTGGCAGACAAAGATGGATTTGTAAAAATAAATAAATAAATATAGATATACATAAATTAAATAACCTCCACAAAATATGAATAGAAAGTTGATGATAATCTCCCAATTCTATTGTATAAAGGGTAAGGAAACTCACAATTGTGCTCCCCAGGTCTAATACAGTAAAGAATAGGCTTCTTGATGAGATGTTTCCAATAATGTACAGCAGTGCTAGGAATCTTGTGGCAATAATACCAAAAAATAACCGCCTAAATGATTTAGATAAAACATTCATTAACATTCCAAATCTAAGTATCATCTCCAGCTGCCCCGCCCTCCTCTTTGTTTCCTTTCCTAGCTCTGATTTTCTTCTTTAGTACATTTGAACAAAGAAGGGAAAAAGCCTCTTCTGATTATTCAAAAAGGTTTCTTATGCCAGTCGACAATTGCTTAAGTGTAAAATGATTTCATAAAGATCACCGAAACGTTCTTTAACACCAGATTCTTCTTAAACAAACAGCGTTGCTGTGGTCCATGGTGTCTCAGTGTTGTAGGAGACTGGCAGTATGCCACTCCTGTACTGATAAAAAGCTACAGACAACAATGAATACAAGTTCTCTGAGATGAATCATTATTTAATAGATAGGCCACTCACTTTGGAGTCTGAAGACCTGACATTGGTTTCGTTCTTGAATAACCAAGCGCTTAACTAATTTCCCAAGTCATTTACTAGGTCAGGACTTTTGTTTACTCTGAATTGAGGGTTCTGGTGTGAAAATAAAGTGCTACATATGTCAAATTTGTAAGTTTCAAAGCATTCTTCTGCTATCACTTATTTTTGAGAATGTTTCAAGAATGAAAGAGACTCTCTGATTTTATAATTATTTTTTTTTGTAGTGGACTTTGAATCTCCAAAAGGTTCAAGAGGAGGTGAGGGTACTTTTTGAAATATTACCTTGTAAACTAGAGTAAAAATGCTTTCATAAGGATTGTACTAAATATTTTTTTTTCATAACAGTAACTAGACATGTGTACCAACTATTTTTTAATGAACTTCATTTGAATAATTAGGCTTTTTAAATAATTTTTAATTATTATTTATTGCAGATGATATATTGATTTCACATGTTCTTTCCCCAAATGAAAAGTGGAAGTTAAAAGCAAAAAGTGTAGACCAGATGTATTTGGGTTCAAATCTCACTTTTTACCATACAAGCTGGAAATCTCAACAAAAAGATTTGTCACCTCTATCTCCAGTCTCTATCTTCATAAAATGAGAACAGTGATGCTTTTTATCTACCCTTGTTGTGAAGATTAAGGGTATAAGGTAAAAAGCTCATAGCAGAACCAGACACATAAAAATGGGATCAATAAATGGTGGCTATATTTAGGTTTGCAGGTAAAATTTTTGAAACATTTGTGAAACGTGTAAGGATCATTTTATTTTCAAGCCTATGATAGTTACTAAGTCCCCAGACAGTCATTGTCCCTGTTTTTTGTTTTTGGTGGGTTTCTTTTTGTTTGTTTTTGTTCTTGGCACTATGGGTTCCATTTGATCTTCCTAAACCATTAACTCTCGATTACAGGGAGTCTCACAGAAGAATAAACAGAAGAGGCAAAACAGCAGCAGGGTCTTTGGCTTCTCATTGCACTCCCAGCAGGAGCCTTTAAACCAATCGATGCTAAATCTCATTAGACTTGAAGTCAAAATCAAGATTTTTTTGGTTTTTTCACCACAAAAAAAAAAAAAAAAAAAACAGAGCCAACAGAGGATTGAATGCTGGACATGAAAAATTGCAACATGGTTTCCCACCTCTCCCTTAAAAGCAAAGAATGCTGAGCGATAGGTTTTCTTTTTTCCAGCATTGGTTTATGCATCTATAAAATGAGAGGGTTTGTGCTAGAAGGCCTTTAAGACCCCTTCCCGCTCTGACACTCCATGATTTTATAATTACTTAGGCATCCATCTCATATTACAAGGGGGCATGTCAGTAGTGAAAATTATTATATTTATTTGATCTATTTACTTGGGTCAGGGACAATACCACCTTGGTTATATATCTATTCTACTGGTTATATTTCAACTAGGGAAAACCAGAAAAGGATATACATGCTAGCAGAAAGGAAGGAAAAGTCACTGGCAAGTGATAGGGAAGAAGATTATATTGTTGATGTGGTCAGGAAGGTTCATGTCTATGTAGAAATGGAAGCATGAGACTTGAAAGTGCAAGAAATAGTATGTTGCGATGTCTGTATGTATGTGTGTACTGCCAACCTCTTTTCTCCATCAAGGTTGAAGCTGGGAAGTTCTAAATGTCTTGTTACCACTTCAGCCTGTACTGCGAGTGGAGAAATCACTTTGATCTACCATGACATAGGAAATATTCTGCCTCTATCACATTTGTAAGCACACATTTATAGGCATTAGTCCTAGTTTTACACATGAGGAGAACTAGACTTTGTGTTCGGATTGGAGAAAAAGAGAATAACTAATATTTATGATAAGAAAAAAATGTTGAAGGGAATATAGACAGTCATTTGCTAACAGAAAAAGCAGATTCTCTGCAGAATAAAGAAACAACTATAGAGGAGATCATAATGTACTACAACAAGGAGATGCACCCAAAGTTTAAATCTGCCAGAAGTAATTTTTATGATACCTGAAGACACAATTAGAGAAAGAGGTCTAAAATTTATCTCTTTATTACTTAAGAACTTGAAAGATTGATTTTGTTTGTAATATCTAAATAAAAGATTAAAGGAAGAATCTAGAGTTTGTACTATAGAGGGTTTCTCATTATGTTTAACAAGATACCATGATCTAAATCCAGTGAAAATCCATAGGAAGTTAGCAAGATATAAAAGAATGATAGCAGTGGGGAAAATAAAAAGAAAAGAAAAGCTTACAAAAAGTAGTCTAAGGAAAATAATATATCCATATTTTAAGAAAATCATGGTAGAGAAAACATAGCACAAAAAGGTCACTTGATATTTTGCCGCATAAATACTATCATTTGAGAGGGTGAGGGATATTCTCAAATATCCCTGGGGCACCTGGGTGGCTCAGTTGGTTAAGCATCTGACTCCTGATTTCTGCTCAGATCATGATCTCACAGTTCATGAGTTCGAACGCTGCACAGGGCTTTCTTTATGCTGACAGTGCAGAGCCTGATTGAAAATTCTATGTCTCCCTAGCTCTCTGCCCCTCCACTCCTCTCTCTCTCTCTCTCTCTCTCTCTCTCTCTCTAAGTAAATAAACTTTAAAAAGAATGTTAAAAAATAAAATTAAAAAAAGAGGCATATCTATACTGTATAAGGAAAGATACCTCTTTGTTAAATTAACTACCTACCCACACTTCTGAACTAGAACAGAAAGCACCAACATGATCTATATTTTGAAAGAGATCAACTATGTGGGATAAGATTAGAGCTCTGAGAAATTTTGTGTATGTGAGCCAGAGAATAGTAGAAAATAAATTGCAGACACCGGTCAACTGGAAGGACCATGGAATTTTCTAAGATAAATGTTCAAAAATCCTTCAGCTATTGGTGACAATAGGATTATATATCATATAAAGAGAGATCTAATATAACATATATCATTCAAATTTATCCTATTATAAAAATGATAGGTATACTATCCTCATTTAACCAATGAGGGTAAAAAATGAAAAGAATTAGTGCTGATAAATGGTCAGGTGCTCAAAATATTCAGTAATAGTATCTTTCATTTTGTACAATGTAAACACTATATATTTACAAATTGAGCCCATTTCCAAAAAAAAAAAAAATAATGTGGATGTCAGTTAAGGAGATATTATAGTAATTTCTGTGAAGTGATGAGGGGACCTGAATTATGGTCATGACAAAAGAAACAGAAGAGAGAAATTTAAGAGTTGTTTTTCAGGAAGTCCAAAAAGGATTTTGTTTTGAATTGGATGATTTTTTTTATTTCCTTAAGTTTCTTTAGTTTCCTTAAAGAATTATTTGTCACACAAAATATGAAGTATTTAACTATTAATATAAATGTACATTACAAAACTACCCTGCTATGTCAGCCTGAAATGGAACTAACTCAGAATTTGTGTCTCAAGAAAATTTTAAATTAAAGTTATTAACTGTTTTGACTTTGGATTACAGATGCTTTTTAATCAGCTTGAATTGGATGATTTTAATGAGAAGAAAGAGATTTCAAAGTCATGTTTCAAGCCTTCATAACAAAGAAAAAAATAGAAAATTTGGGAGGAAGCTCACCCCATCTCCTCTGATAACATAAGAGCTCTCAAGCATGTATAGATATGGAAATACTACAAAACCTAAGATTTTTAAAGTATGCTTAAAAAAAATCTCCTTGCCTTTTTTCACATAGGATTTGTTTGTTTGTTTGGTTGGTTGTTTGGTTGTTTGGTTTGTTTTATTGCTCAGCCTTCCTTCTGACCCATTTCAGACCTGAAACTCTTGTTTCTGTTCCAAGCTACACCCTCATCCTCTAATAATGATGCAGCTAGAATGACGATCTTAGGCTAATTTGGTTTCCTTTGTCTTTTTCCCAAAATACTTAGCATATTGCTTGCAGAATACTATCTCCCCAACTAAAATATAAACTCTTTTTAGGCCAATCTTTGATTTGAAACTCTGCACCCTCATTGTTCAACACAGTGCCTAGCCCATGATAAATATCCAACATATTAATTCATTTACTCTTCCATCCTAATTAATAACTCGAACAATATAAAAATTATTACTTAGATGGGAAAAACTTTGGGACAAAAAATACTTAGTGATAATGGCATGTCATAGTAAGAAAGCTCCTTCTTTTGGCTTAATAGAGTAAAAAAAAAAAGAAAGAAAGAAAGAAAAAGAAAAATCCCAATCACATCTAAGATACGATGTGGGAATCCTTGACATATTTTGGAAGAAATGTAAAACCAATATCCTGAGACTACAATCATTTATCATCAAGTAGCAGCTGTTGTTAGAATTGATATTGATCCTTGGTAAATTGCAACCAGAGTAACCTTGTTATATCACCACAAAACTCTCCCACTACATCATTTAGCTATGAGATGCTTCCTTAACTTGTGTCCTTAAGTTTTTCTCTTCTATATTCAATCACATAAGGACACAAGCATGTGGTGCAGAGGCAATACAAAATGCTTTGGGACATTTTCCAATTAAATATTTGCCAGAAGATAATATATAAATTCATAAAATATAATACTTAGTTCAAAAAGTCATTTGATAATAAGGTACTTTTAAAATTAGAAAGAACTTAATAGGCAATATAGCTCAATTTTCTCATCATTAAAGTGAAGAAACTGAATTTAGTCAAATGATATAACTAGGGCTGTAACGCCAGAGTTTGTTCTAAAAAGTGGCATTCCTGACATCCGATTTATTTTCTTTTTTACAATTACCATTAAGTGAATGAAAAGTGTTAGTTTCATACATAGTAAGAAGTTTAATAGGAACTTGAAATGAGGAACTTTCCCCTACCACACTGTTATTTTACGTATGGCCTCCATGTGGGATTGTTGAAAGCTGGACTCAATTTCTAGGTTTGCTTCTTATCATTTGTGTTATCTAAACTTTCCACAGCTCAATTTTCTTAAGTTTTAAAATGGGATGAATATTAGTGTCTACCTAATAGGGCTTTGTGAAATAAAAGTGGAACAGTAAATTTAAAATACTTAGCATAGTACCTTGGTCATAGTAAGCAGTCAATAAGTTTTAGCTGATACTATTATTACTAGTTTTATGATTCCATAAAATAAGAAATCATAGCTTTGATCTGTTGAACAGTAAAAACAAATGTAATTGAAACTCTTATATTTTCAAATGTCATTATGGAAAGTGACATCATTATATCCCTGTCCCTGCATCATCATTTTGCTTGAATTTCTTTTAGTTTATATACATCATTAGGAAGCATATTTGGCACGATATCATAAATCCTATAGGGGAAACCAAAGTGCTTTGCATTTCTTTCTTTTTTTTTAATTTTAGAGAGAGAGAGAGAGAGTGTGCATGAGCAGGGAAGAAGAAAAGAGGAAGGGAGAGAGACAGAGAGGGAGAGAGAGAGAGATTGACAATCCTAGGCGGGTTCCACATTCAGCATGAAGCCTGATGTGGGGCTTGATCCCATGACCCAGGGATCATGACCTGAGATGAAATCAAGAGTCAGACTCTCTAATGACTGAGCCACCCAGGTGCCCTCTATTTTTTCTAAGTGATGAATTAGTAAAACTCTTAATGGGAATTACAATGTGTGTGGTAGCCTTACTAGGATATCTTTATCAAAATTACAAGATTTAATTTGAGGGAAAAGTGATAGTAGCACAAAATAAAGTGTGTAAGATCCCACTTTATGAGCAGTCAAATATTCAGCCTACAACCAATTATTTAGAAACTGATCACATTTTTGAGATACTAAGCTCCTTTATTTTTCTTCATCCTTTGTTTCTCCTGCTTACATTTTATTCATTTCTCAACCTATCCATGTAACCTATTCTGGAAGAAAGAGGGCAAAAGGAGGAAGAAAAAAATCAGATCTGTTAATGTAGTTGTTTCTTAGCAGATGTGAAAGAAGTGGAAATTGTCATGAAAGAACCACTGTGGGTCACCTGCTCCACCAATGTGCAGCAGCTATAATTCCTTTGTCTTCCCCTGGCCTGGATAATTGAGAGCTAGCTGATATGTTTGGAAAGATGTAGAATACTGCATCTTTAAAACTATTCATCACAAATGACTGAATGATCCAACAACAATTGAAACCTTCTCTACAAAAATGTACTGAAGATTTTAAATTAAAATTTCCAATATCATTAAAGCTAAAATATTTTTAGTCATATCAAGTTATTAGCTATCTTTATCATTGCTCCTGTATTTGGTATACAATTCACTATGCCAGAGAAATATAAATCTAGGTAACTCAAAAGAAAAAGACAATTTTTATCCACATGAACAGAAAAATATCTGCACAGAAATTCAAAAATTGTACAAGGATTTAATTCAAAACATCAGGCATTATGTATTTAAATAAATATACCAAGAGAGAAAGAAGGCAGTCATGGAGCCCAAAACCTATTGAAAGACTGAATACACAAATGGGCAATGGCTAGATCATACATAAAAACAGAAGTCTAATCCCCAACTTAATAGCAATTTACCTGGGAAACCGTATCTATAATAAACAGGCCAGGAAGCCAGTCCTGTTATATAAGTTTTGCAGGAAGCCAGATTGTTACCTCCAGCAGCAATCTAGGAAGCTAAATAATAACATATGTAACAACTTAACCAAAGTTGTCAGGCCTTGAGTAACTAATAGCTTCTCTAAATTTTGTCACCACTTTCAATTTAGGACAAACCAGAGAAAGACAAATATGTACCTGTAACTAATTACACTCGATGTCCCACTTCTAATTACCTACCCTTTTATAGTTTCCCCACGCCAAAAGCCTCCAACCAAGGCATACTTGAAGCCTTCCCTTTTCTCCACTATAAAGCTTTCCCACTCTTGTGTGCCTTTGAGACTCTGCCAAAATGCAAGTGGCAGCAGCGAAGTCCCTTGCTATAACAAGCTCTGAATAAAGAGGCTTCGCTTCTCTCATTTGTTTGGTCTTCATTAATTTCCACACTATTGAGCATCTCCTACATATCCATCAATGGGGAACACACTTAGGTATCCTAAAAAGATAACCTTCACAATATTCTTAGCAGATATTTTGAAGTTTATTTATTTATTTTGAGAGAGAAGGAGAGAGACAGAGAGAGAGAGAATCCCAAGTAGGTTCTGCGCTGTCAGCACAGAGCCTGATTCAGGGCTTAATCCCACGAAAACTTGAGATCATGACCTGAGCTGAAACCAAGAGTCAGACGCTTAACTGACTGAGCCACCCAGGCACTTCTGAGTAGATTTTAAATCTTCATTTTACTGATGTACAGACCTGAAGTTTGTAGAAGTTAGATAGCTTCTCATGTTCTTCCATTTTCATCATGCTAGAGTAAGCATTTTTGGTATATTATTGTGATAAAAGTATTTGAGATAGTATTAAAAAGGTACTAACAATAACAATAATAATAACAACAACAGGTCTAAATTTGTTGGGTGTTTTTTAGCAACGCTTGCATCTGTATCTGTCAACTTGCTGGATAAATGTCAGCTTTGTAGTTTTAATTGATTCATTGCTTTAAAGTCATGACATGTATCAAAATACATACCGATTTTGAAATAAAAGCACCATAGAATAAATTACATCTATATTTTATTTGCTATAAAAAAAAACACATCAGCAGAAGTACTCAGTCAAATAGTGATTGAATCAATAGGGTTTTTCTAGATAATATGTAGAAAACGTTGTGATATATGATATTGAAAAGGAAATAAGTACAAATGAAATTTGAGTGATTCTTAAAAGAGAATAAGTATGTATTTGCCTGGCACTTTTTAAAGGGTAATTGTTTAGCAATCACATAAATTAACTACCACTGTATTTATTTTACATATGAAGAAACAAGTTGTAAAGTTATTAAGAACAACATGTAAAATTTATCAGCTAGTGAGCAAAAGAATCTATATTTAAAAGCCGAATTAGTTTTTGGTTTCAAAGTTTAGCAAATATGCTCAAGAAACACTTGATTAAAATTCACTTTAAGATATTCCCTTACCACATAAGTTGGCCACACAACCTATAACTGAAGTAATTTATTTTCTAACTATAAAATAATATAACTTAGCTTTCTAGGAAGAAAGAGGGAAAATAGCATTTGCACAAATTAGAAATTACCATGGAAGTTACATAAAACCAAGTTTTTTAAAATAGGAAAACACAGATGAAGTTACATAAAACCAGATTTTTTTTTTTAAATAGGAAAACACAGATGATTAGTCAGGCCTCTTAATGCCTGAAAATAAAATGGTATTTAAGCACAATTCCCCTAACAAAGACCTGAAAAACTAAAAAGAAATCTACAGATAACATTGTTTAAATAATAATGTGGAATAAGAAATGATAACTGAAGGCCAAATAATTTCTCATGTGGCTTCTACTTTGTCTCACTAATTTCATTTAGTTAATTCAACCCTTTATTAAGAATTCCTTGCATTGAGCATAAATTAAAATGAACAGAAAGTTGAAATCTGAAACGCCTTATGAAAAGAAAAAGATTCAAGCTCTTGGCCCTATAGCATTTCATGTTAAGGAAGGAAAACTGTTTTCTGAAATGTCTCTATTTTAAGTAAAGCAATACATTTGTCACATAAAATTACAATCACCAAAGTTATAATTTGGCCATGTTGCTAAGTATATGGAGGGGGGAAAGTTGCTTCCTTTATATACCTTAAGGACTTTGTTCCTTCCCATAAACAAGACTGATGTTCAATGAGTATTGATTTAATTTGCAAACCTTTTAGTTGTCTTCTCCCCATTGGGATGCACTGACATATTTTTCATAGAAAAGAAAAATTGAGGTATTTATTTTGCCTTCTTCTACATCAGCCCTTCTACATGGAGCAAATGAGCAAAAGGTATGGGAGAGGTTGGAGGATGCATTTCATAATCACCTAGGGGATTTCTCAAACTGCATTTATCTCAAACATTGAGGTCTATGTCAAGAAAAACAACCATATGATGAAAATAACATGTTCCAATAACTTTGAGGCAGCAGTATGTGTGATAGAGGCAGGCTGCCTACATTAGAATCCTACTCTCCCACTGGCTAACTGTAGGACACCAGTCAAATCACTTAATTGTGACAAGTTTCTTCATTTTAAGATGGAGATAATGATAATAGAACCTAATGATATTGTTGTAAGGAATAAGAGACTTAATATATATGTGTTGACATAGGGTAAACACCAGGTTTATATATATGTTGACACGGGGTAAACACCAGGTAAGTGTTATGTTATTATTGCTGTGGATCTGAAATAAAGCAAATAACTTCATTTATGAAAATGAGCAGCAAGTTGAAAGGTTTCTTATGCTTGTGGTCAAGACAAATAGAATGCTGTCTGTTCCACCAGCTATGATAATGTTCTTAAATGAAGGAGGCTGGACACTTCTTGAAGCCAGGGATTATGTCAAAATACTTTGAATCTCAAGTGTCTAATCATGCCTTACATGTAGGAGTACTCAATACATGTTGAGTGAACATTAAACATTTTTTTAAAAAATAAACGAATGAACACATGGATTGACAGTTTTCAGAAGAAGAATGATAGTCATGTAGAGTGTGCTTAATATTTAAAATTAAATGCAAGTTCTTTTCAGAAGCTTCTTTCAAAACCTAAATCTACATCTTAGAATTGGTTCAGCAGTCCCCCCAAAAGGATTGATATAGTTCAAAGTATTGCAGTTTTCTATTTCGACTTCAAAGTGACAGTAAATACTTAAAGTCTCTTGAGTGAAAGAGGTTGTACTTGTATCACCTCTTGACTAATAAATAAGTCCTATCATCTTTTTTAAAGAGCCTATCTTGTTAAGAATTTTCATTTATATAAACACAGAGTTTTATTAGCTTGAATTGGTTGTAGATTTTTTTTTAAAACTAAGATTTAAGTAACGTACGACAAAGGCAACATTCCTCTTTTTGAAATTTTAAAAATACTTCAGAGTACATATTCTATTACCTATGTTTGTGTTTCAAAATTAACTATATATGGCATGTCTTTCCCTGGTATAGTATGTTTTTAATCTAGGAATCACCCAGAATTGATCTGTATAATTATTTTGTAATTCCAGTGCTTATAATATATTTGCATGATTTGTTTCTCAGAAATAACATGGGAGGTGGTATATAATCATTTCTTACCCTATTTGAGTCAATTCTTGCTCTGGAAGTATAGATGGGAGGTGGGATGTTGAAAGCCTGAGGGACCAGGTATTCCTCAGCATCCATCATATCTTCCAGGTCCTCTTCATCCAAGAGATTCTGAAAGAACTTGCTGTCATTTGGACTGGGAAGCTTCATGCGATCATCACCCTAAAAGTTTGCCCACCAGACAAACAAACAAACAAAGATTCTTCATCTTAAATATATGGACTTTGCAGCAAATTTATGTAAAATCAAAACAAGTGGTTGAAAATTCATGCACTCGTTTAAAAAATAACTGTTTAACACATTTACCAGTCACAAAGGAGCTTGTAACATACTTAGATATGACACGGTAAGATAAATACATTTAATAGAATGTGATAAATGCCATTCGAGGTAATTAAAGCAGTATGCTATGGCTCTTTTGAGGGAGGCATAATCTATTTCAGACGTGAGAATAACTGTATAGGCTTCATTGCCAAGATGTTGTTTGAGCTGTGACTTTAAGAGTATGTAATAAAGGGCAATTGACTTCTCAATCTTTACTGTATTTTATTTGGTTGGTTTGATAGGGTAGAGTTATCAGGACATGTAGGCTCCATGATTTTTTTTTAATGTTTATTTACTTTTGAGAGAGAGAGAGAGACAAAGCATGAGCAGAGGAGGGGCAGAGGGAGAGGGAAACAGAACCTGAAACAGGCTCCAGGCTCTGAGCTGTCATCACAGAGCCCGACACGGGGCTCGAACACCCAAAACACCAGATCATGACCTGAGCCAAAGTCAGATGCTTAACAGACCGAGCCACCCAGGTGCCCCCATGATTTATTCTATAGAATGACACTGTTAAAGTGATAGCTTTAAAAATCACAGCAAAAGTGGCAAATAATATAAACAAGGGTGGGAGAGACACCAAAACCCTACTCTTTTTTTTGCCTCCTATATTTCTTAAATATGATTTGTTTTATTTTTCAAAATTATGTGACATTTTGTATATAAGTGGTTTATGCAAGTTAATTTGGGAGAAAAATAACTAGGCACTATTAGATTCTAAATCCTGACTTTTATCTTCATGGCAGACTATTAATAGGAAGATAAATGCTACCTTGTTTCATTGAGGAAAATTAGTTCAGTGTAACCCAAGGTCCACTTGTTTATGATTTAGGCAAAATAATCATAGAGAAATATATTATAATTTTTAAATTATCCAATCCAGTGTTTCTAGTGTTTAACATAAAATGTTCTTTTGGACTGTTATTTGATTCATATGTACATCCATTCACTGGAATCTGAGTTATTGCTTGGATACTGTATATCTCCCTTAAAACAAAATATATTTATAAATATATTTTAGGAAATTGAATGCAATATACTGACACTTTTAATTCACTGTCTTAAAACCTGGACAAGATTAAAACAAAAATCCATCTTCCTTTTATTCTGAAAGGGAAGATTATAATAATGGACATGACTTAACGCATAATGTTAACAAAAAGCAGAGTGCTAGAAGGTTTATCTGAGGATAAGGACTTCTTATGTATATGGATAATCATAATTATCTGGCCATTCAATAGCAGAGGCACTTGAATACTAAGGCAAGATTCCTAGAAGGAGTTCTGACATCAACTAGAAACCTCTTTTCCATAAGTCATTTCACATGATATTCTGCTTAATCGATTTACGAATGGTGATTTACAAAGTTCCAGTGTCCAGATATGTACCAACCTGAATAACTAGATATCTTTGAGGGTCTCGAGCCATCCTCGAAAATTCAGCAGCCAGTTCCTTAAATTTAGGTCTACTGTCTGCATCAATCATCCAGCCTAGAAATTCACACACAGTAAGAGGGTCACTGTATCTATCCATAATTAGGAACAAGTAGGATGTAAATTTTATGAAAACATAGGCTGTTTGAAAAATACTGTTTTAGTGATAATGATCTAAAACAAAAACAAAGAAAGCTAAAGAAAGAAATAATCCAATAGGCAAGGTTCTATCTCAAGCAGTTTGTTGATGTTCATAAGTATATGTGAATAAGAGAAACTTTTTATTCTGTTGATCTAATTTAAAAGTAATTTTTCTTCTTATGAAACATAACCCTAGGCTAACTATAGGAACTTATAGAATCTCCTATATTTTTTCTTAAGTGGAGAGAAGGCTTCCTTTTTCTTTATTTCTTTTTTTTTAAATTTTTCTTGGATGGCTATAGAGGAGGTGATGGGGACATAATTTATTATTTTCTATTAGGAGTGACATAGAATACAAATTTTAGTTACAATGCAGTGCACCAGCACAGGGGAGGGGGTGGGGGTGGGGAAAGAAATAGAAAGCAACTTTCTCAAGCTGTTTTTTTTCCTGGTGGGGGAAAAAAAACAATGCAAAGTAATTGGTAATGTTTGTTCAGCACTAGCCATTAGCTTATCTAACTAGTAACCTTTGCAGCATAAAAATACTATCAGCAATTTTCAAGGTATGTATTATTATTTAGCTGGGAGTCTAGATAAAGTGGGTCTTATCTCCCCAGGCTCTGCTTAGCTGATGAGATCACAAGAATACAAGTACTAAGCTTTCCTTGATTTTCTTGCCAAGTGACCCTTTTCTTAGGTATTAAAACTCATAAAAGCAAGGTAAAACTCTCTATTAGGCAAAATCTGTTCCTGATTTCTCATTGTTTCATCAGAGTATCAAAATGAAGTATATAAATCATTTCTTATGCTACTTATGAGATCAAATTATATAATGTATGCATGTTTTTAAGGTTTTTTGCATAGATGACTACTGAAGATGCTTGATTCAATAAAGTTATAAAGTGAGTTTCTTTTTTCTGGGAGTTCAATTTTTATTCTTGTTCTGGGAAGTCTTTGGGTGTCATTTCATGTATCATTAATATCACCTGATTTTTTTCCCTCTCCTAATAAAGCTGCACTATATGCATCCATTTGCACACACACACACAAAATTGCTGTTGATACCAAGATGCTAATGAGAAAATAGGTGTTTCTGGAATTATTAGAACCTAAAAAGGTTAACTTCACCAGGAGGTATCCGTTTCTTTCTAACTAAATATTGAGTAAATAGAACTATGCTTAGAGAAAAGGGCATGCTGACCTGAACTGGAAGGCACATTTTTTATTTCTTTCCTCACTGTCAGAATGTATCACACATGTCATGAATATAAATCTGAGTAGACCTGGGTCCAAAGTCTCTTATTAATAAGATGCTTATTCACCTTCACCAGTTTGTTTCTTTGCTAACCCTGTGTAAATCGAAAGGGGAAAACCCCAGATTACACAAGAAAGATTGCTGAATGTTAATCTCACTTAAATTAACTAGGAAACTCCAGAGACTTCCTTAATTCTATTTAAATTAAGAGCCTAGGCTGCCAAAACATATTTATAATACGTATGCGTCTGGGGCATAGAAAGGAGGAAAAAAAAGTAAGAGCGTTTGATGTAAACAAATGATCAAATTGAAAAAAAAAGTAAACATTCATAATCTTTTTATTTGACTGTAGATTCATGTCTTCCTACTTTCCATTCTGTCCTGCTTATTTCCTGTTGACTAAAACTGGTAAACCTATTTCCATTTAATTCATTTTTTCAACTATCAGCTTCAAGCTTTCTTTCTTTATATCAGATCATTTGTTTAGACTGCTATTTTCCTATAAAGATTACTAACATTATTGTAACTAATTACATCTCTTTATGAAAGACAATGTGATTGTCATGGAAATGATAAGAATCAAAGTGAAATGAATCAGAAGAGAAAGAGTCATATAATTTTGACTTCATAACATGGAAGCATGATATTGCTTCCTATTCATAATAATCACAAAAACACAGGTGTTTACATGATGTTTTCATAATTATTTTTGGACTTTTACATTTTTCAATATACAAAAACATTATGCAGGTAGATTAATCTGTACTATTGCTTTACTAAGAGTGATGATGGTGATGATGAAATTATTTTGCAATCTTACATTTGACCATGACCATGTAAACGTCAATAGTGCAGATAGGAGGCTGGGGCAAACGTTCTCCTTTCTCTAATAAATCCGGGATTTCTCTGGTTGGAATTCCATCATAGGGTTTTCCTCCAAAGGTCATCAGTTCCCATATGGTAACTCCTAAATTGGAGATCAAATATTTACATAAGCATATTAACAACATACTTTGAATAAACCAGCAGTATGCCAGTGACAAAAGAAAGCTCCCTAGAAGGCAATCAAAATTAGACTAAAGAAAAGCTCTTCAGATTTCTATATTCATTAGCAGAAGCCCAGTGACAAAATCTTTGTGGGAAATTCCATTACCTTATTATTGTCTTGAAATTTTTAATGAGTAGCAGAGACAATTCAGAGTGCGTATCAGAACACAGAATCTTTTCCCCATGTCTACTTTTAAGTAATGTTAACATTTGCTGATTCTAGTTAATTTTCACTACACTGCATTAGAGTCTATCAAACAATTTACTATAAACATGTGTATCCAGTATTAAGTAAATATGATTGCAGGCAAAATCTGATGTTGACTAATTTTGACATTAACCTCTTTGCTATTAAAAGCCCTATGGGCTAAGCTGTGGTGCCAAAATGAATACCTTATGTTATGATAAATAATCATGGCTCTCTCTTTAACTCACACAAAGAGAACAAGTGGAAAACACACATACACACACACACACACACACACACACACACACACACAGATTTATTTCTTTAATACCTGTGAGACCCTGAGTGAGGAATGATCCATATATACCATAATACATGTGAAGTAGGCATCACAAAATTGAAAGGAATCAATAATAGTTGATCCCTTAGATAATGAAATCACCTTCTTGAATCACTAGAAGAGTGATTTGTTCTGTAAAAGCAAATACCCTAAATATTAACATGCAAATAGCTAGCATTGATGAAAATGATTCTGATTTGAACAATACTATACACATTACAGACCTCTTCTTTGTGATCTAATAATTATACAATTAAGAAGTTATCATTTCTTAAGGTTAAGGATTGTAAGTTCAGAAAGAGCTGTATGTGTATAGGAGTCTCACCAGGTGAATTTTGATTGGTGCATATAATATGCAAAATATGGTTTAATATAAAATCCATTAATTAGGACCATGCTTTCTTTTCCATGTCCATCTGTAATGAATTATTTATTCATTTTTAGTTCATAACAGTTATCATTGACTAATAATAAAAATACAAAGCTTAAAATATAAAAGTATATGTGAATAGCCAATTATCCTTTATAATAAGATCACTAATTACCTGATTTTTTTATTAATATTTATATCTTATAATTCTTATATAAAAATGTAATTAGCGACACAATTTAATTGATTGATCTTTATTAAACCCTACTTATGAGGCACCTGGGTGGCTCAGTCAGTTGAGTGACTCTTGGTTTTGGTTCAAATCATGATCTCATGGGTTTGTGAGATCGAGCTCCATGTAAGGCTCCATGCTGTCAGCATGAAGCCTGCTTGGGATTCCCTCTCTCTCTCTCTCTCTCTGTCCCTCTGTCTCTCTCTTCCCTTCCCCTGCTCTCTCTCTCTCTCTCTCTCTCTCTCTCTCAAAATAAACAAATAAATAAACTTAATTTTTTAAAAATCCTACTTAATTTTGCATATTAAAAAATGACTTCCTAGAGCCAATAATTAAGATTCAGTGTCCATGAGGCAGACTGGAACAAGTTAAGAACTGGATGGCTGTCCATTTCTATTCAGTCAGTCAATATAAATACACATTTATAGAATATATATTTAATGAGGACATTTTATGAACTTATGTATGCAATTATAAAAGACAGAATACATGCCCTGATATCTCTATCAGAACTTACAAGAAAAATGCAAAGCAATTACAAATCAAAATAATAGAAAATACAATAAACAGAAACATAAATACAAAAACAAAATCAGGAACATCAAAACCCCTACTTCTGCCAGTAATAATTTAATTAAATCTTTTTAGGAGTGACAAGATAGGGTTAAACAGAGATGGCTTCATGCAGAAGGACAATTACAGGAAAACTGAATCAGAAACATTCTCAAAACATACAATTCTATCATTCAGAGATATAAACCATAGCCAATGCATATTTATTTTTGTAAAAATAAAGATGAACCCAGTGGCAATTTTCTACAAAGGTTCACTGTAAACAACATTATGTTTCTGTCTTGTATACCTATTGCAATCAACTATAATATATCATAAAAATCCTAAAATGCCTTATGGGTATGGATTGATGACCTGGGCTATATTTCAAAGCAGAGTACTACTTATCTATCTATCTATCTATCTATCTATCTATCTATCATCTATCTGCCTACTTACTTATTTTAGAGGCCATTTAAAATTTGACTGTAGTAGACTGTTACATTTATTTCAGGGAAACATACATAGGAAAAAGGGAAAAGAAAAACAAAAAAGTATATGACATATATCAAAATGTATGTGTAATATATAATCTATCATATAAAATATAATCTATGGATTTATCTCTATCATATAATATATAAGCTAATTTGTACCATATAATATATATAATAGATTTATGTTTCTATTAAGTCCTTACAGTTCAACAACTAAATTTTACAAGCATTTTCCTATACTTGTTCAAATCTCAAACACATCACACTTTCTACTTCTAAGCTGAGTAGAACACATGAGGCCTTACATGGAAATTTTAAACCTATAGCATACATGTATAGAGGAGGAAAAAAACACTTTAAAGAAATGTCTTATTTTTATTTTACTTTTATTTATTTATTTTTTTAATTTTTTTTTCAACGTTTATTTATTTTTGGGACAGAGAGAGACAGAGCATGAACGGGGGAGGGGCAGAGAGAGGGAGACACAGAATCAGAAACAGGCTCCAGGCTCTGAGCCATCAGCCCAGAGCCCCACGCGGGGCTCGAACTCCCGGACCGTGAGATCGTGACCTGGCTGAAGTCGGACGCTTAACTGACTGCGCCACCCAGGTGCCCCTACTTTTATTTTTTAAAATATTTATTTTTGAGAGAGAGAGATGAGAGAGAGAGAGAGAGAGAGAGAGAGAGAGAGAGAGAGAGAGAGCATGCGCGAGCGCCAACGGGGGAAGGGCAGAGAGAGAGGGAGACAGAGAATCTGAAGCAAACTCTAGGCTCTGAGCTGTCAGCACAGAGACCAAGATGGAGCTCAAACCCATGGACCTAGAGATCACGACCTGAGCCAAAGTAGGAGGCTTAACCAACTGAACCACCCAAGAGACTCTTAAGTTTTTTTTAAAGATAATTTGTGCTTTTCTAGATAAGAGGTGTAAGTTCTTTAATGATTGAATAGCCTAAATCTTTTGCCTAAAAAAACAATAATAAAGATAAAGCAAAGTTTAAATTTGAGTGAACTAAATTGTATCATGCTTTCAAGACCCACCACTCCCTTTTTCCTTAAATGGACATTGTGCTTTTAATTTGTAAGAAATACCGGTTTTATTTAAACTTAGAAAAGCTATTGATTCATTCTCATTAATATCTGGGTGGACTTAGGTTGTGAATAGACAGATGCTAAATATCTCATTTCAATAATTAAATTAAATGCATTACATGAATGTTCTAAGTTTAAAGACCACTCTTTTCCAGTTCATATTATTCACTCTCTAATATGTCTGTTTATTCCAAAGTAATTTGTAAATTAAAATCAAAGGTGCGATTAGCAATCTTCTCATATCTCTCCCCTCACATTTAGTGCTTTCACCTATTTGCTTTCAGTAATTGTTCTTTGTTACAATAACTTCTTTCTTATTATAGAACAGACATTCTTTCATTTTTAACATGTTTTCAAAGAGTTTTTGATAATTAAGGCCATGAGGTTCTATGACATTGTTCCTAAAGTTGACTTTTTTTTTTCCTGTCAAAATGATCACAAAAGTTGCTACCAAACCAAAGATTATGGTAGACAACTCAACTGAGATATTAACATATTACATTTTAGAGAATGAAGGAATAAAAAAAAAAGGCAGATAACAATATTATTTGGAGTTTTTTTTTTTTTTATGGAATAGCAAAGAGTTAATTCCTTTAAGAAACAAGGCTTATAAGTATTTCCAACACAATAAAATAAGTTGGTTTAAGATATTTCACATGAACCTAATATATTTAATTTTGCCTTAAAACCCTTAATTCACAAGGAAGATTTATTTACCATAACTCCAAACATCACTCTGATGGGTGAACTTCCTGTAGTGTATACACTCCAGAGCCATCCATTTAATTGGCATCTGAGAAATAAAAAGAGAAATAAAAAGTTAACTTTTTATAGTTATATAAAAATTCATTTCTATAGTCATTTCTCAAACTATGAGCTTCTAGGCTTGCCTCAGTTGTATTTTTTGATTGTGTGTATAGAAAATATAAATATAATAATAATAATAATAATAATAATAATAAATGTTATTTTTA
Organism: Herpailurus yagouaroundi; assembly: GCF_014898765.1. Classification (NCBI taxonomy): domain Eukaryota; kingdom Metazoa; phylum Chordata; class Mammalia; order Carnivora; family Felidae; genus Herpailurus; species Herpailurus yagouaroundi. The sequence continues at coordinate 89,220,720 of NW_024412395.1, forward strand.
AACTTTATTTATTGTTTAATTTACAACCAACTTAGCATATGGTGCAACATTGATTTCAGGAATAGATTCCTTAATGCTTCTTATCCATTTAGCCCATCCCCCCTCCCACAACCCCTCCAGCAACCCTCTGTTTGTTCTCTATATTTAAGAGCCTTTTATATTTTTCCCCCTCTCTGTTTTTATATTTTTTCCTTCCCTTCCCTTATGTTCATCTGTTTTGTATCTTAAATTCCTCATATGAGTTAAGTCATGATATTTGTCTTTCTCTGGCTAATTTCACTAGCATAATGCCCTCCAGTTCCATCCACATTGTTGCAAACGGCAAGATTTCATTCTTTTTGATTGCCGAATAATACTCCATTATATATATATATATATATATATATACCACATCTTCTTTATCCATTCATCCACTGATGGACATTTGGGTTCTTTCCATACTTTGGCTATTGTCGATAGCGCTGCGATAAACATTGGGGTGCATGTACCCCTTCGAAACTGCACACCTGTATCCCTTGGATAAATACCTAGTAGTGCAAATTCTGGGTCGTAGGGTAGTTCTATTTTTAATATTTTGAGGAACCTCCATACTGTTTTCCAGAGTGGCTGTATCAGTTTGCATTCCCACCAGCAGTACTTAATAATAAATGTTATTTTTTAATACAGGGAACAATGAATTGAAATTTATAAAATTCTAAAAGTGAAATAACCTAAAGATATATTTTTAAAAGCTTCAAAAACAATGACAAGTAAAAGAATAAAATAAGTATCATTTTCTCTATTTCTTAATGTTCAGCAATTAATTCAGTTACTAGTTATTATGACTCTCAATACTACTCTAAACATCTAAGATATGTGCTTCTAAAAATATGGTCTATTACATTTTTGCCCCCAAAATGAGGCTCCTTACATTTTCAGTTATCCCTTCAGAACATTTCTGACCACCAGTACAATGGACTCTTTCTACACTTGCCCTTTCCTTTTTCCTCTCATATAATCTGGTCACTTAAAACACCCACAATAATGTATTCCAAAGTTAGGCTTGCTTTATTCCCCAGCCACAAATGGTCTCCCTTGTTTTGGTTAGCCAGTATTGAAAATACATACCAAAATAGGTATTATATAAAAGGATACGAGAGGATCAGTACCAATCTATTACCACTACAAGAAAAACAACTCACATACCCTGCTGATGATGGGTCAGCAGAGTAAGTTTCAACTAGGAAGGGCAGCATTATATAGCTGAAAATATAATTAGGTTCTACAGAATAAAGATAAACACTTCTACTTTGCAGTTGAAAGCTTAAAACTAAATAGGCCTTTGAAATCATGAGGTTCGCTGCTCACCAAGGTGACATCAAGGTAACTCTATGACAGAATCATGGCATTCAGTGAAAGGGAACAGAAGACACATTGAAAGTAATTTCCCTATGGGCAAGGAGTTAGCTGACTTTATGGACTACGGACATTGTGTTAAAGAAGTAAGTTTAAATCACAGGTTGCTTGATAAAGACTTAATGGTAACTAGGCATTTAAAGCTATAATGAATCTTGCTTTAGACAAATCCTACAGCTGTATGTTCTTAAGACAAGTCAAGTCATGTGATTTATGGAGTTCTACTGTGCAATCTTGTAGTGAATTTCAAAGCTGTGGTCTCAAACTGCTGCAATTTGGTAGTAAACAGGCAAAATAGTCTAATAAAATCAAGGAAAGGTCAGGAAATACTACAAACCTTAAGTTTTTTAAAATTTTATTTTCTTTTGTCTTGTGATAAGATTTGAAGATATATAGTTATATAAGATATCATACAAAGTTATATAAAAATCATATACTACATGATACATAAAATCAATGCTAAGCATTTGAAAGCATTGCAAAATATTTATAACATATATTTGGATGGCTCATGATAAATAAGGCACATGATAAATATATTTATATGACACTTTAATAACTTTTTTTGTTAGCAGGAGTTTATACATAGGTTAAGGTTGCATTTGCTTATTTCATTTGGCCTCTCCTGGTCCAAGTTTTGCCATATAAGCTAGGGGGACCTCCAGATGGAGAAGAGATATCCTCACTGTATAGCCAAGGCCAGCAATCTTAGCATCAGGTTAATGAGAAAAACAAGAGCCGGAACTAAGGCATGAGCCGGGACCATATGGCAGGAATACAGTTGTCAGGCAGGGCCTGAGACTAGAGAGTCAGAAAAGTAGAAGAGGCAATGGCACTGTTAAGATTCCTGGGACATAGCAGGCTGCATTCTGGTGGAGAGAATCAAAAAATAAATAAAGTAAATTGGTCAATCATATTCTATGATAAAAGCTTAAAAAAATACAACCATATTAAGAGGAATCTGTTGTACCTGGTATAGGAGGATTCAAAGTTAAATAGGATGATGAACTTTCCAGTGAGTTATGGTTCTTGGTACTAGCCAGGTTACTATGAAAGAATAGTTGGGTCTCTCTGTAGTAGCTAGCCCTGCGTTCTTAGGATCAATGAAATAATGTCTATGGCCCTTAAGTGTAATATCTGGATTTCCGAAGGATCCACCTACTTCCCACACTGGATGTGACATAAGGACCACTAGAGATTAATTGTCTTATTTTGGCTACTTTTGAGAAATGGAAGTTGGTTCATATATATACATTTGACCCTGGGTGGGAGAGAAGGCAAATGGTAGAGTTGAGATTTTATAATCTCTTAACCTCAGGCTTATTGACTTCTTCTTATAACATATAAGGAGATAAAAGGATATCATACTATATTTTCAAGCAATATTGTTCTAAAAAGATACCCACCTTTCCTCCATCAGCATTATACTCTTTTTCATCTCCTTCTAAGAGCCTAGCTAGTCCAAAATCTGTGATTTTCACATGGTTTGGAGATTTCACTAAGACATTTCGGGCTGCCAAATCCCGATGAACAAGCCGTCTTTCCTCCAGGTACATCATTCCCTGAAAAACACCAAGTTCCAAAAAGACAGTTAATGCCTAGGCTTTTCTATTGTCTAAAAAGTAGTTCCTTGGCCTTCAGTTGCAAGTGCTTGATTTCTCTTAGTGAAGCCAGAATCCTGGAATATTTTTCAAAATTACGAAAAACCCAATAAAGGGATAAAAAAGCAAATGGCAAATAGCTTTTGGTCTTTTCCCCTAAAGTCCTGTAAAGAATGAATTACCTGCATATGAACTAAATGTTAGATCATTTTTTCCCCCAAAGGTTTTGTACTCTCTTGCAAACACTTTCATCAGTGAAGTGTGCGTGCGTCTCAGCAGATAAGCTAAGAGACCCACACGTTTCTAGTTGTTTTCTTCTCAATAACTCCTGCTTGATGTCACTCTCCCCTTACACCCCTTCTCCAAACAAACACACCAACCGTAATTAAAAAAAAAAACCCAAAAACTTCATATGCAGGTTTAATGGCACCAAAATCACCATCATAGTTTCTATCAAAGCTGAAGAATTAATTATATTATTCTTATTAATTAGGCAAAAAATGAATTATACCCCAGAGGCATGAAAAGCCTATACTTTTTTAAAATGGTGTCAATGACAATAGTAGTCATTAGAACAACCTGCAAGTGAAATTACATTGTTTATAGTGACCCTGATATTAGCCTTTAATATGTTTTCTTCAAAAAACATATAGGGTTATTAAAATAAAATTCATTACTGATTGCCAACAATTTACATATATCCATATATATTCATATGGGGATATATATCTCTCCATAATTCATAAAAGCAATAAATAAAATTGTACTTTGCCAGTAAATAAACTAAGAGCCATTAAACATTAGCCTTAACTAAAGGTTGATGAAAAGAAGCAAACTCAGAAGCCTAGATGGGAGCGAACATATTTTTATTCAAGTGTTAGAGGAAATTCTGTATTTGAGGATTTCAGTGGTAAAAAACATTGTCGCTTAAAAACAAATCAGAATTATTATAAAATCATTAAAGCATACTCTCATGCCAATTCCAAATCAAAGCTGTTGGTAGTTAATATCACAATTGCAGGACTTTGAAGGATTAATGGTTTTTGATATCAAAACAAAAGCTGCGGAAAACAGACACATAAATCACACAGGTAAAAAAAAATGAACCATATACTCAGTGTAGTGTAAAGAGAAGATTGCTTCAAACAGCATCATGAGCCAAACACTATACTATAAATGCCCATTAAACACAACCAGTGGACGTACTGCCTGATATGGTCCAACTGGTCAGTAGTGTATTTGTGTTTTCTGAAATCAGTCCTCAACTGAGATTTATAAGGTTTCGTCCTCTTTCCTAAACAGTGTTTTCTCTTCGATTATGCCAACTAATAAATTCCTAGAATAAAATGAATCTGAAAACATATAACCCTTATATGACTAAGGGATCAAAAAAAATAGATTTATTGTCTTGGAGATAAAGTATTTTTAATTATTTGCCCTTTTAAGAAATGTCCACAAAAACATTCATCATTATCTTTCCTACCACTTTCATATCAGAATATGGAAATTGTGTTTGCAACAAGTTAATATTCAGATCCACACACAATGACAGAATATACACTATGTTCCAGGCACTGTGCTAGACATCAGGGAACAAAAAAAGAGTCAGAGAAGATCTATTCATTGCAGGAAGACACAGCTGTTAATAAAGTGGGCAGACGTGGAATACAGGCTTGAACGGATCAATGCGACACGTGTAAGGCATTTAAGGAGAGCTGTGTTTTGAGGACCATTTGTAGTATAGCCTAGAAATACGCAAGAGGGAGCCTTCAGAGAGGTCCTGAGGCCTAAGTAATGTTTGAATGATGTCCATCAGTTGGGCAAGATGAGGACAAAATTGCAGTTACAGAGAACACACACAGGGGCACCAATACCATGGTGTACTGGGACAAAGGTACGTAATTCTGTATTTCTAAATCATTATTCATAAAGGAGGGAGAGTGATGAGTGGTGAGGCTGACAAAGTAAGAAGAGGCTTGATTCAAAAAGGGCCTCTTACGTGTTGTGGTAGATAATCTGCACTTCACTGTGGTGATGCAGAGGTTGTTTGAAAAAGGAGAGTGACACAGTGATCATTGGAGTCTTGCAAAAAAACCACCTGGTGTATAAACAAAGGGCTGGACACAAATACAGCAGAAGTCAGGAGCCACTGCCACAATGCAGAAGAGAAGTGATGAGGTGGAAAAGGATGAGAGATAAAGTTTGCAGACTGGCAGTCTGAGCTATATCCAGCTTATATGCAGTTTATATGCATATATATTTTTGGCCCACACACTGGGAAACTCTCAAACATCCTCTTTAGCTGATTACTGGCTGTACCCCATTGAGGGCACCTCCAGTTGGCCAGGATCCCACCACTCACTATTACTACCCACGAATTCATTTATGATATTCGTCTAGCTCCTCATGTATGATCATCTGAATCTTCAACTAAACTAGTCCACAAGAAATTTCATGGAGAGAACAATTTCAAGTTACACTTATACAGCAAAGTAACCATCCTGGTAATTGAATAATGAAGAGGAGTATAAATTACAAATGATTCTATTTTCTGACTTTTGTAATTTAGGTGGATAATAATTCCTTTAACTAAATATTATCCTAATGCAAATACGCATATATTTCTTCACCATGTGCAAGAATAGTGATATATTCTATACCAATAGGGAGCTAACATTCACCAAGAAGCTTAAGACCCTAATGACATATCCATATTACAAGCAAAACTTCAAAAACTCCATATGTTCTTTGATATTCTATATGCCAAGTCTTAGCAGGTGATAGACTATCCTGAACCTCTGAACCTCAATTCTATTTGTCTTAAAAAAAATGTTTTCTTCAACATAATGAAAACTCAATTCAGGCAACCAGATGGTAATTTATGTATAGTTTCACTCACCTGGCCATGATTAAAAGATAAAAACAGAAGCATCTATATCATTACCAAATCATCAAAATACATTTGTATGGTTGCTTTGTAACTATGCAACATCATGGTTATGACTGCTTTTAGATCATTAATTATGACTGCTACCTTAGTTCTACTTTCACACCTGAATTAGAGTGTTCAATCGTCTATTGGATTGTTCATGATAGTTTTCTCCACATTGCAATTATTAAGATCGGATTTTCTTGGTGGATGATTTCATTAGAATCACAGTCTCTGTTAGATTCCTTCAAAATAAAATCACTCCTTAAATCGGAGCGTGATGCAATTAAGGAGGCAGTTATTAGAAATAGCAGTGACAAAAATAAACTGGATGAAGTCCCTTGAAGTTTGAAGATGATTAAAAAAGAAGGGCCATTCATTATCACTGAAGGGATAATGCTGCATTGGTTGAAAAGAAACTTACTCTTACTTGTAGCAATTCCCATGTCCGTGCCATGTCTGCCTGGGTGGAGTACATTATGGGAATATGAACACTGACAATAATGACAGCTAACATTGACTGAATACTCAGAACACAGCAGAACGAAATGCTTCTACATTGGCAGGTTAACTTAATCCTCTGAGAAGCGTACTGTTTTCATCCCATTTTTTAAAAAAATTTTTTTTTAACGTTTATTTATTTTTGAGACAGAGACAGAGCATGAACGGGGGAGGGTCAGAGAGAGGGAGACACAGAATTTGAAACAGGCCCCGAGCTCTGAGCTGTCAGCACAGAGCCCGACGCAGGGCTCGAACTCACAGACTGTGAGATCATGACCTGAGTTGAAGCCGGACGCTCAACCAACTGAGCCACCCAGGCGCCCCTCATCCCATTTTAAATACGAGAAAACCAAGTCTCAGAGAGGTCAAGTTACTTCCTCCAAGTCATCTAAGGAGTGACAGAACTGGGATTTGGTTCCTGTGGGGTTCTAAAGTCTGCATTTTTAAGCCTACCCCCTCTCTTGGTGGGTTACAGGGTTGTGTGAGCATGAAGAAATTAATGTACACAATGAAGTCATACGGCTTTAGAAGATCCTAGTTCTTTTGGAACAAAATATTATAAGAGATTTCTGTGAATTTCAGGGAATAATGCAAGTGACTGACTTGTATTTTTATTTAAAATTCAGCTAAATTATAGAACCTTTTTCTTATTTAGTGGGAATTTGAATCATATAAATTGGAAACTTAATTATTGCTTTGACTACAGGATATGAAGGATGGTGGAGTTGGTCTGAGTGCAGATTCTGGGATCAATCACTTGGATTGAACCCCAACTCTGCCATGTTCTAGCTGTGTGATGCTGACAAGTTAATTAACCTGGCACTCACCTTCATCTCTAAAATGGCCATAATAGCACCTATACCACAGATTGTTGTAAAGATAAAATGAGTTAATATATGTAAGGAGCTTAAATTGTAACTCCCATATAGTAAGTGCAGGGCATGCAAGCTTTTATTACTGTTCTACAGATAAATATCAACAGTCATAGTGTGAACAAGAATAACTTACCCTCATTAACTTGAATTGCTTATTTCAGAAAATCTGTGAATCCCAACTAGTATATCACAGTAGGCGTTCAATAAATGTTTACAAATGGTGATATATATACCCACAACCAATCCATCATGATTAATGCGTGGATACAAATCCCAAATAATTACTGTTCAAAGTATTATTTTAGTAATGATTCACCTGAGGATGTTGTCATATAAAGAGAAGAAAAAAATAGGGAATCTACTAAGAGATTTGGTGCCCTCCATGAATACATCACAGAATTAGGATCTTAGTGAAGTTAAAGGTAATTAATAAGATAGGTTGGAGAGTTTTCAATGTTGCAGGAAGGGTGAATAAAATAGTACACTTGTACCAGACTGTGTGTCTTTTATCAGCACTGACGGGAGTTTTCTGTAGACATGTTTTAGGGGCATTTTGTCTACTTCTAGATCCAGGTGCTATAAGTCTGATTTTTACTCAAACTATTCAGAATTTACCATTATCCAAACCATTCAGTATTTTACCATTTTTCATACTTGCTCTATATGCTGTAATGAGTTTTCTTACTTATTTTCTGTTTTGCTTATACCTCTCAAAAGGTGCTTTAATAAATACAAACCTTATTCTGACTTTCAGAAATGCACTTTAATACCAAATCCAAGGATAATTTTATTACAATTGAGTTGAAAGTTTTAATCTCTGGTTAAAATCGACTCATCTAAACTGCTCTGTGGAAAAAAAATATCAGTGACTGACTTAATTTTAAAATAACAGTATTGACGGACACCTGGCAATGACCTTCTTCTCAATATTATATTTGAATCACAACTGTCTAGCAAAAATGCGTTATTTCTATGTTTTAATCCAATGTGAAAATGTATTCTGCCCAGCTGCAGGAAGCTAACACAAGTCAAGAGAGACCAGACTATTTTTGACAATAAATATTTGCTTCCCATATATAGGACATGTGACACTTTCATCAAACATGTGTGGAGCTAAAAATTTCAAGCTGCAGTCAGCTTTCACAGGCATTAATCTCTGGAGTTAGCAAGAGTACACTTTTTTTCCTGTTTTCATTCTAATAACCTCAAGCTTTTTTAATAACACAGGAAGCTTCAGGAAAGCTAGCCTCAAATGAAAATCACTCCTCTTTTCTACTTTTCCTTCTAAAAGCAATTCTATCCCTGGGGGTGGGGGGGTGGGATTCAACTATAATGCTCTCTGTTAGGGCTAAAGATATGAGCATGTTCAAGGGAAGAAAGGAGTCTTTTTGGATGAAGTAACTGACTTTATCCAAATAGTGCATGAAGGGAGACTAACGGGGCTCATAATTAAATAAACTGAGAAGCCTTTTCAACTAGCAAAAGCTTGTTCATGGCAGCGGAGAAAGAACACAGAACTGAATGTTAGAGTCAGAAGTCCCAGACATGCTGCTCACTAGGTTTTTGACCTCAGATACTCATTTCACTTCTCCTATAAAAGTGACAGATTGGCCTAAATGATCTCTGAGGTGTCCTCCAGCTTTAAATTTTTATTCCATGATAGATGGAATTGTACAATAGATCTATATAAAATACTAAATTGTGGGCCAATAAAAGACACAGAGAATAGTAAAGAAAGATGTAGACTAGGTGCCTTCCTTCAAATGTTTAGCAAGAGCTGTGAACATGTTTTAGTAAAAGTCAGTTTCATGCATCCAATGTTTAAAACAACAGACTTTAGAAATAAACCCCAGCTCTTACTAGCTCTGTGTCCTTGGTCAATTTATTTGTGTGTTTCAATTTCCTTATCCATCAAATGGGGACAATAATAGTATGTACCCTGAAGATTGTCTTCAGGAATCAGTGCCCTCATGTTTGTAAAAACACCTAGAACATTCAATATTCTAAGATACTATGCGTTTTCTAAATAAGTAACCTCTAATTGCATTGAAAATACAATTTGACTACTTAAGAGAAAGAAAAGGTACGCAGTACTGTTAGGCAAAGTAACTTTTCTTTCTCACTCTATTTGTCCCCAGATGTTCTCCTACTATTCTTCTCAGAAGAAGAAAAGCAGATTCACATGGTTCTCCTAAACTAGCCTGGAGTTAATAGTCATGGTTAATTCTTACATCTTCCAATTGCACTGATGATCTTTACGTAATGTGATTAGGCTGCAGTTCTTATGGAGATTTTGAAATACTGAGGGCTAAATTTATATGAGTTTAATAATGTGCAATGAAAACAATATGTGTTGATATTTGAAATGTGTTTATCAAATATTCCCAATAATATATTTGAGTGGGTGTTTGTGTCACACACACACACACACACACACACACACACACACACACACACATGCATCTAGGAGGTGCTGTGGTATATCGTCCAGAAACTTCTTCAGGACCAGCGGACTCACACTGTCAGCTTCTGGGAGTGTTGGCTGCTGGTCTCTCTCATCTCAGCTACATCATTTTGGTTGCCCTGATACCCCCACCCCAACTGCTGCTTTGCTGGGGTTTTCGTCCTCTCACAGAGTCAACCCACATCCAACAACTGGCTGATGTAGTTACAAAGTCCATCCACGCTTGGACAACTATGAAAAACTATGCAAGTTCCAGGGCTTTCTCCTAAGATTGGGTGAGATCTCTGTCATGATTTCACCACGGCTCAACTTTTTCCTTTAACCTAATATTTTTCATGGCTTTACAAGTATTGCTCCTGAGAACACTTGCCAAAAAAACTTCCTGCATGAAAATCTGTCTCAGACACTGTTTTCTAGGAGCCAACTCAAGGCAATATGTGTGGGTTTTGTCTTTGGTTTCTTTTAGGATCTCAGATTCACAGAATTTTGAGTTACTCATATTCCATAATCCATGAGTGTGATTATCATTGCTCCCCTACATCTTCCACCCCAATCCCATTCTCCTATCCATCCTAAGTGTTCACAACTTTTTTTTCCATGCACATCCTTCCAATCCATCCATGTTTATTTATCTTTACTTATTTTTAAATTCGTGTGTATTATTTTAACACATAAATCGTATTGTGCATTAAATAAAAACATGTTTTACTCATCATACGTTTTTAGATTCAAGCATAATGCTAAACAAAATCCAGTTCACTACTCCTTGTCATTGAATTAAATTATATCCACACATAAACACATACACATATATAACACAGGCAAACACTCTCAATTTATTGTCTATTCCACACTTGGTGGGCACTAAACTTACCCCCATCTCTTTGACACTACAAACAAGACTACATTTAACACTAACACCATGTGAAAATGATATAAATTTGCTTCACAATATAAAAAAAATCTGTTCAGTACTAATTTTAGTGTAGGAGAATCTAGACAAACAATAATAGTGATAGTCACTGTGGAAAATGGAACTTGTAGAAGTTTTTTGTTAAGGGAGCACTGAAATGGTATGAGGAATACAATATAACTATGCATGTTAACACTTCCTATTTTTGTAGGTAAAAACTAGCTAACCTTTATTTAAGCACTCTATGCCAGGGGACTGTTTTAGTGGAGCTCACAAGAACCCAAAGAGATCTGTACTACTACTATTTCCATTTTAAGGTGACGAAACTGATGCACAGAGAAATAATAAAATAACTTGCCCAAAGGTGACAGTGCAAGATTTGACTGTAGGCAGCTTGACTCCAGAGGCAACAAATTTAACTATTACATTATATGACCATATACATACAACTATAGTCAATAGGTTATAAAACCATATATGAAACTAACAAAGACAGGATATATAACTGAATAATTGTTTTGTAAACAATGGGTGCTCTAAAATCAATGAAGAGAAAATTCTTATACCTAGTAAACAAATCTCTTTAGTTTTGCTGGGATCCCCTAGAATGAATGGTGCCTCCAGACACAGTTGCATTGACTACTTGTTATTCACTACGTATTCTGCAATTTGAAGATTGCCTGACAGTTAACTATTACTCAATAGATGTTTGTAGTTGGATTAAATGAACAATAATACCAAAATCTTGTAAGCCTGTTCAGGCAGTAGCAATTTTTCTTTGCAGCGTAGGTGGGGCAAGTTTAAAAGTCTGCAATATTTAGGATAGGTGGAAGGAAGCCAGACTTTCAGCACTCTGGCCAAACCCCAGCTGGTGATATTAGCATACCAGGAGAATGAATGAAGACAACATTTACAGATTCCTGAGGCTGGCTGGGAAAACAAAATTTTTCTTCTGGTTCTCTACATTCTCTTCAGATATTTCTCCAGAAATTTCATTTACCACCCTTCACAAGCTTTTGGAAATTTCCATTGCAAGAATGTGCAGGATAGTCTGCTTGGGATTCCAGAGTGTCTTACAGAAATGAAATAATAATAAAGAAACAAACAAACAAAAATAAGTTAAAAAGCACGTGTGAGGGGTGCCTGGGTGGCTCAGTCGGTTACGCATCCGACTTCAGCTCAGGTCACGATCTCGCGGTCCATGAGTTCGAGCCCCACATCGGGCTCTGGGCTAATGGCTTAAGGCCTGGAGCCTGCTTCGAATTCTGTGTCTCCCTCTGTCTCTGCCCCTCCCCCGTTCATGCTCTGTCTCTCTCTGTCTCAAAAATAAATAAACGTTAAAAAAAATAAAAAAAAAAGCACGTGTGAGAAGTCACTGCTTCCCTACCAAATGAATAATGGGTCAAAAAGCTCATCTGCCTGGATCAAGAGAATACTAAATATGCTATAGGTTTTCCTCCTCACTGACCTCTTGCCAATATGATTACAAGGACAGAAGTGAATTGTATAGTGTCCACGCTCTCTCAGAAAAGTATACTTAAAATGGATTACTTCTGCTCCTTAGGCAGCCGATCAATAAAGATGTGGATTGCAATGAGAACCGTGATATCTGTGGGCTATAGTAGTTATCCTCTGTGCCTCTTTAGAAATTAATTAAAAATCAATGAAGTGTGCAAACTATTAATACAGCAACCTCTAGATTAACAGATCAAAGCTGAGCTTTTCTCTGATAATTCATATTGTGCAAATACATTCAGACACTATAGGGAGGAGGTTGAGTGTCTGACGCCTTTGTTATAATTGAGCATAAGCAAATCATTCCTAATATTCTTTAGTTTCATAGAATCACATGCCACTGACTGAAAACCATAAAGTTCAGTAGGTGGGAACATGTGCATACAACTTTCCTTCTTAAGACAATTACACCAATGTTAGGAGCTATACTTATTACAAAGCAAACTGCCATCATACAGAACTAAAAATTTCCAATAACTATTTTCTTAAGTGTGGCTTACTCATCTATGAGTTCAAGCAGTTGAGTTTATTTATAGTTGCTGAATATTTTTAAATAAGTGTCTTCCTGTGAAAAAATGTGACATTTCTAGAACACTAAAAGCTCTCATGTGATCTGAGCCAATTTTTTTGTCCACATATGATGTATCATTCAATTCAGTTCTGCCTCTGTCTTATTTGGATGCCAGTGGACCTGGCCCATCTATGCATATGCTTCCCCAGCACATGTAAAACTCATATACTCCCCTCTGGAAGTCACTGAGATACCTCCCATCTGCCTGCTCTGACCAGTGCTCCTCTTGCTCGGGTTCTTTTCTCTTTAAAATTCTGAGAAGGATTGGAACCACAGCTTTAAGTTTTCATTTCAATCTCCTACATTTTGGAAGCCCATTTTGATGCATTTCCTCTGTTTCAAACTTTGCACTCTCCCTCCAACAGAACGCTAGGGCTTTGTCTTTAGTCTCTGCCTAAGGACATAAGAGCATAAGATACCTGATTTTTGTCTTGGCTCATCTTTTTTTAAATTTTTTTAATGTTTATTTAGTTTTGAGAGAGAGAGAGAGAGAGCGCCAGGGAAAAGCAGACACACACACACACACACACACACACACACACACACACACACAGAATCTGAAACAGGCTCTGAGCTGTCAGCACACAGCCCAGTGTGGGGCTTGGACTCACGAACTGGGAAATCATGACCTGAGCTGAAGTCAGATGCTTAACCAACTGAACCACCCAGGTGCCTCTGCCTTGGCTTATGTTTTAGCCCAAGATGACCATAAATGTATCAGATAATACATAATTATAAAAGGAGAATAGTTTATCTCTATTTAAACTGGCAACATGTAGGGGCGCCTGGGTGGCTCAGTCGGTTGGGCAGCCAACTTCGGCTCAGGTCATGATCTCACGGTCCATGAGTTCGAGCTCCGCGTCGGGCTCTGTGCTGACAGCTCAGAGCCTGGAGCCTGTTTCGGACTCTGTGTCTCCCTCTCTCTGACCCTCCCCCGTTCATGCTCTGTCTCTCTCTGTCTCAAAAAAAAATAATAATAATAATAAATAGACGTTAAACTGGCAACACGTTGTCATCTGAGTTTTTGCTGTTTTAAAGTTTGGGGGTGTCATAGTCATAACACAAACCTCGCTGTTTCTTGGCCCAACCTGCCTGCAGAGTACCTGTAGCCATTTGCCCCTTAGAAGCTATTTCCAGATATTTGTGGGGTTCCCCAGTGAGCCTCACTGATGTTCGTGAATACTTCCTTGGTTATTTTCCTCAGAGCTCTGCATTCCTTAAACCTTCAGCTGGAGCTGCTGTGGAAATGCTACTGCCCCTCTAGTGGTGTCTGTCTCTCGGTGCTTGAGAAGTTGGAGCTTATGATAATTCAAAACAGTGAATGACGCCCTTCCAGCTTCCTCACCCATGAGAACCTTGCGATCTTCTATACTGCCTTAGCGAAGAGTTCTATGCACTTCTCAACACGTGCCATAATTTGCCCCCAGCGACATTAATTTCTATTCTTGAGAATAGTCTTGAGAGTATCTGAGACCCTAGTCTCAGTTCCCTTAAAAACTTCTTCCACGACTTAGCTCCTGACTCCATAAAGGCTCAGACTTAGTCCAAGACATAGGAGGGAAGACTAATGCATCCCTCTTTAATTCTCCTCTTGGACCCCATGCACTTTTCATCATTTCCTCATTTTCCACTACCCCCCCAATACATGTGCACATGCGCACACACACTGTCATGTGCGTGTGCAACTGCCTCTTCTATCCTATAACTGACAAAAGTCTCCAAGCAACTTGACCCTGTCACTCTAGCTTCTTTTCTAGGGACTCCTCAGCTGGAACTCCATGGCTCAAACCAACCGGAAAATTCTGTTGGCTCTTCTGTCTTTGCACTTATTCCTCCCTTCACCTGGAACAGTCCCTCACCACACACTGCTACACTCCTCCTAGTAGGCTTCAGATGCAGATTTGGGTAGATCTAATACTGTCTTAGATTACAAATCAGCTGTCATTTCCTCCACACAGTTTTCCCTCACGCCCAAGGAGATTATGTCCCTCTATTGTATGACCTAGTAATGTCCCATTTTCTCTATCTATTTATCTATCTATCTATCATCTATCTATCACCTATCTATCTTCTATCATCTATCTAAAACTAACCCCTGACATTAGCAAGCATTGTGTAAAATAACTTTTTGTGTAAGGCTAAATCAAGGTTACTTTATTTATAAAGCAGAAGTAACATACATTTTTATTTATAAATTAGGCTGCATCTTCTGCGTTCAAGCTTTAGAAATACTGTGTTGCATATTATACAATCTTAGTTTCAGGTGAATAATAGAAGAAGATTCGAAAACATCTGGTTCCCAATTGAACACTCATGTACTAAACTGATTAGTTTGTAAGATTGTTTTTAAGAGAAACACCGAAGGGAGGGATAGGAGTAGAAAGTTGTGTTTTGGCTTGTTCAAGTCTTAAAAGTTAAAGTTTTAATCTGACCACTTTTCACTTTTTTGCTTTAAACCCTTATGAATCCTTAACTGCCTGAAGCTGAAAACAGTGTACTCCTGCTGAGATGACTTAACTCAATTTGATCCTTCTCACATTTACCAATCCCATCACATTGTAGACAATCAATAAATACTGGTCAATTGATTGATATCCCCCTCTGTCCTCCATCTATTCATCCATATGCCTTCTACTGCCTTTGAATCACCAGGTAAGGAGAAACGGAATTCCCAGTAATAATAAAAATACTTACAAAACACATAGTCTTATAACAATTAAAACTAAAGGAAGAAGAAAGAGGAAAATAAATATTTAATATTACTGGAAGCAATTTTGTATTGTTAGTGATTATTCTTATTATATATCATCCCTTTGCTCTTTTTTCTAAGATATTAAATATCTGCTAATTTTCCAGCTTCCTTGCATATGTATTACAGGTTGAGTAGTGAATATTTTGACTTCTGGAAAATTTTGGGGTTTTGTGCTACATGCTACCTGTTTTTCTATAAGGTAGGGAAATTGAGGCGCTGCTCATGCACACTGCCAAAGTTGTGTGTGAAAGTTGCCCTTTTCATTCGCTCTTCTCTCCAGTTCACAGATTTATGCAGTTAATACTTCACATGGAAAAAAATCTGCAGATATACATCACACAAGCCATGCTCTAAAGAGTCATTCTCAGCCCATTCCTGTTCATCTTTGACAGCTGAGTACAGTATGCGTGTCAGCTCTCAAATACGACTTCCCAGGCTTCAGTATTAACTCAACCACTCTAAATGCAGCTGTCTGCGTCACCTTCGCCATGTCAGTTAGCTTCTCAGTTTGCCAGTATCTTCATCCACAAGGTGGAGATAATAATATAATAGCACATTTCTCATAAGCTTGATATGAAAATTAAATCAGCTTGGTGCATGTAAAATTCTTAGCACAGTGCCGGGTCTGTAGCAAGCACTCAACATTGTTAGTTATTGCCACTGCCCCATTCGTCCAGCATCTTGCATTAGAGATGATTCTTATTTTTCAAAATTTTAGCTTTTGAGCAACTTATCATTTTCTCAGACATTCTCAAACAGACTTTTATACTTAGGATACAAAAGATCATCTATCAACCAACAACTGCATGTCTTGGTATTGCCGTCATTCATACAACAGTTTGATTTCGACAAAACTTTGTTTTGTGCTTGTACACTTTTCTTCCTACATATAATTATCTTAATGACACTTCAGTTTGATGTTCAAAAGAAAATAGGGTGGAAAATAAAAGTGATATGAAAAATTTTCCCATGAAACTAATAAAATTAAGACAAATAGAGAAATCATTAGGGATTTGGAATTAGCATGTCTTCAACAACTATGGTATGTATATTCATTGAACTTAAGCTAAATAATTGTATATTATTTTTTAAAACAAGAAAAATAAAGTACATGGAGAAAGGGCTGTAAATACTTCACTATGCATGAGAGGTAAAGATAAAGAAAAATTAAATATTTTATGATACTCTCAAGCTATCTACAATTGAATTCCAGCTATAATATGTAGATCTATTGTTTACATTTAAGATTTCTACTTTTGCCTTTTTTATGAATAATTACGTATGAAAATTGTGGCTACCTTATATTTGTATATACATATGCATATTCCATTAGGTCATAGGCTACTAAAAAAAGAATACAAAAAAAGACTAAGTATTATCTATTTTCTCTTGATACTTTTTAAAAAAGTGTTTATTTATTTTTGAGAGAGAGATAGTGAGTGTGAGGGGAGGGGCAGAGAGAGAGGAAGACAGAGAATCCAAGGCAGGCTCGGAGCTGTCAGCACAAAGCCCATGTGGGGCTCAAAGTCACTAACGGTGAGATCATGACCTGAGACAAAATCAAGAGTTGAAGGCTTAACCAACTGAGCCACCCAGGCACCCAAATCTCTTGATGCTTTTCTAGCTTATTACACATACAATATTTTTTGAGTATACAATTCATTCTACATATAGTTGAACAGGATAAAAAAAAGTTTCCTTGTGTTTTCCTGTCTCACATTTAGGTCTTTCATCCATTTTGAATTTATTTTTGTGTATGGCATAAGAAAGTGGTCCAGTTTCATTCTTCTGCATGTTGCTGTCCAGTTCTCCCAGCACCGTTTGCTAAAGAGACTGTCTTTTTTCCATTGGATACTCTTTCCTGCTTTGTCAAAGATTAGTTGGCTACATATTTGTGGATCCATTTTTGGGTTCTCTATTCTATTCCATTGATCTATGTGTCTGTTTTTGTGCCCATACCATACTGTTTTGACAATTATAACTTTGTAATAGAGGTTAAAGTCTGGGATTGTGATGACTCCAGCTTGGGTTTAAACAGTGTGGACGTTATTCAAAAAATTAAAAATAGAACTATCCTACAAACCAACAATTGCACTACTAGGTTTTACCCAAAGGATACAAAAATGCTGATTCAAAGGGGCACATGCACCCCAATGTTTATAGCAGTGTTATCAACAATAGCTAAATTATGGGAAGAGCCCAAATGTCCATCAACTGATGAATGGATTAAGAAAATGTGGTATGTATGTATATGTCTATATATATATATATATATATATATATATATATACACACACACATATATATATGTATACATATATACACACACACACACACACACAGTGGAACACTACTTGGCAATTAAAATGAATCAAATATTGCCATTTGCAACGTGGATTGAACTGGAGGGTATTATGCTAAGCCAAATAAGTCAGTCGGAGAAAGACAGTTATCATATGATTTCACTCATATGTGGAATTTGGGAAACTTAACAGGTGATCATGGAAAAGAGAAGGAAAAAATAATATAAAAAACAGAGAGGGAGGCAAACCATAAGAGACTCTTAAATACAGAGAACAAACTGAGGGTTGATGTGGGTGGGTGGATGTAGGGGTGTGTTAATGGGTGATGGGCATTAATGAGGGCATTTTGGGGATGATCACTGGGTTCTACTCCTGAAGCCAAGACTACACCGTGTGTTAACTAACTTGAGAATAAAATTTTTTTTTTTTTAAAGTTCCTTTGTGTCTCTCAACAATCATCTATTGAATAGCTGTTATGTACCACTGGGCACTCTGCTGATACTTTTTACATATAGTTCTTCATTCTAGTGTGAGATATATACATGGACACTATAGAAAATGTAAAGAAAATGTTTTGAAAGTACAGAAAAGGGGGAATGTGACACTTTCTGTGTTTTTACAGAAAGTCTCACAGAAAAGGTAGAATTTGAGCTTGATATTAAATGAAAAAATAGGTCTTTAATTTTTTGGCTATAATATATAGTAAGACTATTCTAGACACGATACAAAGCATTAAAAAAAAAAGTAACAATAAAACAAAACACAGAGTCCTAAAAGGTAACAGTATGGTTGGAAAAAAATACAAGAAGTTCTATGAGGATGGGACATAAGTTGACAAAAGCTAGAAGTGCCACAATTGTCCAATTTAATTGTAACTACCTGATATGAGGTACAGAGAAGCCATCCAAAGTTTTGATGAAACAAGCTAGCGTGATCAGATCTGGCAGCTGAGTGAAGAATACACAAGGATGAAAGAGATTGGAAAGAATCAAGGAGATTGATTAGGATATGATAATACTAGCCCATATAATGATGGTTGAGGGTTTGAGTAAGGCAGTAACTTGGAGAGTTAATTTTGGGTTGAGAGCAGCAAAAAAAGATGGGAGCTTATCACTGATAATAAAATCATAAGACAGGGTGAGAGAATTCAGTTTTTCCAGATCAAATTCAGGAGAAACATCATTGTTAACTGAAAGGCTAAGAGGGAAAAAAAAAAAAAGTAAAAGTGGTTAAAAGTAAAGGTCAGATTTAAAGAAAAAGGAAAAGGATAGACTGGTATTGGGGAGTTGGAGAGGAATTGAGAGAATTTCAAGGTGAAGTTGGGGACAGTGCCAAGTGCAATAGAGAGGTCAAAAAAGGATAACTGAATGGAGACTCTTGATTTTAGGAAATGGAAATACTGGTGTATTAGTCATCTTAGAAAAGAGACCATTCTGCCCATGGCCCCTCAAAGTTCATGTCCTTTTGATGTGCAAAATCCATTCATCCATCCCAACAGTGCTCAAAATTGTTCCAGCATCAGTTCTAAACTCTAACATCTGAAGCCTCATCTGAGTATTATTTAAGTAAGATATGGATGAGACCCTAGGTATTATTCATCCTGAGGCGAAACTCCTCTCCATCTATTGACCTGTGAAACCAGACAAGTTATATGCTACCAAAATACAAAGGGGGTTAGGGTAGGATAGATATTCTAATTCCAAAAGGGAGAAACAGGAAAGAAGGAAAGGGTGATGTATCTCAAACCTTGCAAGCTGAATTTCATCAGCTCTTAAGGCTCACGAATAGTCTTTGGTTCAATGATCTGCCTTCAGGATCTGCTTTGGTGGCCCTATCTCCAAAGCAGAGTTGGGAAGGGTCCTACCTCATTCCCATGGCTCCACAGGGTAGTCTATCCCTGTGGCTTTGGACATAGACTATCTGACCTGTGAAAACCAAGACAGAGGACCTAATAACTTCTGAAATGCTTTGGTGGGCATTTTTCCCTCTTAAAGAAGAATGCACGTTCACGGCCAAATATCTCCATTACTCTGAGGAACTGCTTGCAAAATCCAACAGCCTTTCTTCATTTTGTCCTGTATCCATCCCTTTAGTTCATATTGGAAATGTTTCAGCTCATATAATCTCATAACCTCTTTATTGAGTAATACTCTAGCCGTACCCCTGGTGTTCACAACAGAACATACTTTGTTAATTTTTTAAATATGAATAGGCTGAAAATTTTCCATATCTTCAAGTTTTGGTTAGTTTTTGCTTCTTCAATTCATTTCTCTCCTTTCACACTTTATTATAAGCAGTCAGGAGGGATCAAGCTTCTCCTTCAACACTTTGCTTATTCTCAGCTAACTATCCAATTTTATCATTCACAAGGTCTGCCTTCCACAAAACACTAGGACACAAACAATTCAGCCAAATTCTTTTCCACTTTATAACAAGGATCACCTTTCCTCTAGTTTCCAACAACATATTCCTCATTTCCATCTAAGGTCTTACCAGAATCACTCTTAAAAATTATATTTTTCACATGCATATGAAAACTCTTCCAGCCTCTACATATTACCCAATTCCAAAGCTACTTCCACATTTTTAGATATTTGTGACAACAATACCCCATTTTTGTATCAAAATATGTATTAGTCATCTCAGGGGGGCATAACAAAATACTGTAGATTAGGTGGTTTACAAAACAGAAACATTTCTCACAGCTCTGGAGACTGGTAAGTTCAAGAACAGGGTGCCAGCCAATTCAGTTACCTAGGGAGGACTCTATTCTTGGCTTTCAGATGGCCACCCTCTTACTGTGTCCTCACAAGATGGAAAGAGAGAGGAAGACAGCCCTGTAGTGTCTCCTCCTGCTTCTAAGAAAAGGAAGTAAGATCCCTCTCTGCCCCAACAATAATGTATTAACCACTGCCTGCAGCTAGTGAGAAAATGCCACAACCTTGAACTCTTCCTCTCCAATAAATTTTTGCTCAAAACAACTTTCCCTACGTTCCTCCAAAAACCTAATAAAAGCTGACCTTTCCTTTTTTCCTTCAGGCTTGCCTAGGATTCACTATAGGTTGCTTCTCCCTAGTTGCAATCTCTCTGCTATTCCCACATAAACTCATTTTTTTTCTTTTACTTAAATAAAATTTTTCTTTGATCTGTTTAAAGTTAACAGGCTTCAACATACACTTTTTAGGGGATACAATCAGTCCATAGCAATTGGTCACCTTGGTGAAGGTCACTAGACTGCAGTACACTCGGGTAAACAAGGTTTTGAGGAACTCTGGTCAACAAAAAATTGTGCTCCTTTTAAAAGTATGTGGATAAATAGGCAGTCACTTTAGGAAGAGGAAGCAAGTTTGAGGCCATTCATCTACCACCCCTGGAGAACTGGTACGTAAGATGCATGAGAGAAGGCAGTGAGTCAGGAGAGGTTGATGATATAGGATAAGAAGAAATACTGCAGCTGTGATGGGATCAAGCGTGTAGGTAACAGGTAGGCTCTGTAAAGGAAGAGAGGCAATGCTCTCTCTGAATCAGCAATGAAGGAAAAGCTGGAAGCTGGAGAAGGGCAACAGTGCAGAAGTTCATACCCTTCTGTCATTATTTTCTTTGTAAATTAGGAAGCAGTGACACATGCTGAGAATGAAAGAACATTTGAGACAGAGAGAACGGTTTGAAATGGCCCGAAGGAGAACATTCTCAGAGTTTGCTGTGTGAACCAGCAAGCAGGCATCAATGGAGAATGGGAAAGAAACCTCACGTATCAGGGTGAAGATCACCACACATATTGAGGGGCAATATCACATGGAAATCATAAGCTTGTGATTGTATTAACTGGCTTGAGTATTTTATTGTCCTAAGAAGCAGAGAAAGAGCGTAATTGGATATATTTGGGTTCATCCAGGGAAAGGTATTATCAAGGAAGTGAGACAGGAAGACAGAGATCAGGACAAATAAGCCAACAAAACCTTTGTAAAAATACACGGATGTTAGAAAAACTCATAGAAATTCAGAGTGATTTCTGGACATTAGCATGCATCTTATAGTTTCTTCTACAAACGTTTTACTATCACCAACAAACACATAGGCCACAAAATATTCCTTCCCATCTAAACATTTAAAAAATAAAATCAGTTTCTCCTTCAAAAACTTTATTTTAACCAGAAAGTACCAGGCTATAATTGTATAGCATCAGGTAAAGATGTATATTCTAAAACAATGAGAGAATAAGAAAGACTTTTTTTGTTTTTTATCATATGAACAAGGCATTTCTTACTATTTGATTGATTTTAATAATTTGGCTTCTGATAATCCTCTCTATATGTTTATTAACAAATTATCCATGTTTCCTACAGAATTTAATTTTTAACTATCATATATCATTTAAACAAGTGATTCCCCCCCCCGTCACAATATACAACATTGAGCTGAAACGTCCTAACTTTAAGAAAACTATAAACCACTGAAAGAGTAGGAAAATTAAGCAACACACACAAGCCAGGAACTGAATATATGGGTTTAATGAAACCAGTGACCTTGGGTCACAAAAATCCATGGGTTTATTTTGCTGTCAGAATGAATTTATTTTAATCGTAACTTCTACATATCTTTACAATTGTAATAATGTTTGGTAAAGTTGGGCTACCTTTCTATGGCTTCACAGTATTCAATTTCATTTTAAAACATCTAATGCAAATTTAATACTTTTATCTTATATGACAAGACTTAGCTCTGACTGAAATAATCACTGTATTAACATTTTTTACCCATTCAAATTGTCCAATTCATTATTACAAAAACAGCAAGCATCCCCAGCCTGTCATTAATTCCTACTGTTTTAATTACAAGAAAAAAATACTCTATGGAAGGCTTTTGTGGATAATGGCACTATAAACACAATCGTATGCAAAGATACGAAAATAAAATGAAGTAATTTTTTCTGTATCAATATTCTGGTAGAAATATCATATTTTCGGCAAAAACTGAAAGTCTATTAAAATATAATGATTCTTTATTTGAATTCAGCCACAAAGAGGCATTTTGGGACTACATATTAATTTTGACTTTTTGGAGACTCATGAAATCTATAGATATGACTGATACTTTTATAAATCAGCTCTGTATCCATTCAGATTTAACGTATTTTTTTTTTTAGTGCATTTCACCCAAATGTAGTTTCTGTATATTATGATTACATGTAAATGACTGTCAGTGTCAGGAGATACAAGCTATTGAAAGCTTAAAAATAAATGCTACATAAGATTTTACCCAGAAACACAATCCAACTTTGGGCACAAGTGCTTCTTAGATTGTTTAAACAACATTCTTTACAACACTGACCACTTCGTTTAGAATATGGTTACATGGAACATGGCTGGGATTCGACAAGTGAGGGGAAATCTCAGAATACATATTTGTTTAGCTTTATTATTACCATTATTATTTTTAACCTAAATCAGAATATATCACTGAGGGAGATTCTTCTGATTTTCCATGCCAGACACGATGCATTTTAATTAAAATATTGTCAGAGGATAACTTTGGGGAAAATACTCTACCAGTCACTCACAGTCTTCTAGAGGTGACAAGGAAGGACAATTGGACTTGTGCACATCCACTCAACAACAATGTGTGCACACGTGCATGCGCGCACACACACACACACGCACACAGAATGCAATACAGATTGTGATAATGCTGTTGTAGAGGTACAAAGACCTATGCACACATGGGGGTAAAAGAGAAACTCCAAATAGAGTAATTAGCAATTTTGTGACAAAGGTAAGCCTTGAAATATATCTTGAAGGACCAGTAACATTTAGAATATTTTTTAGCAGAGCTATACTGCACTAAGACAAAATATGCCCATTTATTCTTTTAAGATTAAACCCAAGAATAGGTAAGATATTTTCCAAAATGTAATATTACTTTAATAAATATTTAAATTGTAGATCAATGCTAGATGTCTGTTAGCACTGAGATCATATATCATATACTTTTTTCTGAGTACAAGATAAATGTTAGTTCACTAAAACACAAGCAGATAAATAAATAAATAAATAAATAAATAAAGGCACTGTTTCTACTCTTGCAATATTTAAGATCTCTTTGGGAAAACTATAATATTCAACTATGCACATTCGGTCTATTTAAGTGTTCCCAAATAAGACGACCAATCAATAAATTTATCTTATTTTATTATTTATTTATTTATTTTTTTAAGGTTTTATTTTTAAGTAATCTCAACACCCAACATGGGGCTCGAACTTACAAACCTGAAATCAATAATTGCATGCTCTCCCAACTGAGCCAGCCAGGTACCCCTAACAAAGTTAACTGGTATTATATTTTCACTTCTAGCATAATCTTTAATCATTTTTATGAACAAAAATTGTTTGTGCCTAGATAGTAATATAAATTATTACCTGATAATGCACCTCACACATACAGTTTGACAAATAATGGCTAAGAATCATTTGCAAAACTAGACAGAATATACCTTAAAAGCCAGTTGCATTTTCATGTTATTATAGTATTGTCCTGAAATGGTTTGGATGATATAGTATTACTAGCAGAATATTAAAATTGGTATGAAAATAAGATGTTTCCTCAAAGGTTTAACAGCTTTATAAAATCTAATATTTTGTATTTCATAGTCAGTCCAAAGTTCAGCTACTATTTTCCTCTATTAACATTTGCAGTTAAGGCATAGAGTTTATTAAATTAGCAAATGGTTATTCATTATAATATAACCATAAATTGAATTCTAACTCAAGAATGTGTTAATTGTTCTTTTCTGTTGAGGACAGGAGCTTATAACCAGTTTTTGAACTGAACAGATATAGCTCATATGCAATTTAGATTAAATCTGAATATGAAATAGAAGGCACACATACCATCTGTGAAGAAATATCCTCATCCCTAATAAATATGTATCAATATTATAGCCCATTTCATTACTAAAGACAAGTTATAAAACATAAAGTTGGGTTTAATAAGAGAAAGTTAATTTGATGGAAATGAGGAATTACCTACAGGAATATTATAAATGTGAGCTACAACATTCTTTGGCTGGGGAAGGATAAGTTGATTTACCTGTAAGTTAGAGGCCGAAAGATAAGTGTTCTTAGAAAGAAGACAGGAAGGAGCCTCCAGTGGCTAACTAGGGAATCGATAAGCATTCAGTGAGGCTTTATGGGAAATCTACATTCTAGGCACTGTGATATAATTGCAAGGGTATGTCTAACGGTAAACATTCAAAAAGCACTTGTTAACTGATAAGCAGTGTAATAAGCACTTTACACAACAATCCTGTGAGGCAAGTATTACTATTATTCCATTGTACAGGTAATGAAACTGAGGCATGAAAATGTTAAGTGATTTTCCCAAAGACACACAGTAATCACTATAGTTGGAATTTTAACTTAGGCAATTTGGCTTCAGGTCTACGGAACAGCATGCACGGAACTGAGGTTAGAAAAATTATGGAATTTGGCAGGTCTATAAGAAAGCCAATGTAGCTAAGCAGAAATAATGAGATGGGAGCATGGTGTGAGATGGGACTGGAGGGGTATGCAGGGGCTAGCATGAGGATCTCAGATCCATGTTCAGGATTTTGATTTTTATCCTCAGAGCAGTGAAAATCATTGGGGCATTGTAACTACAAAGGCTGGGAAGTAACATAACTGGGTTACATTTTGAGAAAACCTTATTGACTTTAGTGTTCAAGGTTTATTAGAAAGAGAAGATAAAAGTAAAAATGAGAGCTAAGAGGCTATTTTATAGTTGAAGTGAGAGGTGATGGTAGCCTGTACTAGGGTGGTGGTAGAACTGATGGGAGAGATGAGAAGTAAATCGATTTGTAAGATATTTAAGAGCCAATATCAACGGTACTTAATATCAGATAGAATAGGAGCATAGGGAAGAAGAAATATCAAGGATAACTTCAAAGTTTTAGTTACTGCTGCTGACTGGTTGATAATAGATGAAGGACTAGCCTTTACATTATTCAGGTTTTTGCTTAAATAGCTCCTGAGAAGTCGTCTTTGAAGGTTTGAATCTTCTCTAAGTTTCTCAGTATCATCTTCCTCTAAGTCTCTGAATCCTATCCTGCTGTATTTTCTTCATAGCACACTTGACTATCTGACAATATAGTAGCATATTGTTTTTTCACCTATTTATTGTCTTTCACACAACTATAATGAAAGCACTATGAGGTCAATTTGTCACTGGTACTTCTGTTGTATTCTCTACCCTTTAGAACAGCATTTTGCACATCCCAAGTGGACAATCACTACTTATTGAATGAACAAATAAATGTGAGAGCCACCAGAATATGTGAAATGGTTGATGTTGTGGATATGGATGAGAATCCTTCACAGAGACCAAAGAGAGAAAATGTAGGTAAGTGAAGGCAAAAAGAAGAAACAAGGAAGGAAACAGATGACAAAGTTAGGGGGGGTGGGAGAAGTCCAACAAAGAGCATCACAGTGGAAATCCAGGAAATAACATAAGTTTAAAAATGAAATGTCAAAGGCTAGCATGTCAATATAGGAAGAGGACTGAAGAGATGCTATTGAAATTGACATTTAGGAGTGTTATGGATAAAAATTTTGCTTAAGTGTAAGGCACAGAAGGTAGTCTACAATTGTTTGAAAGAGAAATTGGACATGAAATAGAAAGACAGCAAGTTTAGACTATTCTCTCAAGAGGTAGGGCTATGGAGAAGTAAAGAGAAGCACAGCATCAATGAGGGAGGAAAATAGGAGGATGTGCAAAGAAATACTAGAAAAGAGTTGATGCAGAATCCAGAGATGTTTCTTGATGGTAATCAAGAGCTTAGCAGAGAAAGAGCTTGGGTGATAAAAGAAGGGCAAGGGTGGGTAGAGACACATACAGAACCTAGCATGTAGACTAAACTATCTTCAGGTTATTTAAGCAACCAGATTGAACTAAATGCAACCTCTTGCAATGCTTCCAGGTTAGCAAAATTGTTCATTTAAAGGTGAACAAATATATTTCTGTTTAAAATAAATTTTTGGTTTATGTCTCAGGAAACATATTTTTAATAAAAATATATAAATAGAACTTATTTCTTCCCATTTTCTTCATAAATGGAAATAATCACTATGTATACTCTTTGAAGTATTGCTCAATATGTTCTTTCATGGGTCAACTAAATATTGATAAACGCAAAAAATAAAAACAATAAAATAGGTCTGTTTTCAATTATCTCTACTTCTAGCAGGTTATATGTATATATATTAATGTAGATAATATAGATTAATATAGATAATGATATTGGCCAAATTAAGTCATAATAGGTAATTATTGTCAGATACCTCCTTTGAAAATCTTCACACACTATATATATCATAGTATAATATCTTACTTTCATTTCAAAGACATTATAGTAGGGAACTTAATTGAGTTTTACCTATAATGATATTATTAGATGTCATATTAAATCATTCAGTATTTCTAATAATACTTTATGAATACTAACAAAATTGATATTGACATAAAATTACAGAGTAAAATGTATATAATTACATCCCCCCCAAAATAATAAATGATTTAATATGTCTCTCAAAGTGTAACTTTATTTGAGAGAAAACATGGAAAATTAAAATCACAGGAACTTATCCTTCCCTTTTAGTATATTACATTCATGCAATCTCTCTTTATTTTCTTATCCTTAATACCAGATTGCAAGGAGAAAATTTGTAGCCTAGCTTTCCAGTGATTTTCTATTTTCTTTATTAATTATCATATGTGCCTTTTCATTCAGGGAACTAGGTAAATGGTTTCAACAATGAAATGGTAACACTTCAAGAAAGGGCCAAATTAATATTTAATCAAATAAAAAATTATACTGTTCTCATTTACTAGGAGCATAATTAAATTCACATCTTTAAAGTTTAAGGTTTCTGAAGTCCTGAGCTCATTTTAAAAGTATGTTAGAGGGCGCCTGGGTGGCTCAGTTGATTAAGTGTACGACTTTGGCTCAGGTCATGATCTCGCGGTCTGTGAGTTCGAGCCCCACATTGGACTCTGTGCTGATGGCTCAGAGCCTGGAACCTGTTTTGGATTCTGTGTCCCCCCAGTCTCTCTCTGCCTCTTCCCCACTTGTGCTCTGTCTCTCGTTATCTCAAAAATAAATAAAACATTAAAAAAATAATTAAAAAAGTATGTTAGAGATCCCGAAATAGTAGGTATTACTTGGGGCCACTAGGCAACACAACTCCAGAGAGTACTATTCACATAAAACTTTGGTTTATTTAATTTCACCTTGTTTATAACTCCTCTTTAAATTTCCATGATATTCTCCTTTTCATACACTAGTACTCTTGAGTATCTTCACTAATTAATTATCTTAAAAAAAAAAACAAGAAAACGGAAAAGGATGTGAGAATTAACAGTGTACAATGTGTTTTTGACTGCATCCACTAGACATATTGTTAAATGAAAAGCTCTAACATTTTTCTAAATTCATTTCATAGCTTTAGAGTGCTTTGGATCTTAACTGCATAGATGTGTTATAAATCAATACTATTATTTCATTCACAAGGAAATAGCAGAGAAGCAGACACAGATCCCAGGACAGTACGTGCATTTTGTGTTGCATCAGGCTAACTACCGTTAAAAATGTGTCTATGGCAACTAAACCATCTGTTCACTTGCTTTTTTGTAGACAGTTTTTTATCTGCTTTAATGTACCTGTACATCCCATTTTACAAAATGCACTAGCACTGTTGCAGAGGAAAAAAAAAGCTAAATCGTTGAAGTTCAATAGTAGTTGTAGAAACAGTAAAAGTATGGAAACTCTACATATTCTCTAAGTGGAGAAAATCCAATAGTCAACTATAAAAATTCTGATTTTAATTAGAATACAAATGTCTTCAAATATCTTTTTAAAAAAAAGTTTGCAAGTAAATCTACAGACACATGTGTATAATTGTCCTGTGTAGATTTCCTGCCATTTACAACTAGTAAAATTCATTCTAGCAGCCTTTTTAAAAAAGCAAATATAGATTATATGAGAAACAAAACTAGCCTTTTCTTATTATATTGATATCTTTTTAATAAAAATTATGTATTGACTAAATATGTGAAATATCTTCTGCAAGCACATTTGGAACCTGAGAATACATGTATAGGGAATACGAATTATAACCTATTAATACTCAAGATTTTATGAATAAAAGTTCAGTAAGCATCAAATAGAATATTTTAGTTATATTTAAGATTTTACAAAGTTAAGGAGCCCCTGGGTGGCTCAGTTGGTTAAGTATTGGACTTTGGCTTAGGTCATGATCTCACGACTTGTGGGTTCAAGCCCCGCGTTGGGCTCTGTGCTGACAGCTCAGAGTCTGGAGCCTGCTTTGGATTCTGTGCCTCCCTCTCTCTCTGCCCCTCCCCTGCTCACTCTCTGTCTCTCTCTATCTCTCAAAAATAAATAAACATTAAAAAAAAGATTTTACAAAGTTGAAAATTCAGTTTATTCTAAATCCATGTATTTGCTCATTTCATGCTTCACACCTCTTACATTCTAGTTTGGATGTAGTATGCAGAAAACCATGCACCCAATTCCACTGATGCTAGAAGACCTCAAACATTAAGATTACTAGGACAGGTGGATTTCTATACTTTATTTTTTTTTTAGCAATTTAAAGATTTTTAGGGTGATACGAGTTGACACAAGAAATCAGAATTTTAAAGAGTATGTGTGACAAGAGAAAGTCACAGAGAATGTCAGTCAAGGGGTTATTAGTTAAATTTTGAATTTCACATGACCTACTCCCTGTTTTAATTGGGATCATTGTAATTGATGTTATTTAGTGTCTAGAGAGACCCACAAGAGCTCCATTAGCCTTCTTGGGAAACAAGCAAAGGTAATAACTTTTTCTATCAAGCAAACAGAGACTGGTCAACTCTCCATTTGGCTTGTTAATAAACCTTCCTGCCAGGAGGGTTTTGCTTCCTCACTTGTGTAATGTGCTGTCAAAATCACCTAGTGAGTTTTAAAACAATCTCCTAAATAAAACTCTCTATGAAATTCCATGAGCCATTCTTTTGCTGAAGGTATCAGTCTTTGCTACTCACAGCAAAGAATGTGCTTTATCCTCAGTGATGCTCCTTCATTGTACTTTTTATTTCCGTCTCCAATAAACTTCATTTACACAATGGAACATAAATTACTCTATTTAGTATGGCCATCTATTTCAATAGAAAGTACTCATACACACAGACAGCTTACATGTTTGATTGGGTGAAACACAAAATTGAGCATTGCAATAGTCTACTCATTATTGAATGAAAGCAGCAATTCTGTGATAGTTTTATAATAATGATTTTTCACCATATGATATAAGAAATTATTTCTGTAGGTAATCCAATGGATGTGTTATGTGAATGCCGCCAACACTTAAATATTCATATTCCATGCGTTTCAGAAGACAATGAATTCACCAGAGTGCTTGACAGCTCTCTGAACAGTAGGTGGCAGCACTTTTCAGCAGTCTTTTTGTTTTTGTGTTTTGTTTTGTTTTAGTTTGGCTTTTTTGCCAACTGAAATCCGTTTCTTCACCATTAGGGAAAAAAAGGAAAAATCTTCAGAAGTCCAAATGCTCACATATAATGCCCATATCCAATACAGATTCTCATAATTTGGGAGTGCAAATTAAAATGATTACCAAAGAATCAAAATACCCAAAACAGTTCATGTTCTCATGCTTTTTTTCTTAGCTTGTTCATATGTGATCATTACCTTTTTGTTTTGCCTTTTTTTTTTACTGTCTGAAGTAAAGATGGCAAAAGTGAAATATGTCCACAAGTGAAGTGCTCTGAAATTAGTGCTAATCTTTAGTTGTTGGTTTCAAGGGAATTCTTTTTGTATCTTCTCAAATTCTTCACAATTCACTAATTTTACCAATTTCACTAGTAATGAACCTGCTTTGAATGAATTTTTAAGGACAAGCCAGAAATTTCAGCCAGTTCATAGAATAGTTTCAATTTCTTGAAGGTTCAGGGGTTTAAATATATGGTAATTTTCTTGTTTTTATCAGTATCATATATTTACACTTAAGCATGTGCAACTAAAAGGTATAAACTTGTTGTGTATAAGTTCCTGAGGAGGATGCATTTGTGAAACCACCTGAGATAACTGAGGAATTTGAGGTAAGACTCTATTTTTCAAGTATGGTATTAGTGGGGGATACCATACGTTTGATGGTAACGTATTTAAAGTTTTCTGCAATCAGAATAACTTTTTAAAAATCATTTTATGCCTGTTTTTTCACTAGGCAGTAACCTAGTCAAACAACGTAAGGATATCATATATTATTTTGTATTCCCAGCATTTGGCACAGGGTCAAACACACTTTAAGCACTCAATAAATGTATTCTTGAATCAATGAACATTTGAGTTTATAATGTAAATGAAGCTGATCAATTATTGAAGCAGATTCAAAAATCCACTTGTTCATTCAACATTCAATGAGGTCCTCATTACTTTGAGCTCAACTTCTAGCAGATAAGGCAGCTTACTTATTTATATATATGTATGTATAAATATATATACTATATATATTTTTCTCCAATGGTTTAGTAGCTATCTAAAATATTCACATAATATCACAAAGGTGATGATTTATACATGATACTTTGTTTACAAAGCTGTTATAAAAATACACATCATCTCGTTTAATCTCTGTGATTAGTATTAAGTTAAAGATATTGATACTGAAGAACCTAAAACTTAGAGAATTTTAAAAAGTTAAAGAAGCCAGGTCTTGTTCTAAGTCATCATCTTTTTATATCATGTGAAAAGGACCCATAGAAGCAATCAGTTTTAGTAACATTTGGCCAGTACATTATTCTTATTTAAGCCTATACCTTTGGTTTATACAATATTCTTGAAATCAGTTTGAAATTGTCCACTTAGAAAGATCTACTTCTTTACTGATGTTAGTATTCCCTTTGATGCCATAGAAACCTTTATGCTTTGTAGACTAAATATTTTTACCTGTCTTCCCCTCTGTATTTTACTAAGTACCATAGGTATTAATCATTGCAGTGACAGGCAGAAGAAGCAATCATATTTGCTATCATCCTCATTAAGACCATCACTGAGGAATAACACAATAATCTAAATGCCAGCTAGCTTAGAGATACAGGAATATACAACTTCAAACATTCCAGGTCAGAGTGGAGACTTGAATATGAGCTGATGGGCCAGTGCCTTCCCTGTGTCAACCAGCTGCTCTTTAATTTTGCACAAGGAGGGGCCCGTCGGTGGCTCAACCCACTAAGCATCTTACCATCTGATCATCTGACTCTTTGTCTTGGCTCAGGTCATGATCTCACAGTTCATGAGTTTGAGCCCTGCATCAGGCTTTGGGCTGATGTCATGGAGCTTACTTGAGATTCTCTCCTTCTCTCTGTCTCTCCCACACTTCTACTCACACTCTCTCTCTCTCTCTCTCAAAATGAATAAATAAACTTAAAAGAATTAAATAAATAATAAAAATAAAATAATAATTTTGCACGGAAGTTGAAGGTCATCTAAAAAGAACACTTGAATCATACAGGCCTAACCTACAAGATAATGTTAAGATTAAACTCACAAGGAAAGGGATATGGCTTTTTTTTTTTCTTTCTTTTTTTTGCTCAGAATTTTCAACTATAAATAGATTCTATAAATAGATATATTCAAGAATGATTGGATTTCTGAGATTTAGGTTTTATTCGTAGCCATTTTAAATCACAGTTACAGCAAATACTACCACCACAGCTTTTCATGCCACTGTTAGAGACCAATTCACCAGTTAGAGGAGCCGCTGGTCCAGTATGAGTCTCATGTTAACTCACTAAATCTCACACAACAATATGTGTTACTTAAGATCCTTTTGCTTCACCTGTATTCTGGACCTTTGGAACTTTTTGATTCTGGCCCCCACTATAGTGACCAGCTCTATGTGGACTCCAGTCAGTTTCATGTTGGACAACCAGAAAGTGCTTTGTCTCCTTATTGCTCTATATACCTCTCACTTCTCACCTCCTGCCCTGGGCTTCCCAGTTGACACTGCAGCTATAAGACTTGCACGGTATCCTGTCTGCACAACCCTGAAGAGCAAGGAGCTAGCCAACTGGAAGGTGAGCCTTTGACCAGCGGGAGACAGGACAATGTGAATAAACTCTTTTGCTTTTCTCCCCACAGAAGTTCTATTCTGAGATTCAATCATTCAGAAGACAAAAGGATTGCCCCAAGAGATGAATAAAGATTTCCTTGACTTCAGCTTTCCTGAGACTGTACTCCTCCAAAAAGAAATAACATGTAGCCTTTGCTTCAAAATTGGCTTTCAGAAGAAGCCAGGCTAAAATATACACTACTAAAAAATAGAAAATCCAAACCAAACACACAGTGAAATCCCTTAGCCGTCTCCAATACTTGCAGAATCCCCTGCAAACATTGAAATGAGCAAAGTCACAGTTTTCTACTGCTCTAAGAAAGGTCTAAAGAGGTGTTATAGATTCAATCAAACATTCTGGAATATGGGGGTTTTCTCTTTATTCCCCTGACATAGTAATGAAATGATTGGCAATTTATTTTAATCTTCTGAATTATTTGAGAATTTGATTTCATGTATCATTAGCTTTTTTCATAAAAGCACAAACTCTGCTTTAAAGATTTTTCTTACTATTTATTTATTTTAGAGAGAGAAAGCACATGCACAAAAGTGGGGGAAGAGCAGAGAGAGAGGGGGACAGAGGATCTGAAGCAGGCTCTGTGCTGATAGCAGTTAGCCAGATGCAGGTCTCAGAAACTGTGAGATCATGACCTGAGACGAAGTCATATGATTAATGCACTGAGCCACCCAGGTGCCCTTATACTTTAGAGAAACATATAAATCTTGTTTTCCTTGGCAAAAAAAACCCCACATATATATATTTTTATATATTTTTATATATATTTTATAAAATATATATTATAAAAATATATATTATATAAATATATAATATATATTTTAAAATTATATTATATTTAAATTATATTTATAATATTATATTATATAATATATATAATATAATATTATATTTATAATTTATATTATATTTAAATTTATATTTTAAATTTATATTATATAAATTATATAAATATATATTATATATAAAATATATATTATATATAATATATATTATATATATTATATATATAATATATATATATTTTTGTTGAATCTACATATATATATATGTATATATATACCTCACCCCAAATAATTGACTGAGTGTAAAACAAGTACATCCTAAGCCAGTATGTGGCAGTGTTCAAAAAATGCTGAAATAAGAGACATTTATTTTTTAATAATTTATAGCCCGAAGTGTTCTACGAAAAGATTTAGGACAACCAAGTAAGAAAATGCAACTGTAGTCAATGGGCTGCTTTCTTGCAATGGGGACATTCTCTCTATTTCAATAGCTTATGTTTTTTTAACACTTTTGTTTTTCCTACCAAGAACACTAATCCCACCACTTTTCTTTAGGAAATCGGACGAAAGTCAAAAAGAAAATAATCCAGGCACATTTGTCTCCAGGAATAAAAATGTTATAATTCTATTATTTTACGGTTGTTCATATCTATATAATGAACATTGAACTGAATCACTATGACTCAGTCAACTTTTGAATTTCCATCTAATACTCTCTACATTACTCCTTACACTATATACACATCAGCACACCCTCTTGATATATGGTTAATAGTCAACATCAGATAACTAAGGTTGAAAAAGAAGAATGAAATAAATACAAAGTTTAGTTAGGACCACAGTGGAAGCTAAAAAAAAAAAAATGCATATAAAAGCTCCACTTTTTCCAAAAGTCCCTCGCTTTTGAAATCTCTGTAATAATTACCGTTTCATGACCTCCTCACCCAATTCTAGATCAGACTTGTAGGAATGTTTGAAAATGCCAACACTATTATTATAAAAACTTACTTTGCAAATTTTTAAATTATTTTTTGTTAAAAAATTATTTTTTCTTATTGTCAGTAAAAACAATAGTGTAAGCCCCCATTGTCTCCTTCAGCACTTTATACTTCTCTTATAGGTCAAATACTTTTTAGCCATTGCTGATAATGACCTTCTAATTTCTACTAAACTATAAATACCTCAAAAGAACTAACAGATCTGTATTTGTAAAACCTTCAGTGTTCTACATAGTCCCTTGCATATAAGAGGATAATAAATATTTCCTAGATAAATTAATGTTTTTTTTTTTGTTGTTGTTGAATCTTAGACTATGCATTGCCAGAACATTAATTTCTTAGAGTGGGTTAATAACTGTTATTAACTCAAAGTTGAATGTCTCCATAATATATTCACTATAAAACAACTGGGACCAGACCATGCAAAATTTAAGCATAATCACTGTTTAAAAATCACATTAACACAGTTTTCATATCTGCAAGATTTGTCAGTAGAACTTTCATCTTGGTAAAAAAATCTGATAAAATAAACTCTAGGTATGTGGTTGTATTGTGTGTTATATAAATAATTTCTTATATTTCAAGTTGTTATTTTGCTTTTTTTTTTTTAAAGCTTTTTTTAACGTTTATTTATTTTTGAGACGAGAGAGACAGAGCATGAACGGGGGAGGGGCAGAGAGAGAGGGAGACACAGAATCGGAAACAGGCTCCAGTCTCTGAGCCGTCAGCCCAGAGCCCAACGCGGGGCTCGAACTCACGGACCGTGAGACCATGACCTGAGCCGAAGCCGGACGCTTAACCGAACAAGCCACCCAGGCGCCCCTCAAGTTGTTATTTTGAACAAGAGAGCCAGGGCCTGCTTTCCTATATAATTATATAATCTAGATTCAAGGGAATTATTTTAACCTTTTTTTAAAAATTTTCCTGCATTTCCTCCCATTTCAATGTTACTTAAATCTTTGTGAACTTTTAGTATAAAATAAAATTTGTAGTTAGAACACACTTTAGAGGCTGTGTATTCTAGACCCAATCTGGAGACTGTAAAACTTTTTTAAAAAAAAAAGGAAAAATTGACCTTAATTATGTTACTGAAACTCTCCACTGGCTTCATGGAACAGATGTATTGCTGTTCTCCTTGGTAACTTTCTCTATCCCATTTTACAAAGTAAAAAATGAAGTCCAAGAAAGTTCTGACCTGATAATAAAGTTGATGTTAGAGAGTTAGTACTCACTGTGTCACCTGTATTTTTCCTAGAGGTGGTAGGAAATCCTTGCTCCTGATTAGGTCATCTTTACTTTAATTTAAAAGGTATTTGACAACTTATCTGTGTCATTTGAAAAGACAAACATTTTATTATTGCATATTTAAAAACTTACTATAAGACAAATACATAAGCCACTTGTTCTTTTTAAAAAATCAAAAAACCAAGGAGACATTTTCTATTAGGGGGTATTTGTATTAATATTATCAATACTAAATACATGAAAGAAATTAGAGACAATCACAGTTTAGAAGACTATTTAGATTATTTAGAAGAAACAATATGGAGGAAAAACACAAATGGAGAGTGATTTTTCCTTTCATAAAGAAGTGGAAATGGAAAAAAATGAGAGATGGCAGAGGAACTCATTAAGGTAATTTCTTTTTCCACCACTTTTTTTTCTTTTGTAGTATCACATCTTCTCAATATCTGGCCTGTAGGAAAATATTTTTTTTTGCATTTTAATTTAATTTAATTTATTTCAATTTAATTTAATTTAATTTAATTATTTATTCTATTTTATTTGAGAGAGACAGAGTTGTCACAAGTCGGGGAGGAGTAGAGAGAGAGGGAGGGAGAGAGAATCCCAAGCAAGCTCTGTGTGGCCAGTGCAGAGCCGGACACGGGGTTTTAACTCATGACCTGAGCCAAACCCAAGAGTAGGATGCTTAATGCCACTCAGGAGCCCCAGAAAATATATTTTTTGTAACTGTTTTAAATTGGGAATAAAGATACAGATACTGATCAAGAAAGCCACTGTTTATATCCTGTCTGAGAAAATGTGTTTTTGGTTGGGGAATGGGGAAATGGGCAAGAAAAATGAAGAGTTTATTAAAAATGAAAAGGTTAATTGAAAGGAAAATCTTGAAGATAAAAAAAGGAAGTGGTAATGTATTTTTAAGGCACTCTGAGACAGAATGATTATATATGATTTTTTAATTTGCAAATGGAAATACAAGTGAGGATGTAAACCAGCTGGAGGAAATTTATAATAAGTGAGCAAGAGTTACCTATGACAATTAACTGGGATGGCCCAGCAAATAGCATCCTCACAGAAAGTAAGTTTCATATGGTCCAAATGGTGGAATTATAAAAGTCTTTTTTTTTTTAATTTTTTTAAACTTTTTAACTAACTTTTAACTGTTTGCTTGATTTTTTTTTAAGTTTTTTTTTTCAACGTTTTTTATTTATTTTTGGGACAGAGAGAGACAGAGCATGAACGGGGGAGGGGCAGAGAGAGAGGGAGACACAGAATCGGAAACAGGCTCCAGGCTCTGAGCCATCAGCCCAGAGCCTGACGCGGGGCTCGAACTCACTGACCGCGAGATCGTGACCTGGCTGAAGTCGGACGCTTCACCGACTGCGCCACCCAGGCGCCCCTGTTTGCTTGATTTTTAAGGAAATGATTGGTGCATCAAAACCCAAAGGTGACAGCTCTTTATTTAATCTAGATTGTTCCAGGTCTTACTTTGTAATGTCCTGTTGGGCTTCTCAGGATTCTTGAAAAATTATCATTCCCAAAGTATGCAATTACCTTGCTACCTTTTTCTGAAAGTCAATACTAAAAAAATTTTTTAAGGGGAAAATATGTAATCAAATTTCCAAATGTTTTATTTTAGTCTGTGTGTAAATACTTTGGTATTTAAACGGAAATTATACTTCTCAAGTTCAAAACCAACAATACTTTTCATTTCGATTCAATCCAGCCCCAAACCGTATTTTGTAGTTTCCCTTTTCTGTTCAATGAGAAAAACTAATGAATCCAAGATTGCACCAAAATTAAATCTGATAGAAGACAATTTGTTGTTCCTCGGGGATAATAAACACCAATGAAGTACTTTGCTACTTCATGGCTAGCTGTAGCAGTAATTTACCTATTCTAAAATGATCCTAGAAAAAGGAGCTTCTAAGCTCCTTCCATATTCTCTGATGAAATATGCTCTTCAGCCACATGCTGTGTTACTCCTTGCTTGATAACGACTCCAGACTTAAGAAAAGAACTAGGAAACCCAGTGCTTCTCTGTGTAATTGGTAATCCTCCTTCATCTGCAAAAAGCAGAGCTATAGTTTTTAGTTCCAAGGGTTCTGGCTCCAATTCTAGCAGGGTTCATGTACAGACTGCAAAGCTGCTCATTTAGTTAAGAAGACTAATTAATGCTGCTTTGTGGATTCCATACATGAACCTCAGGGATTTTGCAAATCCTTCTTCCTGGGATCTTACGGGGAGTTTCTCAGGTGCTAGATCAGTGTTGGTTTGCAGAAGCAGGGGTCAGTCTCCTGGTAGCTTCATTAATCTAACCGGAAGTGGGCCTCATTTAGCATTACCCAGATGGGAAAATTGAGGTTGATTATCTGCTCTTTGGAAGCCGAAATGTGCTAATGGGTCAGGCAGTATTTCACAAAGTTTAGTGGACATAGGATGCAGCTGGGAGCAATTTAAAATGCAGATTACATGACCCCACTCCCAA
Organism: Herpailurus yagouaroundi; assembly: GCF_014898765.1. Classification (NCBI taxonomy): domain Eukaryota; kingdom Metazoa; phylum Chordata; class Mammalia; order Carnivora; family Felidae; genus Herpailurus; species Herpailurus yagouaroundi. Next base: position 89,259,250 of record NW_024412395.1, read on the forward strand.
AGATTCTCACTCTCAGATCTGGGTTAGTATCAGCATTTTAAATAAGTATCCTCCCACCTCCTCTGGCAGGTCTTTTCTGGAAGTTGAACAGTAGGTTAAATGGACTTTCTATCAAATAGTGGCTTCACATTTCATTCAAGGCAAAAGTGGACAGTCCCTCCAATGACATTCAGAACCCTACATGTTCTGGTCCTCAGTACCTCTGACCTCATCTCTAAGGTTAGCCCATTACTTACTTTGCTCCAGCCACATTGGCCTCCTTGCTGTTCCCCCAAAATATTAGGCATGCCCCCCAAATCAGGGGCTTTAGGCTTTGTTCTTCTTTCATGTTAAAGAGCTCTTTTCCCAATTATCTGCATGTGTAGCTTCTCTATTTAAGTCCTATCTCACATGTCACTCTCAGGCAGAATTGCTCTGCCCACCTAATCTAAAATTGCAAACCTTCTCCACACTTCTTCCCACTTTTTTTTGTTTGTTTTATTTTTCTCCTCAGCACTTATCTTGTTATTTTCTGATTTCTGTAATAAAAGATAAGCTCCACAAATGCAGGACATTTTTGGTTCTGGGACATATATAATAGGCACTCACCAAGTGTTCATTAAGCATATGAATTAATGACGATGTGTGTGTGGAGTCACGCGATATTGTGGACTTAGAAGCAACTGGGGAATATCCATATAAGCTCTTTTGACAGAAGAATATCATTACAGCTATAACTAGAGTTCCTACATTTCATCCATTTCAACAACCTAATCAAAAGTTCAAAAGGCAATGCCAATATGCATAGTTGAGGACCAGCTGGGTATGGTAGGCTGATATTTTGCCAATTTCTGCTGCGAACTAAATATACCATGATTAATGCAGAATAGTAGAGCCCAAACCACCCCTTAAAATCAGAAAACCTGGGTTCCGTCCACAGCTCTGTCATTTATTATCTATGTTGCCTTGGTCAAATCACATAAAGATTCAATTTGAATAGTGTTATTGCCCACCTCACTGATGGATATTCTCCTCATCTGTAGGAAGACAACAATAGCAAATGCTTCTCCCACCTTATAGAATCTAGAAAATTAATGCAAGAAAAACTTTTATATAATAAAGTATTATGTAAGTGTGAGTTTATACTTATCACCTTTCACATTTAACAACATTTTAACCTAATGTGACAGACTTTTTCAGTGGTGGCTATCAGTGAGCCATGCCCCAGGGCATCAGTATAGTCGCATATTGACTCTGGGCTTGAACAGGAGATTTGCTTTGGCCAATGGAATATCAACAAGCAGAAAGCAACTACAGGTAAAAAAAACACTTGTACCTTGGAGCTTGTACTCTTGAAAGCCAGCTACAATGCTATAGAGAGGTTCACACTAAGCTTCTCAGTAAGGAAACACTGCAGGATATACACTGCAGGAGGATATACACTAGTACGTGAGAGGCTTTTTGGATATTCTGGGCCTGAGTGAGTTCCTGGTTGAATGTATGAAGGGCCACAGATCCACCATGTTGGGTAAAGACACTTCCTTGCTGAGTCCAGTCAAGCAAAGCAAGGAATCAAAAGAAATACTAAGCTATTGCTTTAAGCCACTAAATTTGGGGATAGGTTATAATGCAGCAAAGATAATTGAAATCCCAGGGTGTTTGAAAAAGACATCATAGCCCAAAATGGCAAGACTTCTAGACACTGTATGAAGTAGGTGACAAGATAATGCGGGGGGTGGGGGGAGATATGGAAAAGCTTTTGAAAATCCTTAAAATCAAATCTGACATTGACCTATTTCACTTACTTGTGAAACCTAATGACAGATAGTATATAATTTACTTAAGAATAAGTGCCATTAAGTATAAGTGCTATTTATTCCTATGGGAAAAGAAATAAGAGTCATTTATGTAAGTCACCATAAATTGAAATCTATGTTGAGCAAACAACAAGAAAAAAAAAATAAGATCCACAGAAACTTCCTATCTGATTTTTCTAAGACTTACCCATTGAGAGTAGCCTACCCACTACAAGAGCAATTTTGAACTTTTCTTCTGTAAGTTCGAGTAGTTACCCCTTGGCAGGAGTCTATTGTTAATGATTAGCACTTCTCAAAGGAAGCAAAATCCCCCAGCAAACGGCCAGATTTACCAGTGGGGAACTAGACCTTGGTGAATAAAACACATTGCTGGAATTTCAGCTGAAGTTTTAATCAGTCCTGAAGCGAACTACAGATAATCAAAGGTCAGACCCTTTTGCTCTGATTCTGGATGTAAGTAAGGACCTCGTTGAGAAGCATTTTGTCTAGCAGTTGGCAAAAGGGTGGCAGCAAGGGACTGGAGTCGTTGTGAAAGCGTAGGCAGTCACAGGGCACTTGATTATCATTCTCTGAGAAAGGTTCTCAACTCAGAAAGAGCTCTGACATTTTTAAAAGAGACATTGCTGACCCTTTACTTGAAACCTGTGTCCTCGTGTTTGCATTGTTGTTCAGCACAATAGCTTTCACTTTCTAAGCACCGAGGTTGGGAAGCTTTTCAATGTGAGGTAAAAGGTGTCTTCTACTACAAGTAAGTAACACGTTTCATCTTTTTTGTCGCTTTTTTTTTTAACCAAGGAACACATTCAATGATGCAGTGAAATATGAATGAGTTTCCTTTCCAAATTTGTGGTTAACATCCTTGTTATTGTTGAGGAACTCAAGACGCAGAAGAAAAGGTTTTGCTGTCTCTAGGACAGGATGCCAAGCTAGATTCTTTGGTAGTTATTTATACGTGACAACTGGTCTCCAAAAAATTTCAAATGCATCAGAAAACTGCTTGTGCTATTCCTGAAATAGTCTGTGGCTGAAAAAAAAAATGAAAGAAGAAGAAAAGCACACCTGTGACTTCCTAGTATTTTTAAATTCTCCTGCAAGCTTTGAGCGAGTAAAAGACAGAAGTGACAGAAAAAAATCCTAGGGTTTAAATTTTTTTGCAAGTGCTTAAAGGGTAGCAGAATTGGCCATGCCAAAATATGCCACTTTGGCATATTGACTATTTTGAACTGTAGGCACAGCAAAAGGGGGAAACACTTTCTCTGGATTCCCCTCACTTGCCTAAAGATGAGTCTTCCAAAAAGTGCTCAGATATCTCCCCCACCAGGAGTTTCAGCAACTGGGGATGATTGATTCTTGTCATAGGAGAGGAGTCTAGAAGCCAACATCACCCCCCAGATGAACAGTTGCAAACTGTCATACCTCCCAACTGTTCTTCCAAGGACCCATTCAACTTTCCTAAGAATCATTTAGTCTCCTGTAAGAGGCCTGCCTCTCCTCTTCCCGTTCCCTATTAAGATGGTATTTAATTCTGAGTTCTAAGACTTGTAAATTCTTTCCTATCTCCTATGCACACATGAGGTACACATGTTAATAAACTTATGTTTGGTTTTCTGTTGTTAATCTTTTTAAAAAATTTTTAATTTTTTTTTTTTTTTACTTATTTTTGAGAGAGACAGAGACAGAGCGTGAGTGGGGGATGGGCAGAGAGAGAGGGAGACACAGAATCCCAAGCAGACTCCAGGCTCTAAGCTGTCAGCACAGAGGCCAATGCAGGGCTTGAACTCATGAACCGTGAGATTGTGACCTGAGCTGAAATCAGGTGTTTAACTGACTGAGCCACCCAGGCACCCCAGTTATTTATTTATTTTTTTGATGTTTACTTATTTTTGAAGGAGAGAGAGACAGAGCATGAAGGGGGAGGGGCAGAGAGAGAGGGAGACACAGAATCTGAAGCAGGCTCCAACTTCTAAGCTGTCAGCACAGAGCCCGGCGCGGGGCTCGGACTCACAAACCATGAGGTCATGACCTGAGCCGAAGTCAGACACTTAACTGACTGAGCCACCCAGGCGCCCCTAATCTGTCTCTTATTATAGGTGTCTGAGCCAATAACTCAGAAAAGTAAAGAAAAAATATTTTTCCTCCCTTACAAACTCATCCCAAAAGAGGGAAGTCATTGAATGAAGGCATGACAATTACTGGAAATCTATGGCAGGCTACAAATTATAGTGCTCAAATATAATATATATAGTGCTCAAATATGCTCTACTAAGAAAAAACTCCCACATTATAAATGGTGATAAATCCCCCTCCCTCTTTTTCTCTTTGTCTCTCACCAGCACTTAATTGCATATAAACTGTTTTGCTTTATGTAATAAATAATAAGTGACAGTATTATAAAGTTTCTTGACATTTTAAAAAATAAAAACTCATGTTTTTTTTCAGGTATAACATAATATATATTACTCAGATTTTCAGATGTGCCACAGACCAGACTCTAATGTCCATGTGAGTAATTATTCTAAAAATTATTCCTTTGAAGTGACAGAACATCAAAACTTCCCCTTGTTGGATTATTCATTAGGAGGTACTACTTTTCATTTTATAGCAGCATTCCTCTTCCAAAGCAAGTAAAAACAGTTCTGGAAAGACTAGAAAGTCCTGTAGCAGAATGAGCATTGAATTGGTAATAAAGAGAACTGGCTTCTTATTCTTCCCTCCTGACTCAACCTCCACTTACCAGTTTCCTCCTCTAAAAAATGGGAGTGTTAGTTTTTCTTCTATTTACCTCGCTGGGTTGTTGTGACGCTTATGTTCGATGACGTTTATAAACATGATTTACAAAATGACAAAGTAACATACATATGTGCAGGCTTACTATTAGAAGTGTTGTTTTTAAGAAGGCTCCATTGGTGCGCCTGGGTGGCGCAGTCGGTTAAGCGTCCGACTTCAGCCAGGTCACGATCTCGCGGTCCGTGAGTTCGAGCCCCGCGTCAGGCTCTGGGCTGATGGCTCAGAGCCTGGAGCCTGCTTCCGATTCTGTGTCTCCCTCTCTCTCTGCCCCTCCCCCGTTCATGCTCTGTCTCTCTCTGTCCCAAAAATAAATAAAAAACGTTGAAAAAAGAAATTTAAGAAGGCTCCATCTAATTATTTTTGTTTTCTATCTTAGGCCATAATTGCTCACCTACAGGCTGCAATGTCTCTACCTGTCTGTCTGTGCAGTGAACCTTATCCTTGGGGATATCTTATGGAAAAACCTTCCTTGGAATGTAAAACCAAAAAGAAAAGCATTCTTTTTTTTTTTTTTTTTAACGTTTATTTATTTTTGAGACAGAGAGAGACAGAGCATGAATGGGGGAGGGGCAGAGAGAGAGGGAGACACAGAATCGGAAGCAGGCTCCAGGCTCTGAGCCATCAGCCCAGAGCCCGATGCGGGGCTCGAACTCACGGACCGTGAGATCGTGACCTGAGCCGAAGTCGGATGCTTAACCGACGGAGCCACCCAGGCGCCCCAAGAAAAGCATTCTAAACAGACTGAATTTCATATATAATATAGAGTGCCTGGGGGCAATGGAAGTGGGAAGTATGAAAGTGTACTCATTATCACACAAAAGATGATATTAGTTATCCTAGCTTATATTACTAAAAACAGCAGAGGTAATGCTAAGCCATATTGAAGACAAGACACTAAATTTCCAGGGAATCTGTAAACCCATTTCTCCTTCCCTCTCAATATACGGGGGGGGGGGGGGGCCCAAATCTCTAGGTAAAACATGTGACTTTCTTTAATCCTTGATCAGGAGGTATAGTGATTACCAAAATATCCCTGGACACTGCACTATTCTGGCTCTTAGCTTGAATGGAAAAGTCATGCATTATTTCCTTTTGGGGAAACCTTTATGGGTAATCTAAGGGCACTTCCACCCCCACATTTGAAGGAGCTGCAGACAGAGGACCAGAAGAAGAAAGTGAGGTAAAGAATGCAGCTTTCAACAGACAGATCATAGCCAGTGAAAGGCAGATATTTATATACAAGTAGGTTTTTGCATACACCAAGTTGAGTCTTCCCACGGAGTGTTTTGGGGATACCGAAAGGTGGAAGAGGCAAAAGAAAAAAAAGAAAGAAAGCAAATGTCAAGTAATGAAAAACTACATACAGGCAAGGATGTGCTAACACACCTTTGTGAACCTCCCACAAATCAGAGCACCTCAGCAGAGAGAGGGAAAGGAAGGAAAATATAGCAGAATATATTCCACTAAGAGAGGACCAGATCAAATGCCCTCCTTTATGAAAGGGAGACAGCACAGCAAGGTGGCTGAGCCTGCCAACCCATGAGGGCGTTTTTGGCCATGGTGTGTGAGACAGACAAGAATATGTTCAAAGGATGAGGGCGGTTTGACAGAAAACAGCACTGTGCTTATAAAAAGCCTATATGAAAACCTAGAAGTTACAGACACAGAAAAGTCAGGTTGCCAGGAAAAGTATATTTCTTGAGACATAAGCGGGTGGGAAAGAGGCCCCCAATTCTACACCAACTCAGATGAGATCATTATTAGTCTTCGGACTTTGAGCAAAGAAAGGTGACAAAGGAGAGTAGTAGTGTTTGATGTTTAAGAAGAAGGATTGATAAACAGGGAAAGTTAAAGTAGGATTAATATTTTACACCCCCAAAACATAAAATAATGGAAGAATAACACAGTGATGCTTTTATGATTAGCTTCAGGAAATATCTGCCCCTGGGTAATTTGTCTCCTGCACCAAGAATAACAACAAAACAACAGTAACAAACACCGAGCTACTCTTTTACAGAATATACATGTATATTCTTCTTCTGTAAAGAGAGAGAAAAAAAACCCTTAAAGGTGGTGAGGCCTGTGTTTCATGTACAGCGTTGTCAACTCGTCTGGCGGAGATGAGAAAGCTGACAGTCCTCTGGAGGGCTTGAGCCGAGGCTGCGCGCAGAAGTCTGGAACGGCAGAGACCTGATCCTGCATGTAATGAGACCAAACAGAGCTGGGAGGGAACTCCACTCGCAAGCCCCCTCAGACAAAGAACCAGGCAGCCAGCTGCCTGCCTGTCATGCTTCACCTTCCCCTTCAGCTGCCTTCCTCTTTGGCTATAGTCGGGACGCCGTAACCAGGCTGAGGTATCTTACACTCAGGTCAGCAGCCACGTAGGCCATAGTGTAAATATATTCATTCACTTACCCATTCATTCAACACTTATCAAAAGCTTGCCATGTGCCTCTCATAGTGCAGAGTGGTCGGGATGCAGTGATAAATAACAGAGACTTTTCACTAGGGAGCTTCCTTGCTCTGGTGGGGGAAGTACAGATATAAACAAATACATGTACATTCTGAGCCAGCTAAATCCTCTTTCCACAGATATTTTGAGGCAAACAATAACCTAGTCAAAGATATATATGTTTACTAGGTTCTTTATCTTTAAAGCTTGAGAAAGGCATCCAGGGAAGAAATTTGGCCTTGTGCCTAAGACGGGTTAGGAAATAACGTCTTTAAAAAAAAAAAAAAAAAAAAAAGTTATACCATTTGGCTTGGCGAGGCCTTAATTTGAATCTTTGACATATCTAAATCACATCTTCATCCTATATAAACCTTTGTCATGCAAATATAACTGGGAAGGAGTATAATTGCATATCTACTCTTTTCTCTTTAAGAATAGGAAAAGGTTTAGCAGAACAAAAATGCTGCTCCCTGGCAGCTTCCCAGTGGGAACCAGTCAACCTTAAGTGTGTTTAAGTGGGCTTGGGAGAGTGGCTCAAGTGTTAAATCATATAATTTTATTAAGAGAGGGATACCTGAGGAACTGGGGAGTTCTAGCTATAATCATATACTTGAAAACATGAGGGACAAAGCACAAGTTCTTTCCCTCCCTTTATTTAAAATATAAAACATTTATGATTAGCAATTAATCCCTCCTAAAGGCACTTAGTAATTTCTTAAAAAAAAAAAAAAAAAAAAAAACCTTCACCAGTGCTTTGCTGCAGCAATCAAAAAGTTCATATTCAAATGGAAAGAAATACTTATCCTACTAATGTAAATGGTAAACGGTAGTAGAGATGGAATTTGAAAATCAAGTTCTTAATCAACACTGCCATTTTTAAGAGCACTGCTAAATCCCTGTGGGGAAAGGGAGGACTGGGTTAGTAGCACAGGCACTCTGAGAGCTTGATTGTACCCCAGACCACACCCTCTTCAGTTCTCTGACTCCCTGCATGTTAGAACTAAGATGTCAAAATGGGCAATATTACTGAACAGTTGTTCTCATATAAAATCTGAAGGAATATATCTTTTAAGGGAAGAAAATGACCAGTCTCACATGTGGCTAAGTGTAGAAAAACCCTATGAATTAGCAATAGGTGGTTTTCTATTTTCATCTACTTACATACTATTTGGATGCCTCAGCCTCCTAATCCATAAAATGGGCATCAGCGTATTTTACAGGGAAGCTTTAAGATGATTCTAAGTCACGACTTTAAAAGTTACGTATGATTACAGGACACCTAGGTGGCTCAGTTGGTTAAGCGTCCGACTCTTGATTTCAGCTCAGGTCATGACCTCACAGTCATGAGATCAAGCCCTGTGATGGGCTCTGCGCTGACCACACAGAGCCTACTTGGGATTCTCTATTTCTCCTGATCCCCTAGTCGCTCATGTGTGCACACTCTCTAAATAAATAAATAAATAAATAAATAAATAAATAAACAAACAAACAAACTTAAAAAAAGTTATGTATGATCTCTATAACTCTGAAGAATTGCAAGCTGTAATACACTACCACAATGCTTCTCAAACCTTAATGTGTATGTGAATCATCTGTGGATCTTGTTACAATGCAAATTTTGATTTAGTTAGGTCTGGGAGGAGGCCAATAGTCTATATTTCTAGGTGATAACCATGCTGCTGATCTATGCATCACCCTTGGAGTAGCAAGGTTCTAAAACACACATGGCCCAATTGTAATTACCAGAGAGGACTACAACAGAAATCTCTCATGCTACATACTCTATGGCAGGTGATGTAAATCTGCTACTACTGCTTCTAGAAGTCAAGTAGAGTCTATGTCTCCATCTCCTTTAATCTGAGCAGGCCCTGTGATAACTTACACAAATAGATTATGGTGAAATTAATGCTGTGACATTTATGATATTTATGTGACATTAATTGGCCTGGCAGCTTCAAACTTCCAGGATTTGGAAGCCAGGTACCACGAAAGGAGTGTAACTGCCTTTGGACAAACTATGCTATGAGAAGCTCAAGAAGTATAAAGAGAGAATGAGAGAATGAGACTGCCTGGCATAGGGAAAGGAGAGAAAGGGGAGAGAGGGAAAAAGAGAGAGAGAGAGAGTCAAAGAGCACACAGACACCTGTCATGTGAGTGAAGAAGCCATATTTAAAGTGGATCTTTTGGCCCAAGTTGATACCACATAGATTAGAAAAACCATCAGTCAAGACTTTCATGAATTTCTGATACACAAAGTTTGAGCAAATTAAAATAATTGTTTAGGAACCTAAACTGTGCAGTATACAGCTACACAGCAATAGATAAATAAATCAGAATTTATAAGCAAGGTGGGTAATAAACAGACTTTAAAAGCGAAGGCTAGCATTTTAAAGCCACTGATATTTACATTGATGTAAGTTCTCACGCAATAGGTGTTCAGAACATCATTCTTCTCCCTGTATTGAAACTAAAAATCTTCTAAATATTATAAATAAAATAATTTGCCAACTGTTCTTTAAGGAAAAAGAGGCAGCAGTGCAGTGAAACCCTGGTGTATCTTCATTACAGCAACAGTTAGAAGTAGAGAATGCCAGTTAATGTGTTTGTAGGTTGATGTGTTTGAAGTGAAGAAATCTTCACAGACATCAGAGGAGAGCTAACTCTTCCCCAAAATGGGATGCAATTGCACAGACACATTTTGAAAGAATGAACTCAGGCCCCCAAATTGTGGAAATTATCATTCCCACATCATATTAGCAGACAAATGCTTTTTGAAGGCTTATATTCTGTATTTTGAACAATGATAATAGAGTGGATTTCAAATGCTAAATAAATAAATAAATAAATAAATAAATAAATAAATAAATAAAATAAACTATTTATATTCAGTAAATATGCTACTTAAACATTTACAAAAAAAGAAAGACTTAGGTGATCTAGTTTCTCTTTTTGCACTCCTGGAAAAAATAGATTTTACATCAATATTTAACTGAAATGAATCATAACTGCATTTATTCAAAACCTCAGTAGCAGTCTCTAAAATGATAATGATAATAAATATTCTTTTTTTTTTAGGTTTCTTATTTTTGAGGGGGGGAGGGGCAGAGAGACAGGGAGACAAAGGATCTGATGCAGGCTCTGTGCTGACAGCAGACAGGCTGATGTGGGGCTTGAACTCAAGAACTGTGAGATCATGACCTAAGCCTAAAATGATACTTAACCGATTGCACCACCCAGGTGCCCCAATATTCTTATTTAAGAAAAAAACAAACAAAATACCGGGGCGCCTGGGTGGCTCAGTTAGTTGGGCGTACGACTTCAGCTCAGGTCATGATCTCATGGTTTGTGAGTTCGAGCCCCGCGATGGGCTCTGTGCTGACCGCTTGGAGCCTGGAGCCTGCTTTGGATTCTGTGTCTCCCCCTCTCTGCCCCTCCCCTGCTCATGCTCTGTCTCTCTCCATCTTTCAATAATAAATAAACGTTAAAAAATTAAAAAATAACAAAAAATAAAACACCACTTAGTTACATAAATTAAGTGGTAATATTTGAGGTTTTTTTCTACTTAATATGTATTTCCTCTCCATTGCACCAAAGAGAAGTAAAAGTAAATGTCATGTGCTTTTTTTTTCTCTTGTACATAGTTTATTGGGGAAATCATCATTTTAATCCTTTGTTTAATAAACATCTAATAAATTCCTACTGTGTACCAGACATTGTAGCAGGCCCAAGGACTGTAGAAGTGAATGAAGAGTTCCTGTTGTTATGGAAACCATACAGCTAAGAAATGTTCTAATAGATGATAGATAGATAGATAGATAGATAGATAGATACATACATACATACATACATAGGTAGGTAGGTAGATAGATAGAAGATAGATAGATAGATAGATAGATAGATAGATAGATAGATAGAATCATGTATATTATGTGAGGTAAATGCTAAAATTTACTGCATTTCTGAAATGAGGATAAAAGGATTAGAGAATTTCAATGACTTGTCCATGATCTCACAGTTAATAAGAGGTGGAACTGGCACCTGAAGCCAAGAGTGGCTAATACCAGGGAAAGCAGATAGGCAAGAGCACCCAGCTGAAAATGAATAACATTTTATGAGAAGCTTCCCAATAGAGAAGATGGCTGAACTGAGCCTTGAGAAATGTATGAATCAGAAAAGTGAAGAAGTATGGAGCGGGGGAGGAATGTCAATAAGGGGGACAGCAGATACAGGGCAGAGCAATATGCAAGAATAGCTCACTGGTGAGTAGAGTGGCAGGACAGAGTAACTGAAGGTAATTCTGGAGGGGCAGGCTTTGCACCGTGGAGAGACATTGCAAACATTTTTCTTTTTGAGTGAGAGAGACACAGTGTGAGCACGCATGCACACGCACAAGCAGGAGAAGGGCAGAGGGAGAGTGTGGGACAGAATCCCAAGCAGGCTCCACGCTCAGCAAGGAGCCTGACATGTGGCTTGATCCCAGGACCCTGTGATCATGATCTGAGCCTAAATTAAGAGTCAGATGCTCAACAGACTGAGCCACCCAGGTGCCCCTATTGCAAACTTTTAAGATGACAAACTATATCTGATCAAACTTAGGTTTCAGATCACTCACTTTAGTGAGGATATATTGGAGGATTTTAAGACTAGAAAGAACAAGGGAGAGAATTGTGGAGATTTTTGCAATAGTCAGGCAAGACATAGTTGTAACAAGGAAGGTAACAGTACTCTAAAGACATTCTGGTGATAGTAACAAGTGCTACGATAATCACAACACTAATAATAATAGGTAATATTCATTATTTCCTGCTATGGTAGGCTAAAAAATTCTTCCTTCTCCCCACAAAAATGTCCACGCTCTAGTTTCTAATCCCACTTTATGTGGAAGAACAGATGTTATTGCAGGTGGAAAGATTGTCCCGGATTATCTGAACAGGTCCTAAGTACAACCACACACATCCTCTTAAGAGGAAGGCAAAAGGAGATTCCACACGCACACAGAGGGAAAAGTGATGTGAAGACAAAGGCAGACGCTTGAAGTGATACAGCTGTAAGCCAAAGAACGCTGGCAGTCACCGGGTGGAAGAAGCATGGAATGAATTCTCTTGTACAAAGAGAGCCACCAAAGTGAGAATGTCCATGAAGACACACTGATTTCAATCCCAGTGATTCTGATTTCAGATTTCTGGCCTCCAGAATGAGAGATTAAATTTCAGTTGTTTTAAGGCACCAATTTGTGGTAAATTGCTATTGCAGCCAGAGGAAATTAACACATATGGAAATAAATATTCCTGAATTTCTCAGTGCTCCTATAAAACAGGATTGGCCTCCTGGAACATAGAAATATATACGACATGGTGGCTCAGTTGGTTGAGCAACTGACTTGATTTTGGCTCAGGCCATGATCTCACAGAGCCTGCTTGGGATTTTCTCTCTCCCTTTTTCTCTGCCCCTCTCCCGCTCATGTGCACACAAGCTGGCTCTCTCTCTCTCTCTCTCTCTCTCTCTCTCTCTCTCACACACACACACACACACACACACACACACACACACAATAAATAAATAAACATTTAAAAAAGAAATATATACAATAGGAAGATAGATGAAGGACCTGAATATGAGACAGGAAACCATCAAAACCCTAGAGGAGAAAGCAGGAAAAAAACCTCTCTGACCTCAGCTGCAGCAATTTCATACTTGACACATCTCCAAAGGCAAGGGAATTAAAAGCAAAAGTGAACTATTGGGACCTCATGAAGATAAAAAGCTTCTGCACTGCGAAGGAAACAATCAACAAAACTAAAAGGCAACCGACGGAAAGGGAAAAGGTATGCAAATGACATACCGAACAAAGGGCTAGTATCCAAAATCTATAAAGAACTTACCAAACTCCATATCCAAATAACAAATAATCCATTGAACAAATGGGCAGAAGACATGAATAGACACTTCTCTAAAGAAGACATCCAGATTGCCAACAGGCACATGAAAAGATGCTCAACATCACTCCTCATCACCTCACGCCAGTCAGAGTAGATAAAATGAACAAATCAGGAGACTATAGATGCTGGAGAGGATGTGGAGAAAAGGGAACCCACTTGCACTGTTGGTGGGGATGCAAACTGGTGCAACCACTCTGGAAAACAGTGTGGAGGTTCCTCAAAAAAATTAAAAATAGATCTACCCTATGACCCAGCAATAGCACTGCTAGAAATTTACCCAAGGGATACAGGAGTGCTGATGCATAGGGGCACTTGTAACCCAATGTTTATAGCAGCGCTTTCAACAAGAGCCAAATTATGGAAAGATCCTAAATGTCCATCGACTGATGAATGGATAAAGAAGTTGTGGTTTATATATATAATGGAATACTACTTGGCAATGAGAAAGAATGAAATACGGCCTTTTGTAGCAATGTGGATGGAACTGGAGAGTGTTATGCTAAGTGAAATAAGTCATGCAGAGAAAGACAGATACCATATGTTTTTACTCTTATGTGGATCCTGAGAAACTTAACAGAAGACCATGGGGGAGGGGAAGGGGAATTTAAAAAGTTACAGAGAGGGAAGGAGGCAAACCATAGGAGACTCTTGAAAACTGAGAATAAACTGAAGGTTGATGGGGGTGGGAGGGAGGGGAAAGTGGGTGATGGCACCGAGGAGGGCACCTGTTGGAATGAGCACTGGGTGTTGTATGGAAACCAATTTTACAATAAATGTCACATTAAAAAAAAGAGAGAGAGAAAAATAAAATCCCCATCTTAAAAAAAAAAAGAACGATAGGAATTAATTTTTATTTCTCCTAGAAACATTTTACTTTCACATACCATGTGGACTAGATCTCTAGATATTTATCAAGTTAAATGCTCTGATCTAAAGGATAACAAACCTTCTTTATCTCCCTAGAGGGCCTGGACTAGGCCCCTAGGTTACACTCACAATAAGCCGGACATACCGGAGTTCTATCTCCCTAAGTATATGTTAGGAACGAGGCTCAGGACACTTGGCATTGCAGGAAATACCTGACCAATGGTTATCAGCTGATTCTGAATCTGAATGATAATAATAGTACTTATTATATGCACAATAATAGGACTCATTAATAGTACTTTCATATGAAAGTGAATTGAAGTTACAGGCATCTCTAAAAGTCATTAATAAAAGTCAGAGGTAGAAAGGTCATCTATCCAGACATGGAGAAATTTGGCTGCTGGAAAGGCTCCTGGGTTAGAGTAAGAACTCAGGATCTTTTCCGTTTTGTCTCTAAGAAGCAAAGTTTTTTGTTGTTGTTGTTTTGTTTTGTTTTGGTTTGGTTTGGTATTTTCCTTCTTTCAGAAAGGGTATGGGGCACCTACCTCTCTCCTGTATATAAGTGACCAAAAATCCATTTTTCTGATCTGTCATCACTTATAAAATATCCGGCCACTTACAAAAGAGAGTTTTTCAATGTCTATTACTATATTGCCCCAGGGGTAAGGGCTGGGATAAGAGGGGACAAACTCAGTTATTATGACATAGATAATAACTAATCTGTCTCTGATCTAGAACATTCTGTGAGCAATGAAGATAAAATTAATAAAAATAAACATTAAAAACTGAACATCTATGTTCTAAACATCTCTTCAACCCTATGCAAGTACTATTATTGTCATCTGTATTTTACAGATGACAAAACTGAGGTTTTAAGACTTTCATTTCATCAGAACTACATTTAATGTAGTTTAATGAATGACTTTAGGGAGTGAGGTGGATGCAAAGAGTCTATGCTGACTCAATATTTATAACTTAGCCTCTTGTGTATGGTAGTTCCATTTACCAAGGAACTTATAATCTTTTGATCAGGGAAGATGATATATTCAATTTTTTGCCATGTTGAATTTGAGGCGCCATGAAAAAGTTCCAAGTGTTACATAATCAGATAGATGTGTAGTTAACAATGTACATTTCTTTTTTGTTGTTGTTTATTTATTTATTTTGAGAGAGAGCGAGAGAGAGAGCAAACATGGGGCAGGGACAGAAAGGAGATATTGAACCCCAAGCAGGCTCCACACTGTCAGTGAGAGCTTGATGCAGGGCTTGATCCCATGAACTGTGAGATCATGACCTGAGTCAAGATTAAGAGTCAGACGCTTACCTAAATAGGCCACCCAAGTGCCCCACAATGTACAGTTCTAAGTTATTATCACATAGGTAATAAGTAAAGTTCTGATTTGGACTTCCTGGGAAGTCTATGGTGAGAAGTAGTTAATCAGCTATTAAAGTTCCCTTGAGCAGGAGTAGGGTGTTCCCTACACCATCCCCTGGACCATGAATTTCTGGCACTTGCAGCCAACAGGAAGCTATATCCACTATCTGGTTTCTGCAGTTGTATAATTAGCCAAATAAAGACATGCCAACCATATTTATGGGATCTCTAGAAAAGAGTCTATAATAGTCTCAGGGTGAAAAAAGAACAAAGTATTAGGGAAAATGATAGTATCTATACTAGACCCATTATCTATACCAGCATTGACCAATAAGTTACAGGTAAGAATAAGTTACTGAATCACTAAGGGCTCCTAAATGAATAATATAATAGCTGAGGTGGCAGAGTGGTACCAAGGAAAGAATGATTATATGGTTAATGATCCAATAGCAAAGACAGATCTCAAGTTCCAGATATGTGTTGATTATTTCTACTTGAATGCATCACAAGCACCTCCAAATGTGTATGTTTAAAAGGAATCTCATATTCTTCCTCTAAAATAATATCCCTTCCTAACATCCTTATCTCTGTACATGGCCCAATCTCCACCTGAATATCTAGAAACAAAGTCATCTTTCTTTCTCCTCACTCTTCAGGCCCAATCAGAGGTCAAAAACATTTGATTCTGAAGCTCTTGAAATACCTCCAGCATCCTTCCACTTTAGTGAATAAAATACTACTTGAATCTATTCACTTTTCTCCATTCCTGCTTTCAGTGTCCTAATTGAAACTTTTATATGCCTTGTGTGGATTACTATGAGTCTCCTAACTCTTCACGACACTCTTATACCTCTATTCTAACTCCTGTGATAACAAATTATCAATATTTCTCATATGTACTAATGATGCCACCTTTCTCCTTCAAAAACAAAACTAAAACTAAGAAAAAACATCTTCACATGTGCATTATTTATGGCATACTGTTAAAAACTAGGTTGGTCATTTAAGCCTTTTTCAAGCTTCCCCAAATACAGGCCCGTTTTCATCTGTCTAATGCCCTTTGCTAGCTTTCATTCAGTCACTTGGGCCCCCTCCTGTAGCTACTCCAACCTTTACCATTTTGTTTTTGTCCTAGTTGACGTCTCTAACTTGATGCTTCTAAAACTTTAGCATGCATCAGAATCACGTGGGGGACTTGTTAAAACACAGAATGCTAGGTACTAGACTCAGAGTTTCTGATTTAGTAGATCTGGGGTGGGGAAATTCACATTTCTAACACTTTTTTTTTTTTTTTTTTTTTGGCGGGGGTTGTTGCTGATGCTGCTGGTCTGGGGATCACATTTTGAGAACTAATGCTGAATTAAATATGTTCCTTCCATCTCTATTTCTTCTATAAACCCATCACTTAAAGCTCCATTCAATATTACTTCTTCCTATTTCTGGGCAAATATCCCCAGTACAAAGGTATCAAGATACTTCTCTTTTCTCTGATTGTCCATAGTGCCATAGTTCTGTCTTATAGTACATAAAATAGCCCATTTTTCATCTAGTCATGTGGTAGAATTTAATTTTCCCTATAGACTACACACTCTTTGAGGGCAGTATCTACGTTAAAATTTTTAAATTACAGATCCACAGAGCAAAGTATGATGTCTTATGTAGGGGATATAAAATAAGTGTTTTCTGACTGGTAAATAAATACATCTGACAAAGGATATAATGATTCTACCACAAATATCTACTGGCAGATAAACTGGCAAAGGTAATATAAAGCTGTCTTTTGGTGCAAAGCTTGGTTTTCACTTTGCATGTGTCCATGTTTTGCCAATGAATCTGAGACACCTGCTGTGCTTCCATCTGCTGGAACCAACTACAATGTTTTGGGGCAAAGTATTGGGGCAAAATATTTAAGCAGTTTAATAGAAGTATTCTATCATCTGATGACAAAAAAGAGAAAGCAGTATTTGGTGTCCAAATATCACATATTTAACTCTGTTTTCTCTTTTTCTTCAGAGACATAAATCTCCGAGCAAAGTGGTCTTTAATAAGATATCTCATGATCTCATGGGGAATGCAAAATGGCAGGCAACGGACATCTTCAACTGTGGCATAACTGGTTGCCTCTGCCAAAAACACTTGAACACTTTGAACAGATATCTGATCCATCTGCCATCACTGGAATGGACTTAATCTTTTATTTCTTTTTTCTTTTTGTTTTTTTCTCTTTCAAATCACACTCAACCACTCTGTAAGTGCATTTGATCTTCATGCTTTCCTTCTTGCTGTATTTAGTTAATGGGCATGGTATGCTAGAAGACTAGTCTGGGAATGGGGAGTCCTGTATTCTAGTTTTGCTGCTACTCCTATCTAGCTGATGAAATATTTTATCTTATTAGACTTCACAGTCCTTACACATCAAATGATGGAGAGGGATAAGTTCCATTTATCTCTAGCACTTCATAAATCTCTCCCTCTCTTGAGCTTCCATTGTATGATAGGTAACATGTCATTCTCCTGGAAGGCTTAATGAAGCATTTGAAAACTAGTTTTGGTTTTGTTTTAGTTTTTGGGTCAGGGATAGCATTGTCATTATTTAAATTATTACTAAGAATGTTAATTCATAAACTTTCATTTCTATTATTCAATCAGCTTCATGTATCAGCATGACATAACTACTCAATAGCAGTTAAACGGGATTCACATCTGCCAGTCAATTGGCTCACCAATTACACGCCTATAGTAGTCTATATCTCTTTCATTCTAAATAGCATTAGTTTTTTTTTTTTTGTCAGCATTCCATTAAGAGGTCATAGAGGGGTGCCTGGGTGGCTCAGTCAGTTAAGCGTCTGACTTCGGCTCAGGTCATGATCTTGTGGTTTGTGAATTCAAGCTCTGTGTCAGGCTCTGTGCTGACAGCTTGGAGACCAGAGCCTGCTTCGGATTCTGTGTCTCCGTCTCTCTCTGTCCCTCCCCCACTTGTGCTCTGTCTCTCTCTATCAAAGATAAATAAAATGTAACAAAAAAAATTAAAAAAAAAGAGGTCATAGGAACTTGGGTGCAAAGTGATTGGATACTACTTTGAACTTACCACAAAGCTCAATGGCATATTTCAAATGTAATGCTAAAGTAATAATAAAGAGATTTAATATGAAGGAGGAAATCACAAGATGAGAAACAGCCACATTGTGAACACACATGTACAAATTTCAAGAGATCAATGATATCCTATTAATTCCAACTTTTAACTGAAATTTCCATATATTTCCCTTCCCTCCTGCATTCATTTACTAATTTTTTACAGTATTCTGAAGATAGAGTTAAAATAGCACTAATACTTCAAGTATTTCTAGATAAGGATATGGAAGTTCAGAAATGCTGAAGAACTTACTCAAGGTCATTCATAAAATTATAGAATCAGGGCCAGAAATCACTCCCCACACACACACCTTACAAACTAATCTCTGGAAGCATTGGCATGCTTGTGAACAAAGTAGATATGTGATCATGGCTACATATTCTATGAGAAAAAGAGGTGCTTATTAAGTAATTTTGTGTCTCCCATGATCTTCAACATAATACCTTTCACAATATATTCAGGAAAAATTTGTTGAATAAACATTACTTTAGGATTTCATTTGCTCTGAAAAACTCACTTAAGTTTAAAATTTATGGCCAAAGTAGGACAGTGATAGGATTGAAACAACTAAACAATTGGACAAAATATATCAAACATGGTACTCAGGATATTGAATATAAGGCAATGAAGGAAAATGATGAGTAACAAATGAGGTGGACCCTAAGATTGTTCCAGCCTACCATTTGGAGTAAGTTTGCAGGCCACCACACATAAGAGGAAACCCAGGGGGAAATAAATGGTCTGCCTGGGTTGAGAAGACAAAGCTGAGACTTTGGGAGTGACAAGGTGGTAAGAGTTCACAGGGCAGTATAGGCAAAGAGAAAAGAGCTGCATACAGAGAATTCAGAGAACAACAGAATGTCCCTCTTAGAAAATTCATTACTAATCAGCACACATGTGTGAAGAAACTACCACGGCCAGGTAAAGAACCACCCAAGATGATTATAGAGAACAGTACTTGAATTTCACATAAGCCCCGGATAGTTCCTGTTTTCAATAGCCATAGTAGAAAACTTTACAATTCAGAAAGCATCAGTTAAAGAACTAAGGAGGGTCATGCCTCAGTGATGGGAAAAAATTAACTCTAGAGTAAATGTAGTTCTTGTAATGATCTAGCAAAGCTTAAAGCAAGGCCTGAAATTCAAACTCTTTACAAATCACTTAGCATTCAGAACAAAGCTCAAGAATATGTATGGCAATAAAAATAATCTAGCTTTTAACAAGTTAAATTTCCTATTCTGGTATCCAATCAAAGATCACAAAGTATAAAAACAGGCAGAAAAATAAAATGTATACTGAAGGAAAAATTATGTAATCAAAACTGAACCAAAATTAATACAAGTGATTTTATTACCAGGCAATTCCATTTAAATAATTATGACTAAATTTCATATGTTTAAGAGGCAAGAGAGATCAAAGATACAAAAACAAACAAAAAAAACCCAAAACACATGCACAAAATGACTTCTATAGAGAAAGTCAAAACATCTGGTATGAAAAAAATCTATTGGATTAAATTAAATGTAGATTAATATTTCAGAAAGAAAATTCATGACCTTGAAGATGTAGAAATAAAAAGTATCAAAAATGTAAACTGAAAAAAAATTAACAGAGAATCAGTGGGCTGATGAACCAATTGAAGCAGCCAAATCATGTTCAGTTAGAGTCCCCGAAGGACAGAGGAAAAATGAGGTAACAAACATTATTAAAGAAATAATGACCGGGTGCCTGGGTGGCTCCTGGTTAAGCATTCGGCTCAGGTAATGATCTTGCAGTTCATGAGTCTGAGCCCCACATTGAGCTCTCTGCTATCAGCACGGAGCTCACTAAAGATCCTCTGTCTCCCTCTCTCTGCCTCACCCTTGCTCACATTCTCTTTCTGTCTCAAAAATAAACATTTAAAAAAAGAAATAATGACCACATTTTTTACAAATTGGAGGAAAACTATAGACTTACATATCCAATAATTGCAATGAACCCCAACCCCCCAAATATGAAGTAAACTACCCTTGGTCATAATCATAATTAAACTTCTTAAAATGCATATTACAGAGAAAATCATAGAAATAGCCAGAGAAAAAAGACACAATACATATACATAGGAATACATATACATAATGCAGATAGATAGGTAGATAGATAGATAGATGATTGATAGATAGATAGATATAAGGATAACAGCATATTTCTTGTTAGTAACAATGCAAGTGAGAAGACAGAACAATATCTTTAAAGTACTATAAGAAAATGAAATCTGTCAACGTAGTGTTATTTACACAGAAAAATTCTTTCAAAAGCAAAGATGAAGCAAAGACTTTTTTTAAAGATATAAAAGCTGAAAGAATTTAAAGCCAACCAACCTACACTATAAGAAATGTTAAAGAAATTCTTTCAAGCAGATGGAAAATAACACCAGATGAAAATCTGGATCTATATATAGGAATTAATAACACCAGAAATAGTAACTACTTGGGTAATACACATGCTTTTTTGCCTATTATTAACATCTCTTTAAAAGATAATCAAATACTGGGGCGCCTGGGTGGCTCAGTCGGTTGAGCGTCCGACTTCGGCTCAGGTCACGATCTCACGGTTCGTGAGTTCAAGCCCCGCGTCAGGCTCTGGGCTGATGGCTCAGAGCCTGGAGCCTGCTTCCGATTCTGTGTCCCCCTCTCTCTCTGCCCCTCCCCCATTCATGCTCTCTCTCTGTCTCAAAAATAAACATGAAAAAAAAAATAAAAAAAAAAAAGATAATCAAATACTTAAAAAGAGTAACTGAATTGTGGTAAAATAGAGGTAAAATGAATAACAATAGCATAAGCAGCGGGTTGAGGAAAAGAAGTATATGATTGTAGGATTCTAATTCTGCATGTGAAGTAGTAAAAAGTTGAAGGTAAATTATGGTAAATTAAACATATACACTACAAATCCTAAAGACACTACTAACATAAAACAACAGAGTTATAGTTAGTGAGCCAACAAAAGAGATAACTGGAGTCATAAAAATATTAGTTAATTTTTTAAAAAGGAGAAAAGTAACAAGATAGAACAAAGAACACATGGGGTGAATAGAAGACAAAGAGAAAGATGGTTGATTTAAGCTTAATGACACCACTGATCACATTAAGTGGCCTAAACACAACAGTAAAAAGGCAGAGTTGTCAGGTTTGATAATACTTCTATATCTTGCTTATAGGAGACCCAATTTAAACAAAGTGACACAAATAAGTTAAAAGTAAAAGGATGGCATGATAAGATGCTCAACATCACTCAGCATCGGGGGAATACAAATCAAAACCACAATGAGATACCACCTCACACCTGTCAGAATGGCTAACATTAACAACTCAGGCAACAACAGATGTTGGTGACAATGTGGAGAAAGAGGAACCCTTTTGCACTAGTGGCGGGCATGCAAACTGGTGCAGCCACTTTGGAAAACAGTATGGAGGTTCCTCAAACAATTAAAAATAGAACTACCCTGTGACCCAGCAATAGCACTACTAGGTGTTTATCCAAAGGATACAAAAATGCTGATTCAAAGGGGAACAGGCACCCCAAAGTTTATAGCAGCACTATCGACAATAGCCAACGTATGGAAAGAGCTCAAATGTCCATTGACTGATGAAAGGATAAATAAGACACACACACACACACACACACACACACACACACACACACACACAATGGAATATTATTCAGACATCAAAAATAATGAAATCTTGACATTTGTAACAATGTGTATGGAACTGAAAGGTATTATGCTAAGCAAAATAAGTCAGTCGGAGAAAGACAAATATCACATGATTTCACTCATATATGGAATTTAAGAAACAAAACAGGTAAACGTAAGGGAAACCAAGCAAAAATAAGATAAAAACAGAGGGAGACAAATTATAAGAGACTCTTAAATACAGAGAACAAACTGAAGGTTGCTGGTGAGGTGTTGGGTGGGTGGATGGGCTAAATGGGCAATGAGTATTAAGGAGGGCACTTGTTAGGATGAGCACTGGGTGTTATATGTAAGTGATGAATTACTAAATTCTATATCTGAAATCATTATTACACTATATGTTAACTAACTTGGATTTAAATAATAATAATATAATAATAATAATAAAGTAAAATGATGGAAAAGTTATAACTTGCTAATAATTTTTAAAAAGTGGAATGACTACATTATTATGAGACAGAGCAAAGAATATTACATGGATAAATAGTATATTTTATCATGATAAATTGGTTATTTCAAGAAAATATAACTATCCAAAATATTTATGTAATTAATATCAGGGCTTCAAAATATTTCAAACAAAAATAATAAAACTAGAAGAACAAAACAACCCACCAAATCTTCAAGTATAATTGAAGATTTCAAGGTCCCTCTCTCGGTAATTGATAGAACAAGTAGAAAGAAAATCAATATGGAAACAGAAGACTTAAACACTATCGGGTAACTTGACCTAATACCTAGGGAGATATTCCTTATTAGTATATCTATCTATGTATCTATCTATTGATCTATCTATCTATATCTATATATATCTTCACCACCTGGACAAGTTGATTAGCCCAGTAGTGGGTACCATGTCTTCCTCAAACTGATATAATCAAAGTTTCAAATATTTTGAAATCTTGGCTGATAGAACACAGTCTCTCTCATAATTGGTTGAAGTTAAAATACAAAATCAGGAGCAGTCAGCACTCATGTTTCCACCATGGATCTGAGTATTAGGGGGCCATTATGAAAACAGATAAATAAGGAGAGATAAGAGACACAAGGGATGGTCCACAGTATTCTAGTTGTTGGTTCTTTTCCTGATATATACCTGCATCTCTCTCCTTTTTGTTTCTAAGATTGTCAACTCTCAGTTGACTTGGGGAAATATCTTAGAACCTGTTTATGATTTGGAATTCCAAAGCAACACAGAAAGACATGCATCATACAAATATAAAGTCCGAATGTATTGGTCTGGTTTCTAAGATCCTGTCTTGATTACCTATCATTATTCTTGCTCACTCGCTCTTCCTCCATATAAAAGTTGTAGACCAGCAGAGAATATTCTTACTTGCATAATTCACCTTACTTGGAAAACATGTCTCAGTTTTTTTCACTTCCTTTTTCTGGCCCAGTACAAATTCTCTCTCTTCAAACAAGACTTCCCAGATCAATTCAACTCTCAGGGATGGTTTTCTTCTCTCAAGTCCTATAGGCCATATGGTTTTTACCACTATTTTGACACTTAGCCCATTTTCCCTTTTTGTTATATGTATGCCTTATCCTCTAATTCAGGCTGTAAGTTCTATAAGGTGATTGGGGTCTGTCTTGAATATCCTAGAGCACCCTCCTCCCCAAACTCAGGAAAGTCCTGCAAAGAACAGGTATTACATAAATATTCCTTAATGATAATAAATCATCAGATATTTGTGCATTGGTTTAAAGATCTGAGAATTCATTTATAATTTTGCTTTATGAGAGAAGTTACTCTGAATTCAAACTAGTTTATAAATAAACAATTGCAACTCAACTCATTTTACACTGGTGTTTTTCTGTATCATTAGTTAAGTGTATTCATACATAAGAAGCTTGACCCTACAGCTTTACCTATAATCAGATTTCACAAATAGCCACACTACAATAAATTATTAAAAGCTTATAGCTATTTGCAAAAATTACATCATCTTTTTTTAAACTTTGTATGTGCTGACAACTGTAGATTCAATGAAAATTTATACCTTGCTTCCCCCTCCGCCCCTTAATTAATGCTGCTTGATGCCTTTTCATTCCCAGGTGAAAAAAAAAAAAGACATTTAATGAGTGCTATTAATAAATAAGAAACAACATTAAATATTAATTTTTACCATTTTTTTGTCCTCAATATCATAGAAGGATTTTTCCTAAGGCACTTCTTTTACTGACCTCATTGTAAATTGACTCTTTAAGACATTCAAAACTTTAAAAGCCATTGTATACATCCTCTGTTCTAAAGCAAACTCAGCCCAGAAAAAAATCTTAAACAGAACAGAAATGACAGTTGAAAAGCATCTAAGGTAGATAGGTTTTTTTTTTTTTTTTTAATGTGTATTTATTTTTGGGAGAGAGACAGAGGATGAGCCGGGGGAGGGGCAGAGAGAGCCAGAGACACAGAATCCGAAGCAGGCTCCAGGCTCTGAGCTGTCAGCACAGGGCCTGACGTGGGGCTGGAACTCACAGACTGAACCCGAGATCATGACCTGAGATGAAGTCAGGAAGCCCTGCCGACTGAGCCACCCAGGTACCTCTCAGATAGATTGTTTTTTATTAAAAATGTGGAAATGAGGGGCGCCTGGGTTGCCCAATTGGCTAAGTGTCCGAGTTGGGCTCAGGCCAGGATCTCAAGTTTCTTGGGTTCCAGCCCGGGGTGGGACTCTGCTGTCAGCTGGAGCCTCCTTTGGATCCTCTTCCCCCTCCTCTCCCCTGGCCTCCTCCGCTCTCCCACTCTCTCTCTCTCTCTCTCTCTCTCTCTCAAATAAATAAACTTTTTTCTTTTTTAATGTGGAAATGAGTTTTACCACCTTATAGCTACCTCACTTCTGTATGTACGAGATGATGTGTGTAGATTAAGAGCTTCAGTTTTGATTTTAAATTTTAGATCTGGTGTCAAAACCCATTTTAGCCATTTACTATAACTCTGTGCCTCTGTGCAAGTTATACAGTCTCTCCAAACCTCAACTATCCTCCTGTGAAAAGTGAGGATGACATTTAAAGAAGTTTAAATAAATAATAAGTAACATGCTCACTACATAGTAACTGCTCAGTAAACTTTAGATCAAAATATTTGCAATAAAAAGTTAATAGCTTTGTTTTATTGATTGATGAGTAGATTTAGTACAAAGTGTCTTTATATAGAATATAACAGCTTATCAAATAACGTATTCCCCAAATAATTTGTCTTCAAAATATTTTTGAAAAAACCCTGATTTTCTATTTTAAAAATGGTATACTTTTATGTTATCCAACTTTGAGACAGCTTATGTACTGTATTAATATACCCCGTAATAAAATTTATAAATTAAAAAAATAATCACTATATCATTGTTTTGCTTCCATGATGCCGAACTGTTTTGGCTAGTTTTTTAAAAAACTGAACTGACTAAATATTTAGGCATCATGTAGACATATGCTCAAAATATCTTCTTCAGCCATAGTAACTTGACATTAAAAAATTATTTTCTATTTCATGTAAAGGTAAGAATTCCTTGGAAAACAGGTAATTTTTTTTAAGAACAAATGGCATTGCAATGTTTTCATTAATCTAGTTTGGACATCACCCATTGGTAAGGCATTTCAGAAGATGGATATGATAAAAAGGAGGCTGTGCCTTTAAATAACCAACAGAAAAGCATGGCGGCAAGAGAATATTATGCAATTACTGTAAATTACACTGACAGTAGAGGGTTGTGGGGGTTAGAGAAAGGGAGAGGAGCTACACAATAACCACCGGCCAGAGTAATTAGCTGGGGTAATGAAGAGAGAGGAGAAGTGTGTTGGACACTGAAGCCCTGTCCTGTCAGCATTATTGTTCTCCAAGGCTTTAGAAGAATAATGCTCTGCTGAGCCTTCAGTAATCGCTACACATGACCACTCATGAAGAGAGTAATTAAGAAATGTCAGTGCTTCTCTGGAAAAAAATCTGGCACTCATACCACAGAGTGTTTTCCCTAGAAGAACGAGATTTTCTTTTTTCTTTTTTTATTCTAAAATATTGACAAAGCAGTATTTGTACTTCATTCAGTTCAAAATAATGAACTATGAATAAGTCACCTCCTATATGTAAACAAATGATTGTCCACACTTAAGCTAAATAGAAACTATTCTGAGCACTGTATCTGAAGTATTCTATATTCTCCAACCCCTCTCTTAGCTACTCTATCTATGTCACATCACCCTATTTTATTTCTGCCCTGGCACTTGTCATTATTGGAAATTATTTATTTATACATTCATGTATGTATCACTTGATTAGATTTTAGCTCCATGGGGGTAGAATCATTGCCAGAGCCTGAAAGGGTATCTGCCAATAGTAACTTATGAATAAATATTTCTTAAATTATAATAAATTAAGAATAACATTTTGTTTAAGAGAAATATAATATGAAGTCTCACATGCATCCTAAGAGGCCAAGTCCTCAGTTCAAAGTGACCACTTTTATTTAAAAGTAAAAAGTATCCAGGAGAAGCTACACACTAAAGTACACAAAAAAAATTACAATTTTTTTAGTAGACTGAATTTAAGGTAAAAAATAATTACTCGAACATTATTGCTAAAAAGAAGTAAATTTATGTAAATGTTTCAAATTTTTTGGCAAAAAAAAATTGTCCTCATCTTGCATATGATGAAATGTCAGCAATTTTTCTTACAGAAGGAGATTATTAAGGAAATGAAACCACAGACATCTCAGAGCAAAAAGGTGAGAGCACCAATCCTGTACTAATGAGGCTAATCAAATCAAACACTCTTCATCTATACCATTCTAACTTATTTACTCTGCTGTTTGAATTAAGCAGTTGTGTCTATATGGTTAATTGTAGCTTTGATTCTCCAATTTGCTCTTTAATCAGATTGCATTAGAGGTAAATATTTACATCCCCAAAGCAGTAGATTTTATAGTTGGAAAGAAACAAAAGCTAATCTTCTGCATGTTCTAGGTAAAACATATTTTGGTTCAGAAAGAACACTGAACCCCAAGAATGAACAAGATAGGTCATTAATTCGAGAGAACTTTAGCTGAAAACTAAATTGATCATGATTTCTGAATATGTTTCTTTTTATTACAGTTGACTGCTTGCTTTTTCATTAATTCTATAATAAGAATAAATGGAGGGGTGCCTGGGTGGCTCAGTCAGTTAAACATCTGCCTTCAGCTCAGAACATGACCTTATGGCTCCTGAGTTCAAGCCTAGCATCGGGCCCTGTGCTGACAGCTCAGAGCCTGGAGCTTGCTTCGGATTCTGTGTCTCCCTCTCTCTCTGTCCCTCCCCTGCTCCTGCTCTCTGTCTAAAAAATAAATAAATATTAAAAATAATTTTTAAAAAAGAATAAATGGGTAATAAAAATGTTTTCTAACTGCAACAACTTACTATAAATACCATAAAACAGTTTAGTGTGGTGGTGATGTGCTGAATTTGGGGAGCTAGAATGTCTGGGTTTGAATCCTAGCTTTGTTACTCTGGGCAAATGATTTTAACTCTAACTCTTCCTCCACTACAAATCTGGAATAATATTAAACAACTTCAAAGCACTGTTGAGAGAATTATATTGGCTAAACATCGAAGATACCTTGAATAACACTAAATGTTGGCTATTATTGATATTATTTTACAAAATCTTCACCACTTATAAAATTGAAGAGAAACATGAATATGAATAATTAATATCAGGAACTGTGCTGGTCACTAGAGTGGAGACCAAAACAAAAGGACCCCAGGGCTCATGGAACATACTGGCTAGGCAATATCAAGTTAAAAACAAATAAATGCAGGGGCGCCTGGATGGCTCAGTTGGTTAAGCATCTGACTTTGGTTCAGGTCATGACCTCATGGTTCGAGAGTTCGAGCCCCATGTTGGGCTCTGTGCTCACAGCTCAGAGCCTGGAGCCTGCTTCAGATTCCGTGTCTCCCTCTCTCTCTGCTCCTCCTCCTCTGACACACTGTCTCTGTCTCTGTCTCTCTCTCAAAAATAAATAAACATTTAAAAAGTAAATAAATACATGTACATATACTATGACAAATAGCATATGAAAGAAAGCTACACAGTATGAATTTATTCATCTATTCATTGATTTATTCAGTAAATATACTTCAAGGGCTAACTGTGTGTCATATCCAGGATATACAAATGGTGATCAAGATACATAAGGTTTTGACTTTAGAGAGTTGAGAATAGAAAAACTCTCTAATGAGTGCAAGATGAATCATAGCAGTTACCTTGCATACTTCTCATACCTTAAAGAAATCACATTTGGTCTGGTCTTTCATGTCATTTCCGTTTTAAAACCTGGAAAACCATTATTTTTTTCCCCATATACATCCTTTCTTCACACAACTCTAGAGAGCTTCCAGGCTCACAGTTTTTAAATCCTTAAAAATAGTCAGATCTCGGTGGGGAAACAAAACAAAACAAAACTTATAGTCATCTGATCACTTAAGGCAATGCCACACCCAGGGCTGGTCATCATATTCAGTATTAGAAATAGTAGCTATTATATGGGGCGCTTCAGTCGCTCAGTTGGTTTCATGTCCGACTACAGCTCAGGTCACGATCTTCTGATTCGTGGGTTTGAAGATCACTCTAACAACCCACTCTAAATAGTGGGTTGGATCACTCAAAATAGTGCAGTTCTCAGGAATTTCCACTAGAGAAATTTCATGTCAAATGTATTATTTTCAAATACCATGCTTTTTCACTAACAGTGAAGTTATCCACCTACAATATCACCCAAAGTCCCAAGACACTCATCTACATGAAAAATAACTTTCATTGACTACTTCAGTGGATTTGATATCCTTAACATCATTAAAGTTTTCTTGCATTTTAATTGGGGCAAGGTTGCTGTTCTCTAAAGAAGTGCTCCCTCTTAATTGAATTGCCAATACCATGTACCACTGGTGACCATGCCTTCCTGGACCATTTTCTGCTGCTTTCCTGGCTTTCCTCTGGCTTCTTCTTTCAGTTTCCTTTGCAGACTTTAGCACCTGCTTCTGATTCCTTTCTATCTTTTTTTAATTAAGTTTTTACTTTAATACCAGTATAATTAACATAGAGTTTCAGATGCACAATACAGTGAATTGTTTCTGATTTCTTAACACTAAAGTCCTTGTAGGTCAGTGCTGGCCTGCTTCATACTTCATCTCTAGGTGAGCTTGTCCAGGTTCACCCTTGACCTGGTGATGACTCTTTGAGGCACATGTCTGGATCTTGGAGTAGGGCTGTGAGAGACATATATAGGTCTTGACATCTCTACATGGAGGTCTCACAGCCATCTCAAATATAACATGTCCAAAACTGATCTCCCCAAATCCCCGGATGTACTCAACTTATCATTTTTTTTTCCATTTTAATAAATGACAACTCTATCCAACCAGGGCAAAAATATGATCCATTCTCTATCATGTCACAAACAGGGCATTCATCCTTGATTCCTCTTTTTTTTTCAATATCCCTCACATCAAATTTTGTCCATTTTAATTCAATAATCTATTTCTATATTCTGAATCCCTTTACTCTATCCCAGCTCCCCCTGCCACTCATTCTGCCTAAATTATCCTTCAATCTGTTCTCCACAGAGTCACCAGGAAAATCATTTTTTAAGTGACTTTAATTATGTTAACTTCGTACTTAAAATCCTTCCCATGGAATTTAAGTTTGGTCCTGCAGTTCAAGAAATGGTCTGGCTCCTTCTTCCTTGCATTCCGCCCACTTTTTAATTGCTCACTACATTCCACTCACACTGGGTTTTCATCTCCTCCTCCAATGTCCCCATTCCAGGAATTGATATTCTCCTCACAGTTTAGCTAACTGCTACTTATCCTTCAGATCCGCCCATCAGAGAAAGCATTCTGAACTATCTAAACTCTTCCTGTTAGAATCTCTCATGAAACATTGATTTTTGCTCCATAGTATTTAGCATAAGTAAGTTATATATTAATCCATTTATTCCTTGATAGGCTATCTCTCCCACTAGCCTATGAGTTCCATGAAGGCAGTGGAGGTGATTTGTTTCTTGCTAAACCCCAGCACCCGTGAAAGCATTTCATCTGTAGTAGAAACTCAATAAAGGAATGATTAATAAATAAATGATTGAGTTAAAAGTAAATTGGTAATTAGTTTATCTAACTAACCTCTTGAAAATCATGGGAAGCCTAGAGAAAGACCTTCAGGAAGTATGAAGGAATGAAGAAGTGGGCCCAGGCGGCAGGATTAACATCAACTCCAGGAAGTGAACATGTCTCTTTGTTTGTGGTTGGTGAGATGAGGGTGTGTGGAAGCACTGAAAGGAGACAGGAAAGTGTGCTAAAGGCAGTCTGCAATTTCTTTCTCTTGCAACCACATCCCCTTCCAATTTTACCCTTAACTGATAAGACACCTTTATAAAACACAGGGGAAGAAAGAGACATTTTTGATGTTCGTTGCTTGTTCTCTAGAAAACTGTTACATAATCACATATGAGAATATATTATTTTTTGCTGCAGTTGTGTATAGATTTAAAAATAAGAAATTGTACAGTGTTTCAGGACTTGTTCATTTAATGTGTGCTGTTCGAAAGCTGAGACTCCTCATTGTTAAATCCATATTCACCACTAAACCCTGCTGGGATTTTAATGTGATGCTGTCTATTTCAGGATCTCCTGTGGAATTTGTGAAGTCTCCTAAATCATCAGGTAATAATGTTTATACTTCTAGGACATAAAGTGTGCACATGAAAGGGAAGATTTATCAAAGACTGATTCTGCAGAAGGGATCTTAACAGTTTAGTGGTAATTTGTTATGGAGGGCCTGTTTTTTGTTTTTGTTTTTGTTTTTCTTTTAAATCTTTTAGAATAAACCCCAAAATTTGAGATCTGGACCAAGTCTTAGAAAGAATTTATTTGATTCTTTCATTTTATAGATGAAGAAAAGAGGTCTAGAGAGATGCAGCGACAGAATCAGGCAGAATCTAGATGGGAATCGGGCAGAATCTAGATGGGAAACTGAGGACTGTTCAGTTTAGATAGGAGACCAAAAAGAACATCACCACAATTCATTTCAGTAAAACTAATATTCCTCGAAAATCCTCAGGAGTGGTTAATACATTTAATAAATATGTAGGGTATCAATTTATTGTGTTCTAAAATCCTGCTTTGATTATATATATGTATATATATATATAATCAAATTATTATATATTCAATTATTATATATTCAATTATATATATTATATAATTAACTTATTGTAAATGTTACAATTTTTATTGTATTCAATAATTCAACAATTGTTGAATTGTTGAATTGTTACAATTGTTATTGTATTCAATAATTCAATTATTCAATTATTAATATTATATAATTCAATTATTATATATTCAATCAAATTGATTATATATATATATAATCAAATATTTATTGAACACCTACTATGGTTAAGAAATTGTGCTAGGTTTCTGGGGCGCCTGGGTGGCGCAGTCGGCTAAGTGTCCGACTTCAGCCAGGTCACGATCTCTCAGTCCGTGAGTTCGAGCCCCGCGTCGGGCTCTGGGCTGATGGCTCAGAGCCTGGAGCCTGTTTCCGATTCTGTGCCTCCCTCTCTCTCTGGCCCTCCCCCGTTCATGCTCTGTCTCTCTCTGTCCCAAAAATAAATAAACATTGAAAAAAAATTTAAAAAAAAAGAAATTGTGCTAGGTTTGGTAATTATATCAAACTATAAATATATCAAACTATAACTATAATAAAATTATATGAAACTATAAGTAAATAAATAATTTATATATCAAAATATAAATATCAACCTACTATGGTTAAGAAATTGTGCTAGGTTTGGTAATTATATCAAACTATAAATAAATAAATTATAGCAAACTATAAATAATAAATTATAAAGGTCCTAGGAATGATGATTATACTGTTAATTAAAAATAGAATTAGGATCTTTAGAAAGTGAAGTGGGCTTCAAATTATTTAGCATTTTTTAAAATAAATCACAAAGGAAATCAATGAAAACATTAAAAATGTTAATTGGCTACAGAAACATCTTTGTTTTGTTTTGCTTGCATTTCTCTGTATCATTTCTAACTCTTTTCGTAATGCCTCATTTGGGTCATGTACACAGTAGGAACTTGGTAAATATTTAATGATAATGATAATATTAAAGCCTGAGGATTCAGGGCTTGATACAGGGAGAATTTCAGACTCTCTGTACTATAATACTTTGTTATTGTTGTTGGCACTTAGGAGCCTCCATAACATGCACCATCAAGAACATGAAGGTGGTTGTCATGCAGTGGCTAATTCAGGGCATAATAAAGCACAGCAAAGATTGTACATTTGTGTTAGGAAAAAAAAAATAAAAACTTAAGTAGGACTTGTTTGTAACCGAATGGGATGTATTATGATAGCTAAAAAGAGTGTCAGCTCAGAGGATTGGAAAAAGTTGAGTTCCAATAAAAATACCGACAGCACAGTAAAAATACTAAGCACTTCCAAAGGAAGGGGAATTCTTCACTAATAAATTGAGTTACTTTGACTCTGTTGGGAACACTCAGGCTTCAAATTTATATAGAGCAAAGTTCAAACTCTGGCTCCACCACCGCCAATAAAACCTCAAACAAAATGTGGCATGTATGGGTTTCATTTCTCTTATCTATAAAATTGAGCTAATAATGTTTATAGTAATAAAGTTCATTGTAAGGATTAAATGAGATGATATAATAAAAACCTACCCACCCCTGAGTGTCTGCCACTCTCCTAAACACTTTGTATGTATACTTTCATTTAATCCCCATAAAAACCCTGTGAGCTGGATTCTACTAAAGTAGCTAGAAATATGGTGTTCAGTAACTTTGTACTCTGCTTATCTAAGAAGTATCAAAAAAAAAAAAAAACAAGAAAAAACCAAACCAAAACAAACAAACAAAAAAACCTACATCCGGGGTGCCTCGGTGGCGCAGTCGGTTAAGCGTCCGACTTCAGCCAGGTCACGATATCGCGGTCCGTGAGTTCGAGCCCCGCGTCAGGCTCTGGGCTGATGTCTCAGAGCCTGGAGCCTGTTTCCGATTCTGTGTCTCCCTCTCTCTCTGCCCCTCCCCCGTTCATGCTCTGTCTCTCTCTGTCCCAAAAAAAAAAAAAAAAAAAAAAAAATTTGAAAAAAGAATTAAAAAAAAAAAACCCCTACATCATAACCTTATTATTGGACTGCAGAGCCTACTCTCTTAATCTCTATTCACACTGCTTACCTAGATCTTGAGTCACAGCAGCTAACACAGGGGTAACATTCAATAACTGATTAATAATACTAATAGGAATAATAGAAATTTAAAAAGCAAGCTGTTCTAATGATGTCCCCTACGTATTCACCACATCTTACTAGTTTTTTTGTTTCTGATCCTTGGTCACTAAAGATTATTTAGTGACTAAGATTTGACTTTCCAAATAATCTATCTTCAGCAAGAGAATCACTAATTATGCAGACACCAGCACTCTAGGCTTCCTGATACCATATTTTGTGAATTAATAATTGACACTCAAACTTTATATATCATTAATGGCTTTAGTTAGTTTAAGTCTGTCCAGAAAGGTGGAGGCATGATTCTAAGTAAAGAATGCCAAGCCATGAATTTTTATCTCAGTTATTTATAACGTACTTTTTCATGTCTCTATACTTCCAATGTCTTTCAAGCAAACAATTTATTTACTCTTTTATATGGAAAGCTAATTAGCTTTAGGGAAAAAAATTGCCCAATTTAAAATATATTCTTTCCACCACCCCATTCTTGGTTAATCTTGAAATGTTGCAATTAATGTTTGGTCTAGCTAAATTTACTACTCATGTATGAGGAGAAAAATCTATTTATTAAAAAAAATCTCTTAAATAATTTT
Source organism: Herpailurus yagouaroundi (assembly GCF_014898765.1). Classification (NCBI taxonomy): domain Eukaryota; kingdom Metazoa; phylum Chordata; class Mammalia; order Carnivora; family Felidae; genus Herpailurus; species Herpailurus yagouaroundi. The sequence continues at coordinate 89,293,213 of NW_024412395.1, forward strand.
TGTATAGTATAAAATGAAAAAAATGAGATTCTGAGCAACTAAAACACAATGATAACCAAATGGAAAAAAGTAACATTGCATAGCAGTTTATAATTATATTATTTTATTCAATTTAAGCTATATAACCATGGAAAGTCAGTATTTTTACAGTTGGTATAAAACATACATCTTATATGGCTTTCACCATTACCATTAAATCTTAAGACATAATCTTTTTTTTTTTAACATTTATTTATTTTTGAGAGACAAAGACAGAGCGTGAAAGGGGGAGGGGCAGAGAGAGAGGGAGACACAGAATCTGAAGCAGGCTCCAGGCTCAAAGCTTTCAGCACAGAGCCCTATGCGGGGCTCGAAGTCACGAACCGCAAGATCATGACCTGAGCCAAAGTCAAACCCTTAACCCACTGGGCCACCCAGGCGCCCCTTAAGACATAATCACTTTTTGGAGGAGCTCTACTTTTCAAAAGCTTAAGATTATTAACGGAAATATTTCAGGCTATGTAAAATGTTTCTCTAATCCATTTTGCAAAATGTGGTTTCCAGATGACATCAGTATTTTCCGGGAATATGCCAGAAGTGCAAATTATCAGGCTTCCACTGACCTGTGATGTGCCTGTAAACTAGCTTTTGGAAAATAAAGGCCTAAATTATGGCATTTAATGATTTCCATAATGTAAAAACTTCAACATGTCCAATTTCAAGCTACCAACCTTACTTCTTCCAATACAGTGTGGTGAAGGCATGTATAATCAGAGTTGGCAAGCTCTTAAAACTGGTCTTCACCTACCCTATGACCCAGCAATAGCACTGCTAGGAATTTATCCAAGGGACACAGGAGAACTGATGCATAGGGGCACTTGTACCCCAATGTTCATAGCAGCACTCTCAACAATAGCCAAATTATGGAAAGAGCCTAAATGTCCATCAACTGATGAATGGATAAAGAAATTGTGGTTTATATACACTATGGAATACTACGTGGCAATGAGAAAAAATGAAATATGGCCTTTTGTAGCAACGTGGATGGAACTGGAGAGTGTGATGCTAAGTGAAATAAGCCACACAGAGAAAGACAGATACCATATGGTTTCACTCTTATGTGGATCCTGAGAAACTTAACAGGAACCCATGGGGGAGGGGAAGGAAAAAAAAAAAAAAAAAAGGTTAAGGGGGGGAAAGGCAAAAGAAAATAGGAACGTTGAGAACTGAGAGCAAACTGAGGGTTGATGGGGGTTGGGAGGGAGGAGAGGGTGGGTGATGGGTATTGAGGAGGGCACCTTTTGGGATGAGCACTGGGTGTTGTATGGAAACCAATTTGACAATAAATTTCATATATAAATAAAAATAAAATAAAATAAAATAAAACTGGTCTTCAACACACAAGTGTCTCGGATCGGACCTACTGAATCAGAAACAGTAGGGATGGGGCCCACACATTTGTGCTTTAACACACCCTCCAAGTGATCCTGGTGCATGCCAAAGTTTGAGAACCACTGCCCTAATCCATCTTCACTATTTTTTCCACATTCACTTCCCAGATGATCTCATTTACTCATAGAACCTTATTTTCCATCAGTATACCAAAGACCCATAACTTTGACCCTCCGGTCCTGATGGATATATCCGACATTACTTTGATGTCTCACTGTCACCTCATACTATATCAAATGGGGAGCTCCTTGTGATTCCTCACAAACCTGTTGCTATTCTTGTGTTTCTGTACTGGCGAATGGCACCATCATTCATCCAGTTGCTCATGCCAGCACCACATGTCTCTTCTTTTTACCCCTAACAGTCATTCAGTCTCCAAGAAGTCAAGTGGATAAAACTTACTGCTCTACTGTTCCCTAATTTGTGACCTTGGACAAGTCATTGCCTTTTCTAAGGCTCAATTGCATCATCTCAGCTCTCTTTTTAAATATTGCCTAAACCTATCCACTTCTCTCTGTTTGCATACCCAACTTCAACCAAGCCACCATAACCTTTTAGTTGAAGCACAGAAAAAGTCTCCTAACTTGTTTCTCAACAACAAAAAAGTAGTTTTTATGAAGTTGCTCATTATGGTCCAGCTTTTAAATATCTCTGAAAAATAATCAGTGGTTGGTTGTTGTATATGTTGGGGCTGAGGGTGGTAGTTAAGATACAGCAGAAAATGGCGTAGGGGGTTATGGTGCTAGGTCCAGAGGAGAGAGAGAGGTTGTTTGCAGGAAGTCCTAACATGAGGAAGAGCTTCTTTTACTTCTCACCAATTAAATGCCACTTCTACAATGAAACCCACTGTTATTCTAGCCTAGTGGAGTTTCCTAATTAGGTAGCCCATAGCCCTATCTACACTTTCAGTGCAACACTTTCCCAATGGTAATTATTTGTGCAAAAGCTTGGTTAATATATTTTCCACCACTGTCCTGTTCCCTAGCCACCCCATTTCCCCTGAACCTACAAACATGACCAGGATGCAATGGGGACACAATAAATATTTGTTCAACATCAATGTTTAGCATAGCAGAATCTGAAGTGTATAAAAATTGATATTAGAAAGTGCTACACATTATAATATGTAATATACTAAGAACAAAGCCACAATTATTCTGTTTTACATTTAATGTAAATGTTTTAATATATTCTAAAGCAAATTGGGAATGTTTTTACTTCAATTTCAAAGATGTATTCTTTTAAAATTATATTACTTCACACATTTCTTTTTAGGCCATTTTGGATATAAAAATGTATTATACATACATTCCTTGGAATGTGAAAAGCTAATTTCTGTTAAAGAAAATTCACAAACTTATAGAATATTAATGAATTTAATTCAACTTTCATTCAAATTTATTCATATAATTGCCTCACTTACACTTATTTTAGATTTAATGTCAGAAAAAAATCTATAGAATTCATAGTATTTAATCGCTTTAGTACTGAGTAACAAGAAAGGTAATTTGTGTGTGTGTGTTTATGTGTGTGTAAATGTGTATATACCACACACATAGGTATACATGTACATTTGTATGGATATATACAAACAGGTGCTTGTGTGTGTCTATGTGGATATAGATATATAAATACACTATTAGTAGTAGGAAAGTAGGAAAACAAAAATAAGGTTCATGTTGCATTTGCGATCTCCCATTTTGAGTACTAGAAATGTTGCTAACAAAATCATCAGAAGGTGTTAGTGTAGCTCTGAAACAAGTCAGGCTGAAGTTCTAAGGCTACAAAACACTGGAGCAGGGAACATGCCTACCAAATAAAAGTTTGCTATTTTTTTCTGCAAGATTAAAAAATACAGTAGCATCAGTTTCTCTTGACTTGACCCTGTTTTGACAATGCATACTCAGTCCATAACTCAGTTCCCTAGGCAGCTGCCCTTCTCTCTTTCCTCCTTGCCAATCTGTTTTGAGGAACCTCTATATTAGAAAGAAGACTTCAGAATAATGACCTACTTGCTATCTAATGATTCCCTGAAATTTCGAAAGAAGCTTTCATGAATCCCATTTCAAAGGTGTTTATTGTGAGTTTTCAATCACTTACTACTTTAGGTAAGCAAGCAGTATTTTCAAGTGACAGCTCCAAACCTGTGTGCTATTTAATCGGCTGCTTTCAGAGGGCAGCTCTTCCTCTGACAGTCATCTTAGGTGCACTAGGATTCGCTGTTCATGTTTCTGGGAGTTTTTCTAGAAAACACATCTCATTTTATAACAGCAGACATGGACAAAATTTATGGCATTTTTTAAAACATGAGAGAAAACATAGGCATTGCTCTCTTTAAGATTTAGTAACCATATTGACCAGAGTGTGTTATTTTTTAATGTTTTTTTTTAATTTATTTTGAGAGAAAAAGAGAGAGAGCACACATGCATGAACGTGGGAGAGGCACAGAAAAAGGGAGAGAGAGAATCCCAAGCAGGCTCCATGCTGTTAGCACAGAGCCTGACGCAAGGCTCAATCTCATGAACTGTGAGATCACGACCTGAACTGAAATCAAGAGTCAGAGCCTTAACCAACTGAGCCACCTACAGGCCCTGATTAGAGTACATTCTTGAATAAATAAGAATATCCCAGCAAGTACACGTGAGAGTTTTAGCTACGTAATATATCTGCAAAAATGAGGGAAAAGCAGTATTCAAAGAGAATATGATTTAATTTCTTGATAGGAACTACATTTATCAGACTTGGATTAATAAACACTATGGAATCTGTTCTTAGAGACAAAAGGATGGATATATAACAATAAACAGGAAATTACACATAAGATAAATTTTCTTTAGATTAAATGTTTAAGCCATTGCCACCTAGAAAAAATATATCAAAGTAATTATTAAAGATACACTGAATATAATCTCAAATATTGTTTCTTGTAATGACTGATGAGTCAGATTGTAAAAATCAGTCTTTTGTGAAGAATAACTACTTCTACTATGAGAGAGCCGTTAATAATACATTTGTGTACACATGTGAAAGAAAACTGTTTCATTTTTCTCCTATTTGCAACGCCAATGTTTCTTCACATATTCGTTATTGTGACAACAGGTTGAATTTGCAATTCACCATCTGCCTAAATAGCATTAACCTTCCTGTAACCTCATAATATCACTCAGTGCTTTGTCTGATATTTGAATCTCTCCAATATAAGCTAGGGACAAAATACATTGTCCTTTCTATTAGGCAAACACCAGTCCATTCTAGAGGCCAACTAAAATAAACTATCGCATGGAGATGTACATTAACATTTGAAATCATTTTCATTAAAATGCATTAAACTGTTCTAAAAATAATCAAAGAAAAAATGAACTCGCTTGTAAATAATCCTAGAACAGATTTTAATTAACATACTGTCAAAATAATAATACATTTGTATAGCACCTTATGATTTACAAAATTATATTCAAATAATCCTTTATTAATATTATTATATATTTTTTAATGCTTTATTTATTTATTTTCACAGAGAGACAGAATGTGAATGGAGGAGGGACACAGAGAGAGACACAGAATCCAAAGTAGGCTCCAGGCTCTGAGCCATCAGCACAGAGCCCAATGTGGGGCTCGAACCCATGAAGTGTGAGATCATGACCTTAGCCGAAGTAGGATGCTCAACCCACTGAGCCACACAGGTGCCGCTCACATGATCATTTATATCTTAAAGGGGAACCTAGATAACATGCTAGAGATAGAGCTTATGATCTTCCATTACCACTGATAATCTCCATATTGATAAATCTATCAGTCCTTTCTTAATTCTCATTTTGCTTGATCCATCAATAGCACTGACATTGTTGATCATTCCCTTCCTCTTGAAAAATTTAATCAGCCCAATTTTCTTCCCACTTTTCACACAGGTCCTCCTTTGTTTATTTTGCTATTTCTCCTTATCTCTCCAAATCCTAATTTGGCGTTCCCTGGTGTTAAGAAGTGGACTTTGTATCTTTTTAATTTAGTTGCTCCTTAGGTATAATTTTATACTGTTTCATGGTTTTAAATAGCACCTAAATACCGATGATCCCCAAATTTGTACCCTCTGCCTGGACTCCTCTCATTAATTCCAACCCTTATATTGAACTCCCTACTTGACATTCCTACTTGTGACTTTAATGAGCCTTTCAAATATTATGTGTCCAAACCTGGACTCCTGATATTCTTCCCCAAACAAGTTTATGCCCAGTCCTTTCCAACTATTAATAGTAACACTCTTTCCAGTTGCCCAGTCATAGCCATTGGTATCACACCTGAAAACTAACTTTCTCTAACACTGCATATTCTCCTGTTGAATACACCTTTAAAAAATAATCTCTTACCCTCTTCTCCTGTAGTCTAATCTCAATATGCAAGCTGCAGTAATCTTATTAAGATGCTAGCCATCTCATTTAAATTCTCTGTATATAACACTGCAATGGCTAGTCATCTAATTCAGAGTAAAATCCAAAGTCCTTACTAATACCTAGAAAGTCCTAGAACAGGCCCCTATTACTTTCTGACTTCATCTCTTGTTACTCTATTCCTTATCGTTCTGCACTTGTCACACAGTACACTTTGATGTTCCTCAAATCTGCCAGGAACATTCCTGCCTTAGGATCTTTGTTTATACTTATTCCCTTTGCTTCAGTTATCCTCCAGACAATCCATGCCTATGTCCCTTACAACGTTTATGTCTTTCCTCAAGTATTCTTCTCAGTGATGCCATTTAGGTCCATTCATTCTAAAAGTACACACACACACACACACACACACACACACACACACACGGACATTTCTATTTACTTGTTTATGGTTTGCTCCTCCCCTCTTGAACATAAACTCCACAATGGCAGTATTTAATTGGCTGTTGTGTACCCTAACATGTCCTAGCACCTAGAGTAGTCCTATTACATAGTAGGTACTTAACAAATATTCATTGATTGCTATGTGACCAGAATTAGAATTGTTTACATAGTGTACATGTTGTTTCAAAAATAGCAAAATCAAAGTTATAATGAAATATATATTGGCCAACTTATTAGCATGTAATATTATAATAAAAATATATCTTAAGAATTCTTAAAGAATACAAAACTTTTCGAAAAGAGAAAGATGAAAGCCTGACTTAAAAAAATTGAAGATAAGCATAAAATAGTGGTAAAGTACAATAGTTTGCTTGCATTTGCTTTTATATTTCCTTCCTTTATGTTTCTAAATACTTCTGAGAAAGCAGAATGAACACAATAGCCCTAGTGCCTCAGACAGTTCCTGACACATGGTATTCATTCACTATTTGTTGAGTTATATATCTAATTATACTACCAACCCCCCAAAAACACTGATATGAAAATGACATATGTGAGAAGAAGAGAGGGCATCATCTCTTTCAACAGGGACACCCGGAGGAAAGAAGCACATTACAGAAAAGTTTTCTAAAACAACACTGCCATAAGGAAGGAAGAACATAAATTTAGTTTAAGAAAAGATAGGATTTGCTATAAGTGAATGAATACAATATGGGAATAAAGGGATGGCAAATAGCACATTTAAAGGAGATATGATGTTCTTGTGAGAGACATTATTTATTTCATGGAATGTCCACATATTTGAAAAAGTAAAAAAAAAAAATGTATACTATGAAACCTACCATATGCAAATATCTGGATTTGAAAGGCAGGACAGTGTAAAGTTGCTTAATTTTTCACATGACATCAATTTTTGCTGACCCACAAAAGGCCGGCAGAAGAAACTTCAAAAGCAGTCTGTTCAAGTTGTTCATCAGCGGGATGAAACATGCATGATGAAAGATATATTATGGGCAAGTTTCTGTCAGTAGTTCATCCATCGGTGTCTGCCCTGTGTACCATACCAAGACATCTGCATACCTTAACAAAGATATTGTTGGTGCCCTGTGTAGAGCACCACATGAAACCCTACTCATTCCCTCGGTGAGAGGTTTATGCATGTGTTATTGTTCTCCACAGCTTTCCAAGACTTCAATGGTCCCTCACAGTATGGTCCGTTGGCTTCTGGCAACCCAGGAACTTCCATAGCTGTTATTTGGCTATTGTTGGCTATTTGATATATAGCTACCTGTTCCCTGACTGGTGGTAGAACATGCCTTTTCATCACATAGAATTTATGGCCCATTCTTGGTATATAATTACAACTCAAAGAATTACTTGTCTGTCTTAAGATAATCCTTGGTTCATTTGAATTTGGTACATTAATATTAATGTATATATCTATATAATATCAATATATAAATATAATATTAATAAATATTACTATCAGAACAATTTGTTTGTAGTTATTTCTAAAAAAAACCACTGCTGGTATATTGTGCACATTTCACATTCACCAAGCTATTTTTAAACTTTAAGCTTTCTTAATTGTTTTTTCAAGCATCGTAAATAGTACTAAGCTGAGTCCACAGTAGAAATTTCAAATGCTTTTTCAAATGACTATTCTCCTACTTTCTAAGTCTCTTAGCAGGAAACTGGAAAGGCGGTCTTGCCTACAACAATCATTTTCGTTCAGTCACATTAACATTACACTTGATAAAGAGACCTTATGGATAGGGAAGTCTTGAAAGAAGCTGGTCCTGAGATGTTTACAAGTGCTGAGAGATGGAAGTTAGAAAGTTGTGTAATATGAGCAAAGATGTCACTCCTAGTAGAAATATAACCAGAGAGCACCGTTAGTGGCGAGATTCCAAGGAAGACTACAACTGGTGACACAGCATAGCTGCTGATGTCTCCATTAGGGACACAGATGAGGAAATCTTACGGGATTGGCCAACAATGAAGGTTATAATGCAGCTCGGCCATGTGTAGGCTCCATGAGGAGCCTTTATTTCTTACATTCTCCTCTGTAACTCCAGCAGTAGCACAGAGCCTGGCACTGAGCAAGCATGCAATAAATGTTTGCTTAAATTAAGGAATGAACAAATGAACAACCCCTCTGAATCCTCATCATTCTTCCCATTTAGTAAGCCCCTTTTATGTGCCACACCCTCGGCCAGTTGCCTTTTATGCTGGAACTCCCCTTTGAACAGATGTGGGAACTGTGAGATGAGGGAACTGTGACTCGGGGAGTTGAATGATGTACATACACACTCAGAGGCAGAGCTCCATGAGTTGGTAATTCCATGGATGGAGAGGATGTATCTGGGGTTTGGGGTCACCAGAACATGTAACTAGAGGAGGGAACTCACTTATGAACATTAGGGAACTCACAATTGCTTCAGGGTATTTTCCTCTGCTCTTCCTACACCAACACATCACAAATAAGCTCTAGTTCTGAGCCTGTGTACAAGCTTTCCCAAATTGAGGCATGACAATCATAAATTTGTTTCTGAGAAAGGTTTTGTTGGTTTTGACTTCAGTATCTCATCTCAAGGAATGTTGAAGGAGTATGGTATTTCTAAATCATAGGCACTCAAGGACAAGGCAAGACTAAAATAATGCATAATGATACATCCTATATGTAATGGTGTTAATCCCTACTTTCTCTAGTTGGACAATGGTATCTTCACTACATGGATCTTTGAAACATATGAATGTGTACAGTGAGACTAAAGGAAGTAAAAATACTCAGAGTTCATTTACTGTATGTGCACACGGTATAGTCTTCCCTGGACTTTTATAAATTCTATAATGACAGAATTATAATTTTATTCACAGTTTCTTTCTCATTTATAGTCATTTAAAAGGGTATAATTTAAGCTGCCTTACTTATTCAAATACTTGACACAACATTTCCACTGGTGTATGAATAAGCACAGATATTTTTTTTTTAATTCTCACTGTTTTATACCTAGAAGAGCAATTTAACAGAACTCTAAATAATAGTCTAAAGCCTATTTACTAAACATACACACACACACACACACACACACACACACACACCATAAAAATAAAAAACAAACAAAAAAATCCCCAAACTTTAAAAATAGATCATTTGATTGAAAACTCACTTATTTACCACAGTAAAGAAAATTTATTTACATTTTTCTTTATTAATAGTCTAGATTCTTTAAAAATATGAATGCATTTCATTAGAAATATAACCTAAAGTCACTTTTCATTTCAGTCAAATGATCAAACTGCTTCTTAACTATTATTAGTTTATGATTGAATTATTGACTCCATGTTCTCTTAGGTCACTTTAAAGAAATGGAAATAAACATCTGGAGTTGCAGTTGCCAGGAATAATAAAAGATAAGAATCTTTTTCATTTTAATATTCTGTAAGATTTTATGGTTAATATTTCTAAATTAGTTTTTTGTGGGTTAGTCCTTTTTCCACTGTTTTTGAAAGCTAAATTTTGGAAACAGTGTTTGTATGTATCTCCCACTGTGAACACTGGTTTGCCAGGTCATTCTAATTATTTCATTTTTAAAGACTGACTCCTTTAGTATAATAGGTTTGTCATTAATGAAATTAAAGGTTGTGACTGCATAGCTATAATGGTCTAACATTCCAAAAATAAACATTTTTTTCTTTTGTCTTCTAGTTTATTTCCTCTCATTACTCTAGCTAAGATTTGACATGCATATTTCACTGGAAGGCCATTATCTGTGTATAATGTGTGATTCCATTAAGAATATTACCTAGTTAATTTATAAGAGACCATCTATAAAAAATAAGTAAAAAGATAAGCATCCAATAGAATGTAGAATGGAAGGAAGCATTTATATACCTCATATGAAATGAGATTGTTTGTAAGACAATCTTTCCTCAAAAAAAGATTTATTACACAAACAGCATAAATCAAGACATTTGACTTATTTGTTTTGCAGTAGAGAAAACAATTGTTTTATAATTGTCTCTCTACTTCTCTTTCTGAGTGTATATACAGATGTACTTAATACATATATGCATTTATCACAATATTACATTTAATTACATCAAATCATGATAGAATGCATATAACCATACTTCTCATAAAAATAATCATTTCGTTTGCTTTTATATTAATCATGGTACTAAAATTTTTCTAAAATGTATTCTACTCTTTTAATTATTAAATAGAATATACAACATATAATCCAATATTTTATATTGTTAATCCAAGCCCATCTCTATAGACATCAATTACTCTGCTGTAATAAAGCAATGCCTTCAGGACCTTGAGTAGTGTGGGGCCACATTAAATGTCTCAGAGCATTCATTAACTATTTCTCTTCCTTTGTTATACCTCCATACTGTTCCCTCACCTGAAACTATCATTTTTCAGTACAACTGCCTTTCTAGATTACTTTACATGCAAGTATCTGGATCAGTCAGGGCTCAAATACAAAATAACATGTGTGAGTTTTGCAACACACTTTTTCTTTGCTGCTGCTGTGATTTTAATTTCTGAGTTTGGAGCAAGACACTGCTACTCGAATGAAATATAAAAGACTGCTTATATAGTGTTATCTATATTTAATATAATCTGAGGCTCCACCAAGCCAACAAAAAGCAGCCTCTGGCATCTGTCCTGCCGCAGAATCGTGCCCTTTTCTGGCAGTGTCTTCTTCGAGAAGAGGGACACGGATTCAGAGTAGAATTAGATCAGCAATGGGTCCACACCTTAGACCCATCTTTCATTACGTAGATCACTGTTTTGCACTTACATTATTTATTCACCCAATCAATTAACAAATATTTATTGTACTCCCTCTAAACTGAGACACCGTGACTGAAACTAGGGTAGATAAAAAATGAATTACAGATGATCCTTCAACTGGGTCTTACATATTACATCTTCCATATAAACAATAATGAATCACTGAAGGTATTCCTTACAGATATATCACATAATGGCTGAAAGTAATAATTTAGAAGACCTATATTTACTCAGTTTAATAAATATATTATGTTTTAAAATTAGTTGAAATCATCATGATGTAAACAACTTTTAAATATAATTATTTTATTAGTAAAAAAAATAAGAGTTTCCTGAAGGGCCATGCCACTACATACTTACTTCATTTATGTATTTTAAAATGTACTTTAATGAGGAAAGGAGCAACTTGCTTTTCCATAAGACTGAATAAACTTACCTTAAGAACAGAGAGTACTTTATATTTCTTCAAAAAGCACCCTGTGTTGAAGAGACCGAAATTGTGCAAAATAAGAATGTGTGGAGGAACCTGTCCATTCAAATCCTCATTTACTCTCCAGGAAAATTTGGTTTCCAGCCATTGACACACATGCATTTGTCAAAGCTGGGCTGGATCACAAGGCAAGTGAATTGATTGAAACATGCAGCCATAAGCCATTGTGGATAATATTCTATTTATATGGAAAAGAAAGAGATGGAAAATTACCTTTCTAAGTCTAATAGACGGACTCTTTCATTTTCTTAAAGAATGCATCTATATGTACATATTTAAATTATCTGCAGAAATATTTAGGAATTGGAAGTACAAACTACTTCTATATGGCCAAACTGTGTCAAATAAATGATTTGTGCTTAACAAAGGGGCAAAATATAGTCTACATGACACAGGGAGATGTTTGAGAAACTAATAATGAGTAATAAAGTTATTTTCACACAATAATCATTTTGTGTAATCATACATACAGAATGTGTGTATATATACATTATAAAACTGTCGCTGTAGATCTTGTACTTATATTCAATTTGTAAATGAAAATTATTTTATTTCAATGTGAAAAAGATAATATTCTATAAGCCTTTTTGTTCCTCATATTTTTACTTATATTTATATTTACATTTATTTATTTTTAAAGAAAACCAGGTTGCTAAAGGAATCACTGGAAACCTAATAATGTACTAATATTCCTCCCTTTGTTAGAATGATTTAATGCTGCTTTTCTCCATGTAAAGAGAGTATTACTTTTCAGAATTATTAAAAAAAACCTGCCTCGACAAGCTGTTTTCCAGATCTTTCTATTATCAACCCCTTAAACATAAATGTCCATTGTTTCAATGGCCTGCTGTTTTCCCTGAGAAATTTCCAAGATCAGAAATACTAATAATATCTCATCCTTTAAGAAAAAATGGCATCCAGTTGATTTCCCTTTTGTCTTAATATAGGTTTATTTACTGCTGTAGTACAGTTATATCTCAAACCAGTATTCAAAAACTGTTTTAATTTTATTTTTTAAATTTTAATTTTTTTTGCTTTTGAGAGAGAGAGACAGAGGGGGGAGGGGGGAGGGGCAGAGAGCGGGAGACAGAATCTGAAGCAGGCTCCAGGCTCTGCGCTGTCAGCGCAGAGCCCGCAGACATGGGGCTTGAACTCGCCGACTTCGAGATCATGACCTGAGCTGAAGTCAGATGCTTAACTGACTGAGCAACCCAGGAGCCCCAAAATTATTTTAATATTAAAGTAACACATTGTAAAATATGTAAAACAGTAAATAAAATCCATGGTTTAAATTGTATACCTTAATGTTAAAGCACTAAGAAATTATATAAAAAACAAATAAAACAAAAAAACGACAACAACAACAACAACAACAAAACAAAACAAAGGGACCAGATTGCTTACTGGACTAGTCACAACTAATTTAATAAGTTCCACGTTAATTATTAAATCAATGTATTATTAGATTAAAACTCTCTAGTTGAGGCCATGCTAAAATAGAATACATTATAATTTAAATGGCATATTTAAAAATTTCTTAATTTTTAATTAAGCTATATGTAACGCTTTTTATATCTTCAACATTGTCTAGTATTGTATTTCGCACAGTGTAGGAGCTTGAAAAAAATGTAAAGCTAATTATAAGTGATGTGATCTAACAGCAATGTCAAAGTTTTTAGTTATTATGATTCTGTTACATAGCATGATTATGTTCATGTTCTTGAATAAATACAGATAGAAATATTACATAAAAGCAACACTGTTCTTGTAAGAAGTGACACAAAAATGAAAATGGACCATGAGTATTACTGAAAGAGAATAATTTAATGGAAAATTCCTGTGATGTTATACCCTGAGAAAGCAAAACTTGAGCCAATCGACCCTAATAAGAAATGACAAACCTTGAAAAGCTATCTATAAATTTTCTTTAAAGCAGTATGCTTTTCAGATAAGTAAAATTATTTTACATTGTTACCAGCTTCTATAAATGCCAGTTCAATTTCAGAATCCATTGTTTAATTGTGATCATATCAAAGAAGAATCCTTTCTAGAGAGCAAAAGCACTAAAAAAAAAAAAAAAAAAAAAATGAAAAGATTATGTTAATAAAGCTAATGTATCTTGTTACCATGGTAACTTTGAAACTAAAATATTCAGAAAAGTCTTTTTTCCCTATACCATTGTTTTGTGAGGAACTGGTTAGTTGATTACCAGCTCATGGAACCATAATCCTTTAAAATGGTGTCATTTGAAAGGCAGAAGAATATGAGGCTTACATGAAACAATAAAAACTTCTTCTCATATTTCTGAAAATAAATCATGGAGACCTGGAATGCCAGAGGGTACCCAAATTATTGGGTAGACATAAAGAACCCTCATAAAGCATTGACTTAATTTTTAAAATATTACATAAAGGCATTATTCTATGTTACAACCTTATTATAGACTTGAAATGCAAAATTCAAAGGTATTCTTTGGAAGAACACTGGAAACATTGTTGGGATGTTGGCTGGCTTTTGTGTTTTACAAGGCCAGGAACCAGAGTGTACTCGTTTGTCTTCTTTTTTAAAATAGAAGTTTAGGACCTCTGAGTATAAATTAAATGTGATCTGTTCCATTTGTAAATCATAAACATACAGTTCTTCCTTCCACTATTAATATCATCTTAAATCTTCCTCCATCATTCTTGGAGATTGGTTGTAATTAGAACAAATTTCAAAAGTTGGGTCCTTTTAACAGAGCACTAATTTCATAGATGAAGGATTCTCTTGGTTTACTCTTGGAAAAAAAAAACCCTCAACAAACATTTTTTTCTATAGAAGAGTAAATTTTGATAACATTCAGACATTTATATCAGAAATGCCTATCGCCTCTGAGCAGTGAACACCACCACCTCCCAAAAAAGTTCCTACTTTCAGAACTACCTCTGAGCACACAAATTTTTCCCTCCTAATCAATAAAAATTTGTCATTTTCTTAATAGTAGGCAAAACACGTTTTCTGTTCATTTTCAAAGAATGCTATGCCTTTAAGTTTTAACAAAAACAGTTAACCTCAAAGTACAATTCTGTAAAAGGACATTTTGTTCTGGGTAAGAACATTCCCAGCAGGTCACCCACTGCCATGTTTGGAGATTTGCATAATAACACAACTAAACACCTGACCCATCTCTGCATGTAGAAATTATTAACAAAGGTCTTTCTCCCTTCTAGGTATCCATTGCCATAGTTACCTCACAAGTTCTTGAAAATATGCTTAAATAAAGGAACTTGCAAGCACCGAGGTAGAAATTAATCATTGACTGGAAAATAAGTTTTCATGATGAGGTCAGGCTTTTGTTTCTGGGTCAGACTCAAACATTAGACAGTATTCTGATTTGAGCAGAACTGATTGCCTCTGGTTGGAGATCTGGCTCTTGGGATCTTACACAAAACACTGGCCTACTTGAATGTGCAGGAATGGTTGCTTTATGCATTTGTTCTCTTAAGGTCTGCGAAAAAAAAAAAAACAAAAACAAACAAACTTTCAACCATTCCTATCGGAATGGTGAGCCCTGACAGTGGGTCTATAATGGGAGTGCACTGGAAACATCAACTCAGGAACTGGTCTTGTGGGAACAAATGACTGTCTAGGAGTCTCTAGTGATAGACCATTGCCTTGCAAAGCCAACTAGTCAATGCAGGACACTGGGATATTTATGTGGAGATGAGGGGAACTCGAGCTAAACACTTAGTATTAGGAAAAATCAGGAACAAATAATTAGGAAAAATCAGTGGAGCAAAATTAGAGCTGGATATCCAATGAGAAGAGGGAGACCTCAGAGAAGAATAGGCATCAGGACTGATTTTACATGTTTTGTGAAGGGAATGAATAAGTAAAGTTCTGTCTCATTGAATGTGCAAAGAGATAGGCATTCTTATACATGGCTGGCAGGAATGTGAAATGGTACACACCTTCTGCTAAACAATTTTGTGATATGTTATCAAAATCTTTAAAATACCAAAATCTTTTGAGCCAATAATTACCAATAATTACATTTCGAAGGATCTTTCCCAAGGAAATAACCAGAAATTTGTTCAAAGAATTATGCACAGCAATGCTTGTCCCAGCATTTCTTATGATAGCAAGAAAAAAAAAATAGAAATATGGTGCCTTAGGTTTATACAGCTAAGTAAATTCTTCCATATCCAAGTGTGGAATGTTAAAATTATGCAAGATAATTTAACTAAAATTATAATATTTCATTAAAAAGCAGACATGTATGTGTGGATAGATAGGTATATATATGTATATATAAAATTTTGTGATAGAATTGAATGTCTATCTAAGAATATTATTGCTTTATATCAAGACAGGTTGTGGGTCTTACAGAAGTTTCTTAGAAATTTCTCTCAGGTATCTTGACTACTCTGGACACCAACTATGCCATATTTCCTGTTGATGAAATTGAAAAAAATATTAATATTATAACACTGTCCCTAGGAAAGATTATCTATAGTATCTATCAATAGAAGATAGATAGATAGATAGATAGATAGATAGATAGATAGATAGATATCTTTTTTCATGTGAAGTATGTGTAAAGTTTTTGACCCTAAACATATTGTTTAGGGATCTTTCCGCCTCTCTATGGAATTCCTAATTATTTAGGTTCATCTAGTCCCTATGATTCAGGTCTAATAATATTGCCTGGGGAAAATTCTGCTCTGCAAAATCTAACAACATTTAGATTGGAGACAGGGAAGATAATGAGAAAACATTTTTTATCAAAACTTTCCTTTCAAACCACAGAAAAAGATACCGTGGCAGCCCTTTCAGTTGCTAGAACAATAGGTCTTGAGCAGCTCCTTCCACAGACCTTGTTAGTCTCTAATAGGAGCAAGCAATACAGTACAGGCCAAGGGCTCAAAACTTCTAAAATAAGGGATGAGGCTAATAGCCGAGTTTGCTTAAGTGTTGCACCTAAATATGAAATGTATCTCAACATCTGAGAGTCATGAAAGGGATGGGATGACAGGACTCACTACAGTTGAAAAAATCAAAGTATGGTCAGTTGAGCAGAGTGAGTTACTTCTAATTCTGCCAAGAGGCATGGTTTAATGAATGATTAGTGTTTTATGCTTTTCATCATTTTCCAACTTCTCTATAATAAACATATCATGGTAAAAATTATGAGTATATTCAGAAAAATAGTTTGATAAATCAATGACTTACAGAAATCTTTACTACTTGGAGCGTCCAAACTGACCACTCCAATCATTTGTTCACTCACTCAGCAAATATTTATTACATATCTCATATGTCTAGTCCCTGCTGAAAGGCGCCTAGAACACTTTTGCTTCCAATGAGCTTACAGTCTAGTAAGAAGAGACAGGCATAACAAATTACTGCAATAAGTGTTTACAGGTGCATTGACAGATATATGCACAAGATTCAGTAGAGAATGAAGAAGGGAATGATTACTGGCTGATGGGGAGTAGGAAAGGCTTCACATGACAGGTGATTCTTAATAAATTAGAAGGCCTGCTCTACCATGGGGGCAAAGGTATGGGGGAGTTTCAGGCAAAAAGTACAATATTCCAAATGGATGGTGACAAGAAACACCTTGACATTCCTCAAGAACAGCAAATTGTAGGATGTGGCAGAAGCTGGATCACAAAAGAACAGAGAAGCAGGACGATTGTACAAGTCCCCCATACTAGGGATTTTGGGCTTTTTATTAAAGGATGTGGGCCTTAAATGTTAGGAAACCTATTAAGAAACTACTGTATGAGTTCTGGTGAGAGCCCGCTGGTTTAGAAGGATTAAAGAGGACGAACTATAGGACTTTGAAGCTTCCTTAACACAGGATAAAGGGGAAGTTTATAATCAATCCCAGATGTCTGACTTGCGTGTCACGGTGGATGAGGATGCTTTCTGTTGAGTAGGAGAACATAAGAATTAGATTAGATTAGAGATTAGTAGAGAGATTAAAATATTTGGGAAGTCAATGAGCTCATTTTGTCACATTGAATATAAGTGCCTGAGGCTGTTAGATATTGAGAACTGGCTTGAAGAAGACTGGGTTGCAAACTCATTCCGTGAAGATATCCATGTGTCCAATATTGTGCAAAGGTAATATTAAGCATAATTGATTCAGAATGGCAAGGCAAAGGACATGAATGCTGGTCACAGCCCTGTAATATGATCCTGGCTGCCCCCTACTGTGCCACTCATTTCCCTTTAATTGGTCGGGGAATACACAGAAGGAGGTGTCTGGCCAGTAGATCAGGAAAGTAGTGACAGTATGTATTTAGGGTCTTTGAAACAGTGACTGTGTACCAAGTGGCTTGAAAAATATTTCACTATTTCTACCACCAAATAGCCATATCTGTAGGTAACATAAATTTCAGCCCTACTCTTTGGATCCCTTTTTGCATTTCTGTTTTGACTTTATTTCCCTCTTAATTACTTAGTAAAATTTACTAAGAGGACATGAAACTAAATAAGGGAGAAATGAGGCTTTCCTGCACTGTAGTCAGAGCATATAAAAAAATTATTGCATCTCAAAGGGACGGATCCAGTGACAGAAGCAAGAACTAGTGTCTTTGAAGCAAAGAAAGTAAGAAATCCTAGAGTAGCAGCAATGTGGTTAGGTCTGATCGTTGATTCTTTCCTAGTTAGGCTATTAGCTCTCAGGCTCAGGCAGAGGGATTGGATTTGCTCCTATGTAGCCAACTCTTTCCCATCATCAAGTTTTGGATCTTACCACTTTCCTCACTATGCTTCTAAGGATACTTCTATGCAGGAAAAAACTTTTCCCTTATGAATAGGAGAGCAGCAAAGGAATCAGAACGTCTCCACTTTGTCTGCTTAAAATTCTGTTGATATTTTCCATAACTTATTGAAGAGAATGTATTAGAATGAAAGCTTATTGTACCTGCATCCCATAAACTTTGGTCTTAGCACCAAATCTACACTTTCTAATCATAAAAATAAGAGTAAGTATCATTATCTGTGAAATGGGAATAATGAAAATTGCTTGGCCAAGTTTTATAAGTTTTATAATAAAATAATAAGGGATACCTATAAATTCTGTACCTCAATGACATGACTATATTGGGCTAGTCATTTGGCTACTTTGGGTTCCCATTTTATCATCTGAAAATAAGGAGTTTTTCCAAGGTAGTATCTTTCCAAATCTAACATTCCGCAATGTTACAAACTGGAAAAAGAACATTTTATGGATGATTGCTGATAGCTAGATAGCTCTTTTTTCGGGGAGAGGGGAGGGTGGCAGTTTTTCCCCATGGTGTTTGGTCCTTGAGAAATGTAGTCACACCTTTAGGCATATCCCTAAATGAAGAGAGATTTTTCTCTGACATTTATGTTATTTCCTGGCTGGCAAACACTGAATTTGTATACATTGCAAAAAAGCAAATCACTGTGCTTACATAAATTACATAAAAATCCAAGACATGCATTATAGAGACATTTGCAAGCTGTTTGTACTTTTGAAATCCAGGAAATTAATTGCCATTCCCACCAAGGTAAATAATGATACAAAATAGAGGAGGTGGATTTTATTTTTGATGTCTCCTCTGTTGATAATCACAGAGAAATGTGAGATGACAGCTTCCTTTTATATTCAAGAAGGCTTTCAAATCCTACCTTCTCTAAATAGTTTTCCTTCAGACACTCATCATTCTGCCACCAACCTATCCCTTCATTTCTGCCTGGTCTAGTTGGACAAGTCTAATGATTTGCCCTCACTTATGAGTACACCATGTACGTACCTACTTTTATTCTCTGTAATTCGTTGTATGTGTTTCTCGTATGTCTTCTCTTATTGCATAGTATCTGAAAATGGGCTAGGGAGAGATCTGGGATGAAATTACATAATTTCTATGTGTCTCAGTTTTCCATACCTATAAAATGGAGATAAAAAAATCTACCTACCTCATAGTATTGATACAAGAATTAAATAAAATAGTCCACAGAAAGTCTTATATTCAACAAGAGCTCAATAAATGTTATCTACTTATTACTCACCAGTGGAGATAAGATTGATTTATTGAGTTTGTCATTGAATTTCTGTTCCCTTGAAAATACCATTTTCTTTCTTCACCATACCAGGTGAAGAAATTTAGAGAAGAGTTATAGTGAGTCTATGTAAAGTGGCTTAGTTTATCAGATTATTTGTTTATCCATATCAGGTTGCAGAGGGTTTTCAAGTATATTCTTTATCTGAGGTTTGATATTACATGAACTCTGAAAGGTATAAAATGACCATAATTATAGAATTAATTTTAAAGGGATTTTCTCAGACTTTACATTTTTTTAATGCAAGTAGAGTGTTTACCATGGGTTCACTAAATATTAGTTAATTTGATTGCTCATTTTGTTATTAATTTACCCTTGGAAAACTCCCATATTCCCTAAAGATTAGTCTTCAGCCAGCTTTCCTTTGAAGGGAATGTTTTACCTTTCTCCCTTGCAACTTCCTGTCCTGATGGCATCAGTAGGGATTTGGAAATGGGTGAAGACCACAGCATCTTATTTCCCTAAACTGTCTGCACCAAGTGAAGCTGAATTAGTTTGAATCACCCAATTTATCTCCTAGGAGTTCTATCTAAACATCCTGGTAAATAATGCTAAGCTATGTGGAAGAAAGCTGCCTGTACACTCTAAACCACTGGAGTACAGAAAAGTATGCTCATTGCATGAATGTAGAGTTAGGAACAATTTTAATATAGTGACTTAATGTTTGTTTATTGCATAAATTTGTCTGCAGTATTTTAATGTAACTTTAACCCACCAGTTTGGAAATGTAGATCTATTTTCATAATAATATATTATCTTCCTTATTAGTTGTATAGCTTAGAGTGTGTGGCTTATTGAGAGTGTAATAATTTAAGTTTTTAATATTAGAATAACCAGGTTTCCAACCTTGCTTTGCCATCTGGTTGTACGCATTTCAACATCCTTTTAAAGTAAGGAGGATATCTCACAATAGGGAACATCAAATGGAAGACAAAGGTCATATATGATCTTTATTATCAAATTGAATGAGAATGCTTAATTAATCAACAATCCAATAAGTAATTTAGGGGCACCTGGGTGGCTCAGTTGGCTGACCGTCTGATTCTTGATTTCCACTGAGGTCATGATCTCAGATTGTCAGATCGAACCCCACGTCGGGCTCTGTGCTGACAGTGCGGAGCCTGCTTAGGCTTCTCTCTCTCTCTCTCTCTACCTCTGTCTCCGCCCCTTCCCAGCTCGGGGTCTCTCTCTATCAAAACAAATTATAAATAAACTTAAAACAAGGGATTGAGAAACTATCTACATTGAACATAGAAAGCACAAAGGATTAATATTGTAGGGCCTTATGAAGAATATAAGAGATTGAACATTTGGCCAAAAAACTAAACCTGGTGTGCAAAATTGTTTCTAAAGGAGTTAACTGTGAAATAAAACACTTATTTTTCTTTTGAACAAAACACTTTTCTTGTTTCAAAGGAAGTTAAAATAAGTAGGGTAGATACGATTTCTATCCAAAACTGACAACACAATTTTTGGCTTCTTGAATACTGCCACATCTAAGATGAGTGTAAGGAGAAGCTACGTTGAATTAACGTACAGTCAATTCAGGTTGTCTTATTTTAAATTATTTCCTTGTATAACAATTAAGCTTAAGAGAAATGAAGCCCCACTGAAGTGAATTATATAAGAAGTTCAATAATAGGAAAATCTTCCAAAAGTAAATAAAACATCAGATATGGAATGATGCCAATGTGCAAAATCAGATAAAAATTACCAAAAAAATGGGATCGAAGATGAAATCTTACCCAGTGGAAACTCACCTCTCTTTTCCTCAACTAATCTTATCTGCTTCTATCCACACTGCTATCCATATTTGTAATGCATAGTATCAAATACTTGAACTAGTTTATTGGCTACATCCAGTTAATCTACACAATAAACTCTGAGTTTCTCTTTTCCATTCAAAGTTGTAGATCAAATTGGCATAGTTGTAAAACAAGTATAATTAAAGCCCTCTCCCATCTCCTCCACTGTGATGGGTACCAAATACCTTCCATCTTGGAGCATATGGCTACTGACGTCACACTATTGTTGTTGCAGTATGGATCCAGAACAGCTTTTGAATAATAGTTTAACTTTCACAGAAACTAAGCCTGAGAAGTTGTAATAGATGAATTTCAGACACATGGAACCAAAATAAGTATAGAAAAAGGTCACCGACTCTAGAAGTCACAAATTCTCCCAGACGAAAAAGTTGACCATGAATTAAAATGGGGTTAATGAATAAAAAAGGAAGTCCAATATTTTTGCATGCATTCATACTTGCATTTCTAACTGTATCATGAAAAGACAAACACAAATCCTTTATAAATATTTTATATTTATCAACTACCTTTTAAATTTGATTCAGCTGTACTAGAAATACAAATATACTCTTACACAAGAAAGCTACACTGTCCATTTGAGCACAGAAGAAGGCTTGCTTGCTCCATGCCTGTATGTATAGCCTTCTGTTGATAAGAGGAAATGAAAATGATTTTCCTAAAGTCCTAGTGGATTGGCCATACCTCTTCCACTCAAGGAGGAAAAGACTGTAATGCACCTCTGTCTTGAGGCCTCATCTATTCTTCCACTTGTCTGAATTGATTTCTAATTGAATTATGTTTAGAAAAGATATGAGAAGGGGCGCCTGGGTGGCTCAGTTGGTAAGTGTCTGACTTTGGCTCAGGTCATCATCTCACAGCTCCTTAGTTCAAGCCCTGCATCGGGCTCTGTGCTGACAGCTCGGAGGCTGGAAATTGCTTCAATTTCTGTGTCTCCCTCTCTCTCTGCCCCTCCACAGATCACACTCTCTCCCTCAAAAATAAATAAACATTAAAAAAATGATATGAGAATCAACTAGAAAGATGGGTAGTTAGCTTTAGAAATTTTATTTTGAGGGGCACCTGGGTGGCTCAGTTGGTTAAGCATCCGACTTCGGCTCAGGTCATGATCTCGCGATTCATGAGTTCAAGCCCCACATTGGGCTCTGTGCTGTCAGTTCAGAGCCTGGAGCCTATTTCAGATTATGTGTCTCCCTCTCTTTCTTCCTCTCCCCCTCTCACACTCTGTCTGTCTCTCAAACAAATAAACATTAAAAAAAATTTATTTTGAAAATGTATGCAGTGTGCTTCAGTTATAAATTTGTTGGTAATGCCCATCTCTAGAATTCAAAAGGAATGAATTTTGGTTTCATTTTATTCTGTTTGTTTTTCAAGATTTTATCAGAAGATACCATTTCAGCAGTAGGGGGTAATTCCACCGACATTTGCTTTACGTTTATAAAATTGTATTTTGAATAATATTTATCGTCTTTCCATATTGTCCTACGAATATCTATAATAAAGAGAAGAAAAAAGGGATATTGAATAAAGGAGATTATCTAGTATATGCATTGGCAAAATATATTCCTTAGGTCAAATTTAACTTGTGGCCTGTTTTTGTACTGCCTACAAGCTAAGAATAGTTTTTTTTTACCTTTTTAAAGGGATATTAAGAAAAAGAAGACTATATGATAGAGACTAGAGATCATATATGGACCACAAAACCTAAGATATTTAGACTTGAAGTTTTTGGTCTAGGAGTATTTTAGTTAACTTGGGTTTTGATGTTAAGGTGCATTAATTATCTTAGTGTAGTAACATGAAAAATTGTTGCTATGTGTAAGAAAGACAAGAGAATAATAAACTTGCTGGACATTATATCATGGTTTTAACTAAAAGGAAACTGCACTGTATATAGCAGTTAGTGATAATGTAGGAGGAAAAGGGAGCCATATTAAACATTCTATCATTACCAGATTATATCAATGATGACATTCACAGATAGGTGATTCCCACAATAAAATGGTGATCTTCACAGACAGAAGGTGAGTTTATGCACCAAACTGAACCACAACAACAAAATCAGAAAATTGCAATACAAATGGGAAAAGATATCTATGCTCCAAAAGGTTCACTCTTGGCATTTCTATTACTCAAAATCCTTTAGAGTGTTCAACCTTGCGTTTAAAAATGAGAAATAACCCAAATAAAACAGTACATGGAGTACAAAGTTATCTCCTTCTCTATCTTTCCCAAATTTATGCCACTCTTTAGAGATAACACTGTTAATAATTTGTAGGTTATATATCCTTCAAAATCTTTTGACGCATGTATTTATTGATATAAATATGTATGTATTTGTGTGTATGTGTATATGTATGTATGCATATGTATAAAATGTTGGTTGCTATTCATTTATTTTACACAATGGGAATATATTACACAGAATTTTCAGTACCTTCCCTTCTTTTGTTATTTGTGTTATATGATGCCAAGGTCTTACAGATCTTTCCATATTAGTAACATATAGGTGTACTCCATTACTTCTAATTGTGTCACAAAATTCCCCAATATGTACCATAATTAATGTCTTCTATTTTAGATATTTCTTCTTTTAGATATATAGATAATTCACTATTTTATTATTATGGATACCATACAGATTTTTGCCCCATGTCTTTTAAAATTTCCTCTCATTGTATCTCAGGCTCAGTTGTTACTTTCAAATGCATGCTTGCATACTTTATTTTGTCATTATTCTTAAGCACTTTTCCTAAAAGGGCTCTTATTATTTTTAAATAAATGAAGAATCATAATCCTTACATTATTTTAAAGTGAGACTTTGGAAAGGAAAATCGTTTGGCAAATGCTGAGTAATGTGTTTCAATGCATATATGGCATTCACAAAGATACAGATATATCGAAATATGTGATCTGTCTTAGAAAATGGTGACTCCCTTGTCATTAGAAATATCTAAATATAAACCAGACAATCTATTTACAGAGTCGTTCCAGTGGAGATGAAAGTACTCAATGAGTGGTAATACTAGATTACTTTTAGGGACTTTCTAACCTTAAGATACTTTAAAATAAACAATAAAAAGAAAGAAAGAAAAATAAGGGCTAATTCATTGAAATTCATGACTGTTCACATTTTATTTTTAATTCATCCACATATGACAAGATAACAGTGAACTAAAAAAAAAAAAAAAAACACAGGCTGAAATCTTTAGTTATATAGGCCATAAAACCTACTTAACTTGACAAATACAATAAATCTGGCCAAATATTTTCATGCCATGATTAGTAAAGAGTGGAAAGTTCTCAGAAAATTGACTTTTCTATGATTTTATGTAAACTAGAATTAGATATCAATAGTGTACTCCCATAACTATTGTTCCAACATGACTAATTATTTATCATTATTGATGCAGCTGCAGAATTATTTGTCATGATTTATTCTTATCTGCCCTTAGTAAATAATCCCTTCAGTTCTAAATCCTTCTCAAAGTAGGAATTCCTTATTATCAGTTGCTATTGTATAAACAATTGTTTACTTTTAATTCTCTTTGTGCAGTAAGTATACTGGTTGAGTAATACAGGCTGAGACTCCTACCTTTCTCATAGCATTGAGACATAATTCAAAGGTATACTTATGACTTGGAATAAAAGGGAAGTGGGCATTCAGCTTGCTGGTAAATGGCAGGGTCAACTCAGGAGAAAGCAGATTTTATTTTTCTCATCCTCTCTGAAAGGTCTCGCTATTATGAGGAACAGCACTCCCTTCAAGAATCTCTTTTGTATATTAACTTTGGAAATTGTCTGCACAAAATTACATAAACTCTCCATTCTCTTAAAGGGCATCATTACATTTTGGTCTGTGATGATAATCATCATGATTTGAAATGGCCAGTGGCAACTATGTCTTTGACATTTATTATACTATCTTTAGTGGTCTTTTTACCATAGTCATAAGGGATGCTGCTTTGTAACAGTAGTAATATTAATTGCTACCATTATCTTGCCTCTTATGCTAAATTTTGGGTCAAATGATGGGTATAAGTCTAAATGAGCAGTCAGGGATGAAAAGGACAAAGGAGTAGGAGGAAAATACATGACTAGTTTGAGTCCTGCAGCATACTGAGAGGTAATTTACACAAATAGGCTAGACGAAAACAGATGGGAAGAGGGAGACAGGGAGAGAGGTGACTAATGACACCTGACTGCCAAATGACCCTGTGGGTTTCAACGCTGGCAGGACACCTAAAAGTGCCAGCAGCCACTTGGAACTGCCCAGTTCTCACTCACATTTCATTTAACAGGCTAACCTTGGTCTTTCTATTGTTACTATCACTAGGGAAATTTATGCAGTATCTAATCATGATCCAGAAAATACACATTCTAACTGGACTCCTTTCTTTTAGAAGCTGTGTATTGCTGAACGTTTAAGGAGTTTATTGTTAGAGTAGCCTTTGTTTCCAACAGGGAAAATTTGATCCCTGTGTTGTTTTAAGAGCCTCTTTGGTAAACCTATAGTGTGTGGCACCTTTTGTGACTTAATAAGAGCTGTGGTGAAAAAGAAAAACAAATTTATTCTGAGAACATGACTATATTATTAAAAACTTCGCTCGTGGTAAAATATCTTTGATTCTGACGGGTGGGGAGTTCCTAGAACTATATACAATGGACTCCTACCTATCTCCTATTCTCCTTCTGACTTAAAAGTTTTAATTTCTTTTCAACTACCAAATTCATGTTCATGGTGTATTGAAATACACCCTGGGCCTGAAACAAGACTGTTAGATGCCAGTATTGGTTATACTGCAAAGGCTAAGTGAACCAAGAAATAATTTAGCACCTCTCTGCTTAAATTCTTTTATCTCTACAAAGGAAATTACATATTCTCTCTAGTGCTGTTGTGAAAACCATATGAGAAAAAAATGTATGTGTATAGAAGGTGTAAAATCTGGATTACCAAATTCAGATGGACTCTGTGTAGGATTTATTTCCAGTGAAATTACAGAAGTTCCTAGTCAATTAACAACTATTTAAAAAAAAAAATTGGGGGCTCCTGGGCAGCTCGGTTGGTCAAGCATCTGACTCTTGGTTTCAACTCTGGTCGTGATCTCGCAGTTTTTGGGTTCGAGCCCCACATCTGGCTCCACACTAACAGTGTGGAGCCTGCTTGAGATTCTCTCTCTCTCCCTCTCTCCCTGCCCCTCCCCCACTCACTCTCTCTGTCTCTCTCAAAATAAATAAAAATTAAAAATAAAAACTTTTGAATGTATTCTACATTAGATAGGCTAAGAATCCTTAGAATGTTGATAGAAATTATGACACTATATGCTTTTTTATTTCTGAACAGCATTTATGGATCTTAAATAGCCTACACATATTTTTGAAGATAACATTATTCCTCTTTTTCTCTCTTTTTTTTGTCTTTAATAAGCAGCAAGTAGACTGGAGGTCTAGGCCATATTTAATATTTATAAACTATACAATATTGAATGATCATTATTATTTTCATTTGAAAAGTGATTCTTCTTCCTTACCTTCTTTTTGGCTTTAGTACTCTGGAGAAGAGATTAAAATGAACACCAAGAAAAAATGAGCTACATTCTAGAATTTTAAAGTTTTCAAGCTAAAAGGAAATGTTTAGGAATCAATCTGTCCAACAAGATAATGAAATTATTCCCCCTTCCACACTCCCATCATTTCCAATATCCACACCTAAAGTGAACTCTAGGTCTATTAAAATTTATTTTGTTAAAACTGATGGAGGGGCACCTGGGTGGGTCAATATGTTAAGCATTCAACTTCAGCTCAGGTCATTATCTTGAAGTTCATGAGTTCAAGTCCCACATCAGGCTCTCTGTGTCAGCATGGAGCCCGCTTCGGATCCTTTGTCCCCCTCTCTCTGTCCCTCCCATGCTCACACTCTCTTTCTCTCAAAAATAAACATTAAAAAAAAATGGATAGAGGCCATTGGATATGGGAACAAACCACCAACCAATTCTAGATTGTGAAAGTTGAGGTCCCCTTGAATCACGCAGCGGACATTCTGTATGCTAAGAACTGGGGAAGAGGTAGGTCCTCAAACACAACAAACATAACTTGGAAGATAAGCTTTAGAAAAGTCCCACTCTCTGAACCCTGGAGTCCAGAGATGCCTGAATGAATGCATGGGAAGTAGCAGAGACACCCAGAGTAAGAATCCAGAAGGCAAAGAAAAAAAATACACTATCTGGGAAGACAGCTGGAGAATTATTGAAATTAAGAAAAAATCAGAAGAGAAGGAAATCAAAGAGAAACAATCCATCAAGGAATGGGGGGAATAAACAACCACATAGCTGAGGCATGTACCCTCATATTATGACTGTGGCCGGCAACTCAACTAACTGAATCTGCAGGGCTCAGATGAGTGCCTGGATAGCCTATGGACTCCGGTTAGGGTTCTCTGGCTCACAGAGAACCATAACATCACGATAACATCAACTGCCCTTTCTCTCCCTTGGCCCTTCTCCCAGCCACATATGGTAGAGGAGAAATAAGATGTCTGTTATTAAAGTTATCATTTTATGGAAAAAATTTTCTTTATTCTGTAGTGGCAGCAGTGCTAATTTCGTTACATTTTAAAGATGAAATACTAGAAACTGAATACACTTAAAATACGAGTGAAATTTTTTAGCTTATTTATTTTTAAATTTTTTTAAGTTTATTTATTTATTTTGAGAAAGAGAGAGAGTGTGCACAAGCAGGAGATGGGCAGAGAGAAAGGGAGAGAGAATCCCAAGCAGGCTCCATGCTGTCAGCATAGAGCCTGACTCTGGGTTTGATCCCACAAACCATGAGATCATGACCTGAGCCAAAATTAAGAGTTGGACGCCTAATCAGCTGAGCCACCCAGGCTTTTTTTTTTTTTTTAGATTTTTAAAATTACACTGAAAATTAGTGTAAAACTAAAATTAAGGAGATAAATCTTTCCAATGGTTTGTACCCACTTCTGTTTACTGAGATCCTGACATTCTCAAGGGTCTCACCATTTTCTTAACTAGTTCAATGGTAAAGATACGTATTTTTCCATCTATTACATGGTTTATAATGATGTGTATGAACAGAACAGAGAATATAATAGGTAATTTCTATAAGTGCCAAGATCAATTCGTTTGGAAATTTCTTTAATTATTTGAAATTTCTCAAAAGTAAAAATGTGGGGTGCCTGGGTGGCTCAATTGGTTGAGCCTCCGACTTCAGCTCAGGTCATGATCTCACAGTTTGTGGGTTCAAGCCCCATATCAGGCTCTGTGCTGACAGCTCAGAGCCTGGAGCTTGCTTCAGATTCTGTGTTTCCCTCTCTCTGCCCTTCCCATGCTCATAATCTGTCTCTCTCTGTCTCAAAAATAAACATTAAAAAAAAAAAAAAAAAGGAAAGAGAGAGCTAAAATGTATTTCTTTAAAAAGAAATTTAAGATGGGGTTACCTGGGTGGCTTAGTCGATTAAGTGTCTGACTCCTGATTTCAGCTTGAGTCATAATCTCATGGTTTGTAGGTTCAAGTCCCACATTGGGCTCTGTGCTGTCAGCATGGAGCCTTCTTGGGATTTTCTCTCTCTCCCTCTCACTCTGCCCTTCCCCAGCCTGTGAGCTGTCTCTCTCTCTCTCAAAAATAAAGTTAAAAAAAATAAAATAAAAATGTTAAGAGGAAGGATAAAAGCATATAGTTTTGTAATAGAGGCAGAAGCACAGATAATTTGGAAAGCATTTCGCAGAAATATAAAATGTTAAACTGTCCACTTTCTTAAGTCAGACTCCTCATTTTTAAATCATTTAATGTCATAAAGAAAGCTTTATAATTCTAGCTGCTTTTATGTCACTTTAACTTCTATTCAGGAAAAAAAGAGAAGATGGTTGAAGAAAGTATGTTTCCTTAAAGTATATTCTTTGATATCAAGATAAATATAGCTTCCAAATATAACATCAAAGTCCAACTCAACATTAAAAATTCTTTAGTGAATTTAAAATTTATACCTGTACCTCATAAGATACAGGCTGAATTGAGTTACAGGCCTTAAGGAAAGTAATGAAACACAAGCCAAAATGGAAGTTCATTTCATATTTTATCAATGTGTAATGAGTTATAATACCAAGGCAACTTCTGTGTAAATTTCCCTAATTTTATTTTTTTCTTTAGTCATTGTTAAGTACAGTTTAAAACAAACAAACAAACAAACAAACAAACAAATAAAAACCTTCAAATGTGAGATTTTTTTTATGTCTCCATTCTGACAGGGAGCCAAAAAAAAAAAAAAAAGTGAGATTTTTTGCTATGTTTTTGCATTAGCAAATTGCCATCATCTTTCAAAATACAATTTGAGAAATAAAATTGAGGATTTGAGTAACAGATATAAATTAAAGCACATACAAAACATCAATAATAGGTCTTCATACTGGTTTATGGCTTGTTGTTCTCTTGAACAAAAATAATAATGATCTTTTTAGTCATTTATTATTCTTTAAAACATATCATCAGATCACTGAGTCTTAAATTTGAAATGTGTCTTGAAGATAATCCAGTCATCCCTTCTCTCACTGTAGACATCCCTTTCACCATAGGTTGGGCAGGAGGTAATTGAAACTTTATCTGATTACTTCTACTAACAGAGAGATCATGACTTAGTGAAAACATCCCAATATATTTTTACATGAATCCAAATATTAAATGTTTCTTCCTTATACAGTTAAGAGTCAAATTGGCCTTCCTGTCATTTTGGCCTTTGGCCTTTTTTTTCCACGAAATTTTGAATGACAGAATAATCTAACTCCCTAAGTTACAAATCTTCAAAATTGTAAAGACAATTATTGTATCCCTTATTGGGATGTCTTTCCTAAGCTATAAAATTCCCCACGTGTTTCCCAGATGGTGTGATTCTCTGACTATTCACCGTCTAGTTTCATTATACCTAAATTTGACCCAGAAATAAGCATAGTATTAACATATGCAATCTGTACAAGACCAGCAAACACTCTTATTCTGGACACTGCATATTTGTTAAGGAGGGACAATGTGAAATAGTGTTTTGAAGTCCCACAACAAATTACTCCTGACAAAAGATTCTTTATCTAGGTTTCTTGGAACCTGTGGTATATATAGATGTAATATCCAGAGAATCCGTGATCGCTATGTATTCAATGTGAATACGAATACGTGTATGTTTTAAGGCATAAAACATACGACTTACTTTAGATTATTTTGAGCTCATGACTCCCATGCATTTAAGAACCATTGACTCTTTAATATGCATTCCTATTGAACTAGTTCTCCTCATACTGTGTGCACTGACTCTATGAAGCAAAGTATAAGAATTTGAATTTTAGGGGCACCTAGGTGGCTCAGTCGGTTAAGCGTTTGACTTCAGCTCAGGTCATGATGTCGCAGTCCATGAGTTTGAGCCCTGCGCCGGGCTCTGTGCTGACGGCTCAGAGCCTGGAGCCTGCTTCTGATTCTGTGTCTCCCACTCTCTCTGCCCCTTCTCACTCACACTCTGCCTCTCTCACTCTCGAAAAATGAATAAATGTTAAAAAAAAAAAAAGGAATTTGAAATTTATTTTCACTTACCAACATACAAACTGCAGATACATGGAATACTTGATTTCGTCATCTGAAAAGTAATCAATCTATGCCAGCTTTATCTAATTCATAGCATAATTTATGTCTTCACCCAGGTAATCAATAAAACATTTGACCTAATGGGGCTATGAATAAAATTCTGTGAAACACTACCACAGTCATCCAGGTTGATGTTGGTATATAAATCAAAGATATTTGGTAAGGTTATTCTTAACAAGTCAGCATCAAAAAAATCTTAAATGCACCACAATTTTTCATTCTCCTATCA
This sequence comes from Herpailurus yagouaroundi, assembly GCF_014898765.1. Taxonomy (NCBI): domain Eukaryota; kingdom Metazoa; phylum Chordata; class Mammalia; order Carnivora; family Felidae; genus Herpailurus; species Herpailurus yagouaroundi. The sequence continues at coordinate 89,324,549 of NW_024412395.1, forward strand.
ACTGTAAAAACTTTGCAAATGCCTTGCCCAGATAAGAGATATGTTGTCTATAGAACTTTTTGATCCACCCATATAATACCTGTGGTTCTGATTTGTTTTAAATGAGCACATGTGAGTCTGATCACTCTTTCCTTACATAAGGAAAGTCAGAACCATCAGTTTAATAACTCATGACTTCGATATGGTTTGCCTTCATAGTCTGCATTAGAAAAAAAATTTAAAAGTCATTCACACACTTAAAGCTTTCTGGCTCCTTTCCTGCTTTCTCTAATACTCCAGGAATTCTGGTTAAAGATCTAGGAGCACACTACAAATCTTTGGAATATAATTCACCTGAAGTCATTTAACGGACTAAGTATCAATCTATTTCAATGGCTTATTCATACGCCTCTTCTAACCTTCCCAGTGTGAAGATGATCCTCCATAAGACAGAGGCAGCACTAACAGGAAATGCTTTCCATTGCTAGTTGCACATTACACAGCCTCAACTCAGTTTGCACTGTAGCCTTTGTGCAAATGTTATTTTCAAGTTTGTGCCAGGCTTCATCACTTGACCTTGATTTTATATGCTGTTTTCTTGTACATGTCCTTGATACACCAATAAGTCATGCAAAATGCCTGTGAAGTCCCAGTCTGGTAAGTCTTGGCAATATTGCTGACATCAAATTTACAGCCTTGTATTAACAATTCAAGCTCATTTTGCTCATTATCCATTCTCTAAGTATTATTATGAAGATATCGGTCCCCATAAATATTGTCTGTGACCTACCTGCTTCTATATATATGTATGTATGTGTATGTATTTATATATATGTATAGATATTTATATACATATATATGTGTGTATATATATATATATATATATATATATATATATATATAACAGTATGTATTCACTATGTACTTATTCTGGGCACCTGCTCTGTAATAAATTTTGGCCTGGCTGGTTAGGAAACAAACATGAACCATACATAGTATCTATTCTTTAAGACTCATAGAGAAGAAAAATATGTACAAGTAACTACATTGCAATGGAATACATGAAATAGATGTTTTAGTCCTATGACAATATCCAGGAGAGGGCAAACATCTGGTGGGAGCAGAGAAGGAACTGGATAATGTGTAAGGACAGGATGGCATTTAAATTTCAAGTCCTGAATAGCATCTCTAGAGGATGATCCCCCCCAAAAGATATTAAGCAAAGGGAATTGCAAGAGGTCAGACTGATGAATGTTTCAGAGAGGTTAAGATAAGAACTAGAAAATTATCTTTGGATTTGGTCACTGATTATTTCTAAGAGAGCAATTTAATTCTCTGGCTAGATAAATGAAAAGTATTTTTTTAATTTTTGTGTGTGTATTGTTTTGTTTTTCCACTGCTGAATTATTAGGACATGAGAAATTGTATACAGTGTTATAGTGGGCAATGCTACTATATAGTAGCATAATAGCATATACTGATATAGTTTAAGTGAGCTTTGAATCCTAAACAGGATCTCTAGAGAATAATTTTTTCCAAAATATTTGAGCATCTTTCTCATGGTTATTCTTTTAAATCTATACATATATGTATTTAAATATATGTATTATTTATTATTCATATACATAATATATATTATTCATTAATTATTGTTATATATATACTCATTTCTGGAAGGAAAGGGCCACTTTCTGCCTCTTTTTTTGTGATTATGTTTAAGAAACTGGTACACTTGCATTTCTCTTTGGGGAGTGTGGTGAGTGCAATGTAATATTTTTCTAAATACCCTTTAATCAAATAAGGGAATTTCCAGGCAAATGCATTTTGCTTGGTTCTCAAAAGATATAGGCTACTTACTCATCAAGACCCCAGGGTTTGATGAGCCATATGTTTTTAAAGAGATTAAAATCTGCTCTTGGATTCCATCTATATAGTTAACTATTCACTTCCAACATCCTTCTTTCTTTTCAAAATAAAATGATAAGAAGAAATCTGTCTTTTGTGTATTTTCCTATTCAAGAGTTCAAGTCCTAGTCCTGGAGATACAGCTCTGTTATTTTAACAGTATTATTTTTTCCACCATGACATACAGTTAAGTTTGGTTGCTTTGACTGGTCTTCTCAGAAAGACACCCTGCCACTAAATATTCTTTCCATATCTGTGTAGCTGCCTCTGTATTCCTTAGCAAGAGTTAAATGAGTACCACAACTCAATCCTGGGGAAGACACTGTTGCAAATGGTTGTGTGAATCCATGGCATGGAAGATGTTCTTCTTCATCAGGCCTTTATCCAATGCAGTAAGTACTCATGCTGATAGCTGTTACAATTCCAATGGTGCATATTATCTTCTTTGTCTTTCCACACTAGTTTCTTTATCAGTAAGATCATTGCAAAGCTCATCTAGTTCTCACTAAGTAGGAGGCATCATTAAGATCTTACTATCCAGCAGACTTTGTACTAAACTAAATTCTTTACATATTTTAACTGACCTATGAGTTAACATTCACAACTCTACCAAGTACTTCTGTTAGCACCATTTTACAAACGAGGAGCCTGAATTTTAGAAAGATTACCTGAACCAAAGTTAATTGGTGGAGGGAGGGTCCACACTTTTTTATATTGATATTGGTCCCATTACTTAGATTATGTTGATTTTCTGGATTTCTTCTTAAAGTATAGCTTTCATTCCACTTCATTCTCTTTAATAAACTGGAGCATAGAAAGTATTCCCCAAGCCCTTTACTCTCACCTCAGTAAGGGAGATCAGCATATATTTATAGCACATATAATTGGTGAATGCCTTAGGCAGAAAGACAAACATAGCATATGGCCTGCAGGTTGCTAGAATAGCTCCCCCAGTGCCTGACTGCTGGGGCATCAAAATGAAGCAGTGCTTTGTGGCTTCCCCTAGACACTATTCTCTAAAACAGTCAAGGAAAAATACCTCTTTGCTCTGGGATGCTGGCTGTGACACATTAGAATGGAAGAGAAGGGAGTAGGCACTCCTTGGATCCTGACTTCCTCCCAATCTTTCCATTCCTTTCTCCTTTCCCAGTTAGTCTGACTCCATCCCCATGTAACTGTGATTTGTAGGACTTGGTGAAGCTCTTTTTGTGGCTCTATCATATTTCTATGCCTTTGGGGACAAATATTAACTAAATGTTTTGTGCTAATTTGGGTGACTATACTACTAAGTACTCAATATGACATGTAAGCCAAGGTGGGAAGGTTATCAGGTGAATAAGCTGTGCATCGGTGCTTCTAACAAGGAGAGAGACAGAGACAGAGAGAGAGACAGAGACACAGATAGGGAAACAGAGAGAGGTATTATTATGCCAGGGGACACAGCAAATTTTAACAGTCTATGTTGAAAGTTTGCTAAACTCTGAAAATTAGAGGTAAACTAGTGTATTTGCCATTTATTTAGGGATAGTAATTAAAAATAATTTTACTAAATATAATCATTCATTTTTTCATCAAGTAAATGTAGGAGCCTCTTGTTCTCCTGCTCTTAATGCCCACAGATATTGCCTTTGTTTAGATCCTCATTTATTTCTCAAGCAGATGTTTAAATAGCCTCCTAAGGGTTGTCCCTGATGCCCTTTGTTTAGATGTTTGCAGTTTGGGACCTGGTTAGAAAGAAACTAGCAAAAGATCTTAAATGCCCATATTTCAATGGCAACTTCCCTTCTTACCTCTGTGTGATTTAGATTAACACCTTGAATTTGCTTTCATAATTTGAATATAAAGAATTTGAATCCGGCTTTTATACCTGCCAGTGATGTACATGTAAAGACACTTCGTTATGACCAGTATGAGTCTAATGATTCCACACCTATTCCCTCTATGCTCTAGGACATGTTTGCTAAGATATAGATAAAACTTAACAGAATGACATCGCTACATTTATATATTGGTGAAAATAGAAAACAAGTCAGAGGTTGTCCTGAAAATTTCTATTTTAAATTTTATTCCATCTACTTTAGGGAATTGGGAACATTATTTGATAGCTTTGACTAAGAATGGCCAAGGTAGTAAAACTTCTATCTAGGTTTCTCCATTGTACTTAAATACAGGTTCCCCCTTTACATACACAAGAATGTGTTTTCAAGTGCTTTAGAATTATTAATGAACTGAACTCCCTCAGAAGTGACTCCTTTTAAATCCTGAAATCACAATTCTTTGAAGATATAAAGTACACTTAATTTAACTGCCTTATCTCACCCAAAGTAGAAGTTTTTTTAAATTCATTCAGTCCCAACAGGGAAGAACACCCAGGTAGTACTTTCCTGTTAAATACCTCTTGTTCAGAGAGGTAGAAAAGCAAACTGACAGTATAAGGAATCCATATTTTTTTTCCCCTGCCAGCGTTATATGTATTTGGGGGCTAGAAAAATTTAGAACTTCCAATATAGCAATTTCTGTTGACAAGAAATTTAATTAAGTTGCGATGGAGTTGCTTTGCTGATAAAATTCCTGATTCTGGTAGTCCATCCAATGTTTTAACAGTTTATAAATTGATTATCAACCTTTCTTAGACTCACCAGGAGGGTAAACAAAACAAAACAAAAACACAACACTATCTCCAATGGCAGCAACATCAGTAGCTTTGAGAATACTTTTTCTGTGGGCTGCATTTTCAATCTTTATTGTGATTCTCCCTTGCCTACAATCCAATTTCTTTCAGACCCATATGGTGCCAATTTCTTGAAAGCTTATTGTAGTAATATTAAAAATCTCAATTTAAATATCAAATAAGCCCCCAAATCATAAGGAAATAAATCCATGTGGGCTCACAAAATTTCCCCTTCAGGCTTTGTGATTCTAGTTATTTGTTTCTTTGTTTCTTATGAGGAACAAATTGTTTTTAATGTTGCATTTTATAAAGGATTTAAAATGTGTGGGTGTCCCCAAAAGTATTTGATTTTTGTGACACTTTTTAAAACAATCATAACTTGAAAAATCTCAATATTTGAGCGATGATAATAAAAATTGCTTTGGGCTAAAACTCTGTATTCTGTATCACAGTCCACAGGAAAATTTTACAGCTAAGTAATAAACCTGGAAAATATAGGTTTATAATGGAAATGTTGACAGACTCTAGCAGGCACTGTTGTAATATCTTGAATCAGATTTAAAAGAAGTTTTCAATAACGTCTTTCCAAGCCAATCTTTTGGGGAATGCAAGTTAAAACATTTTTTTTCCCTACTACCTCAGTGACTGATAAAAATGTGAGGAATTTGTGGCCAGATACCCCAGGGCACCTGTGAAAAAGACAATGGGCATTTGTAACTGGACAATAAGCATGGGGAGATTACTATAAGAAATTACACTTAAAATCTCACTCCACAGAGACGTTTTGACATAATGATAGTCCATAGATTCATAAGGATCATACTGGCATGTTCTCAGGTAAAGGTAGCAATGGAATAAACTATCAGCCCACTTAATTATGTTTTAATAGAAAAATTTTATTGGAGGATAAGAATAGGAGTAACTGCAAAGATGGTGATTCTAGAAGTAATCAAGTCATTTTATTGATAGACACAGGAGTGCTCTCCCACATTTGCCATAAAATTAAGGTATAAGTTACCTAACACAGGTGAATTTGTATACTTTAAATTTTACTGTTTATGACAGGAAATAAGAAATATTTCCTTCAGTTATCTAAACAAGATGGAAAACTAGTTAGGCATGGGTACTATCAGTTTGAGGTCACTACCTGTCCCTGTCCCTAGAGTTGTACAATACAGTGGCCCTGAGAGAAGCAGTATGAGGAAATGCTTAGGTCAGGCTGAGAGCAGACTATGCCAGAATCACACCTTCTTTGCCCATTAGCTACATGACCTTGAACAAGTTATGTAACCTCTAAGTCTCACTGTTTTCATGTAAAATGGGAATAATATGGACAATAAAAAGAGTGATAATAACGCTAGCTAACATTATTGATTGTTATTCTATTGTTACTGCTGTGAACTGCCAATCTACGTGAAACCAAACTGTGGCAAAACAACCTGTTCTACAAAAGATCCAATCACCTCCAGTCAAGGTTGGTTGCATACCAAGACAGGGGGCAATTCATGAAAATTTCACAACCCCACTAGGAAGGGACTTTGGCTGTACACTCTTGCTTTAGAGATTGCCATATATTCCTCCAGTCTGGAGTAGAAACTGAGTCACTGATGTTCTGACTTGGTGCATTAAATCCTTAAAGAAATAGCCATCTGATTTTTTTTAATTTTAATGTTTATTTTCTCTTGAGAGAGAGTGGGGAGGGGCACAGAGAGGGGGCACAGCTGCACAAGCTGTGAGCCCAGAGCCCAAGGTGGGGCTTGAGCTCAGGACTGTGAGATCATGACCTGAGCTGAAATCAAGAGTCGGCTGCTTAACTGACTGAGGCACCTAGGCTCCCCTAGCCATCTGAAATTTTTAAAGCAACACATAAACCAGCACCCAGATTAAGAACAGTGCTGCTATCACAAAAGCTACTCTGACCCATGTTAGTTATATTTTTATGGAATTCTTTAACCTTATATATGAATTAGCTAAAGGATATCATTTTATTTAGCACTTAATGTATCATTGGTAAAAGCTTTCTAAACTCTACTTCATTTTAGCATTACAACTTTGACAGTTTAATACATGATAGAAATAAGATGAAATTATGGGCGAATCATTCATTTTGTTTTAAAAAAAAACAATTCTAATTTTAAAGCTCAAGTCAGTCTTACATTTAATCTACAAGAGACTTCATAACAAAACTGTTGGTCTAAGCCTTATATACTACACTTTCTAAAAGAGCAGCCCCAATTAGTAAACTGTATTCATGGTAATGTACTTGCTTGGGGCGATAATCATCAGAGTCCCTAGTTCTGGTCCCTGCCAGTGAAAGTGCACCAGGAGTGGGTGATGTAGTATTGTAATTATACAATTAGCCTTGTCAAGGCATGCAGCATTGGGAATAGCAAGATCCTGAAGCTTAAAATGTGGCTAGCTGATATATGACTGTCATTAAGCTCATCCTTTGTTCACTTTGTGATGGGGTAGATACTGAGCTTAGGAAAAGGATTCTTAATGAAGGATAAAATCTTTGACCTGTAGCCATTCTTTTTCATGTGCTCATAACCACTCACCTCACCCTTCCTGTCCCCAACTGCACATGTATTCTGTTCCACTCTCACCTTAGCCGGATGAAAAATGACAAACATCTGCCAACAAGCTCTATTTAATCAATCAAATTTAGATGATATAAAGTGAAATTTTGTACAAATAGTGCTTAACCTATTACTTCTAATCATGACAATAATGGATCTCCCCACTCAACGCTCCTTTCCATATATACATACTAAATTGGATATTGTGAAATCTTGACTACATAGAATTAATCTATATTTAAAATATAAATTCCTCACTAATACATTTATATTCAAGTTATTAAAATATCAGCTCTATGTAATACATGTATATGTGTGTATTTATGTTTTTATACACACACAGATACAATATCATACAAGGTGTGTATATTTATTTCATTGCGTATAATACTAAATAGAATAATTCAAAATTTTGAACTTCCTCAGAAGATAGAAAAATCAGCATAAAGCCTTAACTGCTTTCTCTCATTTAGTCTGTCTTCATTATTAACCTAATTTTCTTCTCTTCTGGCTCCATGCCCTCTGGGTTTGATTGAGCTATCTTTCTTCTGTAGCCAGTGACCTGCTAAACCACTTTCCTATGGTAATTAGCAGGTGCGGAAGTAGGAGTGTAGATGTTCCCTCTAAGTAATTGCAAGAGGATCTAACACTACAATTTGATTGCTGGGTCCCTCCTAGGTCAAAAACTACACAGAACTCAGTTCCTCTTTATAGTCACTGTTCTAGAATTTATATGTGCCAATCTATAGAGGATATCCTTTGAAGTAATGCTAGAGGTAATATTAATGCTAGAGTCAGACTCAGCGTTCAGAGTATTATATATCCATTGCAATGTACTAAACATAGTGATTTTAAAAAAATGTTTGAAAAAATAAATCATTATTACAAATATAGATCACAGCAAGACTTAAGTACAATTAAAAGCAAAGAACTAGGAGGTTTGTGTGGGTTACAAAGGGATGGCACAGGTCATCAAATAGTTCTATATCTTGATTGTAGTCATGGTACAATGAATCAACACGTGATAAACTTGCTTAGATCTACACATGCTCACAGGGTTCATGTAAAACTGGAAATATCTAAACAAGCTCTGTGGGTTGTACCTATGTCAAATTTCTAGTTGCAATATTGTGCTAGAGTTACACAAGATGCTATTGGAAATTGGGTGAAGGACACATGGAAATGCACTTTAATTTTTTTTTGTAACTTTCTATGAATCTACAATTATTTCAAAATAAAAAGTGGGGCTTTTGTCAGTTTTTTGTTTGTTTGTTTTTTTATTTAATGCTATTTGGAGAAAGAATTGGGCAGGTGTAGAGGAAGTAAATTTTTGTTTTGCCTTCAGTCTCAATATGCTTTTTTTTTTTTTTCTGTTTCCAGCCAAACCATTTGACTTCATCCTTTGTCTCCTCCATGTGCAGCAAAAGACAAATCATATCTCTCTAAATTACTGTAAGCATCTTGAAATCTGGGGGGAGGGTGATGGCATTACATGCATACATCTACAAGATCATGAATATATATCACAACTTCCTTAGAGCAATGTTATAACACCCCTCTAAGGCAACAGTTTTAGAAACAAAAGCCACAGGGAGCCATAAAGTAGACACCCAGTCCTGCTACTTTGATTCTCCATTTGAGAAAATCACTGTGCTCCTAAAAGCTACTACAATACCAAGCTTCACAGAGTCATGACTAATAGATGTAATTGCTAACACTTTACACACATGAAGTACAATTTAATCCATTTGGGTTGGATAGCTTTCACTTTTCTGTCAAAAAAAAGTACCAGCCAATGCATACATTTACAGTCAAGAAATTAAGTTCTTTACTTTCTGGATGTGTATGGTAGCTGAATGAAAACCTCTGCCATTTATAGAATGGAGTAACTTCCAAGCTGAATTAGAGTTGCTCAGCATGCCAAACAAAGCCACAGGCAAAGCAAAAGGGAAACTTGCTATTTTATAGGTTCGACAAGAAACAACCTACATGACTCCTTCTCTAAGTGAGAGGCCTTCATATTTCATGCAAACCCCGGGAAACAATTAAGGCCTCATTGCAATTCTGGGACCTGTGTTCTAGAAACTGCATCAATAAACTTCATTTTCATCTAGCACATTCGAGATTCTCTCTTATCCCTTACTACCCCTTTTCTATCGCCCTCCTTTAAGGCAATGAGAATTTGGCACATAAATAAAAAGCATGAGGTCGTTTCCTGGAGGGGATAAACACAATTCAAATTCAGCCAGGTGCTTTATCACCAATTTGGGAGGTTGCAATGTTATTAGACATTCTGATATAAAGATGGAGAGGGAAAACTATCGTTGGAAAAGAGAGATTAGAAAAAAAAAAAAACTTAGATGGTAAACTGAAAGCATAAAAGCACATAGAAGTAAAAATCTAGCTGGCTCTCATTTAATATTCTATAGGGGGCAAAAGTCCATAGCATCATTTAAAAATATCACAAAAAATATATAATTTTTAGACTAACTCTCTAATACGGTAGTAGTGATTTTCACTGAAATTGTAAACACAGAGTCCACAAATCATACAGAGCGAAGGAAAGGGGTGCTCGCCTGCCAGCTGATGTAGGCTGGGGGATCTATAGATTCAGATCAGGATATATATAGATATCTATATATCTATAGATATAGATATATGTATCTATATCTATAGATATATAGATATACAGATCTATATCTATAGATATATAGATTCAGATCTATAGATATCTATAGATATATAGATCTATATCTATAGATATATAGATTCAGATCTATAGATATCTATAGATATATAGATATATAGATTCAGATCATGGCTTTATTACTATGAAAAATTATGTCCTCAAACAAACTCTGTCACCTGTTTATGCTTCTCCATCTTCAACACAAGCTCATCAGATAGATGGTTTTAAAGCTAGCCTCTGTGAAGACCACGGGAGACTCATGGTCTCAAGGAGCCCTCTCAATTCCATCTGCTGCTGTAGTTACGCTTTGGTTTTATTTGTTTAGATTTTCAAGTAAGATTTCACTTGAAATAATTGCATTCTTTAATTTTTTTTTTTAATCACTGAACCAGATAATCTTTCAGGGCTCCTTGCTATGACATAATTTCAACAAATTCTGATATTAATTTTTTTTTAAAGATTCACCACCTCCACACAGTAACTCTTCTGGGCTGGATCCTTTCCATGCAATTTTTCTATTGCTTTCTTTTATTTTTGTATACACAGCAAATTAAGATACCAGTTTGTGTTTTGTACATGCTTCTTTAGAATAAATAGGAAAACCTCTATTTCTAATTTGGGCTCTTCATCTTTTAAAAACATTTTTTTAAGGTGTTATTATCCATATTTGAGAGCGAGGAAGACAGAGAATGAGCAGGGGAGGGGCAGAGAGAGAATTTGAAGCAGGCTCCAAGCTCTCAGCACAGAACCCGATGCAGAGTTCAAACCGAAGTCTGATGCTTAACTGACTGAGTCACCCAGGCGCCTGGGGCTATTCATCTTAAAGGAGTTTTTGCATTACAGGACCTAATATTACAATTCCAAGACAGCAGCACCCAGGAAAAAGTCTGTATTGGTTTTGTTGTTTGAGAAATTGACATTTCTTTCTTTTCTTTTTTGAATTTTTTTTAACGTTTATTTATTATTGAGAGACAGAGAGACACAGAGCGTGAGCAGGGGAGGGGTAGAGAGAGGGGGAGACACAGAATCTGAAATAGGCTCCAGGCTCTGAGCTGTCAGGACAGAACCCAACACGGGGCTCAAACTCACAAACTGTGAGATCATGATCTGAGCCGAAGTTGGTCGCCCAACCAACTGAGCCACCCAGGCGCCCCTGACTTATTTCTATCTAGCTGTGGAGATGGGGTGGCATGTGGATAAGGTTGAAGACAACAACCTAGAGAAAAATGGTTAGGTTTTCCAAGACCAACAAGAAAAGAAGGTATCATGGTGACAATTTCAGAAGAGAGCTTAAAGTGAGGTGGGGGGAGGTTATGCTCCTACTCTCAGTCTGTACTCACAGAGATGCTAGGCTTCTCATGAGATGATATGTGGATGGATGCTGAGGACCTGGGGGACTGAACAGAATGAGGTAGAGATTTGTACAGACATAGCCAGTTGGCTTGATAGAGGAAGAGAGTTCTGTGAAGCAGAGTTCAATCTTTTTAGTCACCCTATCAGCCCTGTCTAGATCAGCTGACAGCGTGCCAACCCCCCAATAGGTCAATGAGTCCAGCCAAGATCCTAGACCCACCCAGCAGACCTAAACTCATGAGAAATAAACAATTAAGTTATGTGCCAAATAAAAGAGAAAGAAAAAGGACGCCTGGGTGGCTCAGTCGGTTAAGTGTCCAACTATTGATTTTGGTTCAGGTCATGATCTCACAGTTCACTAGATTGAGCCCCATGTTGGGCTCTGCCTTCACAGAGCGGAGCCTGCTTGAGATTCTCTCTCTTCCTCTCTCTCTGCCCCTGCCCACTTGTGTCCATGTTTGTGCTATCTGTCTCAAAATAAATAAACTTTAAAAAATAAAAGAGGGGCGCCTGGGTGGCGCAGTCGGTTAAGTGTCCGACTTCAGCCAGGTCACGATCTCGCGGTCCGTGAGTTCGAGCCCCGCGTCAGACTCTGGGCTGATGGCTCAGAGCCTGGAGCCTGTTTCTGATTCTGTGTCTCCCTCTCTCTCTGCCCCTCCCCCGTTCATGCTCTGTCTCTCTCTGTCGCAAAAATAAATAAACGTTGAAAAAAAAATAAAAAAAAAATAAAAAAATAAAAGAGAGAGAAAGAAAATGATTTGGAGGCCATTATGACTATGCAGAGATTGGAGAGCTCAGCTTCCATGGAGCTGAACAAGGAACACATTTATGTACCGATTATAAAGGTCAGAAAAGTGAAGACTGCGCCTGTCTGCCAAGAATCATATATGTCTCATCAGATGCTTCAATATCCCTATAAAAATCCTTGTGGGGGCTTCCCAATACATGATTAAAATGGAATTTCTAACCAACTTTGATAGGTGCGCGCCAACCTGGAATAATTTTAATTTAGAAAAAAAATAATGTAATGTTCCTCTAATCTGTTATCGTAGATCAAATTCACTTTCATTTAACATGAGGAAATGATGGACAAACTTCTCTGGGGCACGTTTGTATTTTGTCCTGGAAAAAATATTTCAAATGAACTCTTTAATTGTGCAAAATATAGCAATCTTCTGAAATGGATGGTCTTGAGAGCACTGCTCTATGTGATTTAAGAAAACAAAAACAAACCAACAACAACAACAACAACAAAAAACAATGTCAATATTTATTGAGGGATACTATGTGTTAGGCAACATATTAATATACTGACACATTTTACTGTTTTATTTAATTGTTATAAACACTCTATGAGCTAAATATTATTATTCTAATGTTTAGATAAGTAAGTTCAGAGAGTTTAAAAAACTTGCCAAAAATTTTACAGTTACAGACTGGTAGTTGTCATTCAAACCTAAATATTTATAAGTCCAAAATCCATTTTCCTTAACCATTATAACCATAGTAGGGTCTCAAAGGAAATTTTCAATATTCATGAGTACAATACTAAATGAGTACAAATGATAAAAGAATATAATAAATGCGTACAAATGAATAAAGAAATACATATATTCCTGTTCTGTAAAAACTTCTGATTTTTCAGATTAATATCAGTTTCTCCTATTTATTGATTAATTTAAATTTTAAAAACATAGGTTTGCTTCATTTTATGCAGACACAAGTATTCTCATTTAGCAAAATGGAAAATGGGTCTCCAGGTTCTCACAACTATGATTCAGAATTTAAACCCAGATTGTATTTCTCTACGGTTCATGTTCTTTCTGTTATACTATGCTGTCTTTCTGTAAAAGCCATGTCTAAATTAATTTTGATGCTAATAAATATTAAATAATGTATAATTTTTAAATATTATAATAACTTTTTAAGCACTAAAGCTTCAGTAGTAAATGTGCAAAGTCAATCTACGATCTTATTTAACCTCACAACAGCTGGACAAATGGAGGCTGTTGCCCATTTTATAGATGAGGAAACAGATTTAGACACAGTAAGGAACTTGCCTAAGTCATACAGATGATAAGTGGTAGAACTAAAAGAGGAGCACAACACTACTTCCTTCTAAATTCTTCCCTAAACTACCAATGGATGGCACCGTTTCTCATCTCTCACCATACGAGGTGATGTTTTTTGTCTACTTGGTTTTTGTATCTACCTTCCCCAAGAGAATATAAAAGTCATGACAGAGGGGCTTATAGTTGTTGCTCTTGCTTGAAACCTCTGATCTTGGGATGGTAACTACTACATCATAACTTGATATTATGTTAAATGAATAAATAAATGAATCTTTCCTAAAGACCACAGATATTCTCCCTTGTGATTTAAATCTCAAATGTCTAATGAAAACATAGATCTAAACAATAGACAGAGACCTTGAAAATATTCACTTATCAGGCTGCTTCTTTAGTGGGGAAAAATTGAATGATGTACCTTCATGAGATAATCAATGACTTGGACATTATTTTTCATCCTTGGACTAGTTTGCAACATGACCCTGGGAAAGTCACTGAAGGTATATACTCTGAATAAACTTTTACCATTGACTCAGATTCATGCTACTGTACTTCTCTAAAGATCTACTGATAATTTATTAGAATATATAATGCATTTAAAGTTATATAATAGCAGTAAAAATGATATATTAAATAAGATATAAGATGTAAATGTAAATTATTAAGAAGATAAATACGTAGGCTGTCCTTATCTTTCTCAAAATGTGGCTATATGACTAGAAAAAAATAATCTCTATTTTCATTTAAACTGGGAATTGTTATTAAATGAGGTTTGGCTATGCCACTACCACCATGGCTTCTAATTCTAATATGTCCCTTCTACCCCATCTTTGTAAAATATAATAATTTTGCTATGTCAAAACATACCTTCCAAATCTATTCATTCAATTGACATGCACAAACTTCTAAAAAGTGTAAAAAGTCATAATTATATTATTAAATATAATAAGTACCAATTATCTTTCCTAGAAGGTTAGTAGTGTTCTGTTTCTTCTCTAGACTATTTACTATTTCAAAATTTTATATATTAGTATATATATATATATATATATATATACTACATTTATATAATATATACAATACACATATATAATGTATACATGTATAGTGACTGAGGTCGTATCTACATATAGACTTTGGCCTTGACCACAAACAAAGCAGAAATTTTGGTGCCCAGTTCATGCATTTAACTGACATCAGACATTCAGATTTGAATCTAATTTAATTCGTAAAGAGAAAATGGCTGGATCCAATGGTAAAATTACAGTTTTCCTATCACTCTGTGTAGCTACTGTGAGCAGAAAAATGGAAAAGAGGAAAGAAAGAAAGAAAATGAAGATTCTGCTCATGTAACACATTCAAGCCCGAAGACTTTGTATCTGTGTGTGGAAGAGGAATTAATTTCTTAACACAGAAATCTACTCTTTTCCATCATTGTGAACTGTTTTTGAACTGAGAGAGGTTCTTCTCTCCACTTTGTGCCTCACACTAACCCCTACTCTGGCACGAAGTATAAATTAAACTAAGGTACACAGATACTTTTTAATGGCCACAAAAAGTCAGGTTTCACAGTAGAATTCTCATTAGCTTCAAACAGGAATATGATATGACACGAAAAGTAAATCAGGGATAAAGTAGAGTGTGAAATTTAAAAAAACCCTACAGTTTAATTAAGAAAATATATTAAATTAACCTAAAATTATACTGACCTTTAAATGATACAGTGTTCTTCAAAAACATAAATGCTGGAATCAACCTATTTATAAAAATACAACTTAAAGAGTCTTAGAGGCAAAAATCTAAATTATTTTGCTTAAAAATATTAGTTCAATTTTTTATTCTTTAAAATATTGAGTGACTTTTATTTCTATTTTCTTTCAGAAGAATTTTAAGGATGGTACAATTTATGAATTAATCAGGCAATGAATTATCTTGTAGTTTATAGTGGACCACTGACATGTGTTTTTAGAATTATCTCTTTAACTAGTTTCAGTGGTAAACTACTGAAAAAAAAAGCCCTTGAGACCCTACATCTGAATTGAACTGAAATTTAGAACACAGTAGCAACATCAACAAAAATATTTCAAATAAGCTTTTCCTTAGAAAGTAGTCAGGAGCTAAAATTTGTGCAGCAACAGGAAGTCAAACCAATGTTAACCTTTTCTAGCTTGAGATTGAAAAGTTAGAATTTTCTCTTTATTCCTCTTCAATAACGGACTATCTTATTCAAAATACCCCAAAACTCAACTCTTTGCCAGTTCCCTGATAGTTTCCCATGTTTTCAATGTTACCAATAATCCAATTTTCTAACATGAAAATTAGAGGTCACAATAACAGCAAATACAGCACAGCATCTTAGGAATCTGTGCAAGAAAACACACAAGGATAGGGGACTCAGGTCCTTTTTTCCAAAAATAAGAAATACTAAATATTAAACATAGGATTCTCTCCTCCTATCCCCAGCATCATCTAAGAACAAATGCTAAGTCTTTTATAGCTGATATTCAAAAATAGAGTATTTTTAAAATAACATCATTAAGGTATTCTAACTATGAATGTAAGTGCCTTTCCTTATTGCCTTCATATCAAATATATTCAAAATAACACAGAATGTACATTTTTACTGTATGCTACACAGTGTTTTAAGCAGAGAATATTACCTTATTCTCATAATTACTCCATTAAATAACTACTTTTATTATCCTAATTTTCAGGAGACTCAAGAGATTAACTTATTTAAGGCCACACAGCTGACAAGTGGTGGGTCTGGAAATAGAACCCATTCAGACTGGTTCTAGAGTCTGTATGCTCAACACAGGATAGTGCCAAATTACACATTTTAAATTCCTAATTTTGTGGCTCCTGGAT
Source organism: Herpailurus yagouaroundi (assembly GCF_014898765.1). Taxonomy (NCBI): domain Eukaryota; kingdom Metazoa; phylum Chordata; class Mammalia; order Carnivora; family Felidae; genus Herpailurus; species Herpailurus yagouaroundi. The sequence goes on from NW_024412395.1 coordinate 89,340,662, forward strand.
GGCTCAGTCAGTTAAGCGTCCAACCCTTGACTTCTGGCTCAGGCCGTGACTTCACAGTTCATGGGTTTAAGCCCCACATCAGGTCCTGGGCTGAAGGCTCAGAGCCTGTTTGGGATTCTCTCTCTCTCTCTCTCTCTCTCTCTCACTCTGTCTCTGCACCCCCTCCTTATGTGCACTTTCTCTCAAAACAAATGAATAAACTTATTTTTTTTAAATCCTAATTTATAGTGGTACTTGTGATCAGTATCTACACTGCATAATTGTTCACAGAACAGTTGAGCTTGCTTTATCAAAATAACTTATAATTAAAACATTGGTTCAAAAAAATCCCCCAAAGTTGAAAGACTATCTAGTTCTTTCCCAGAAAATGTAACATACATGCTGATGAGAAGGCAATAAAAAAAAATTCTCATGAAGACAATGAAAAGTATTATTCATGATAGAACCTTTTCTTTTATGGGATTAATGATGAGACACCACTGTCTCATGGTGTCAGATGTCTTGCTCCTCGATGCTCTCCATATTCAGAAGTGCTGTTGAGGACAGCAAGCGGCTTTAAGCTGCAGTGGTGTGTATGTGTTTGGAGAGGCAGGTGCTGAATGGCTTAAAGACCTTGCTCAGGCACCAGAGTTCCCTGGTTAGAACACAGGCACTTCAACCTACCGTTTTGTCCATTAGGAGTTAACTTCCCCTATTTTCCTCATCTATAAATTGGGAGGATAATGAGCCATACCTACTAGAGTTTCAGTAAATATTCAATAGCACAATGTGCCTAAAGCATCAAGCAGATGCCAAGTGTGTAAGACATGCTTTATCCACATAGACTCAGTCATTATTGGTGTTACCATGAAGTTCCTTCATTCTAAACTCATATACACTTTTGAGAGTCTGCTAAGCTGTCTTAAAAACTGCTTGCCCAACATGTTAGCAACAAGTATGAAAGAAGGGATTCTCATCATTATTTCTATCCTGGATTCATAAAGCACCAGGAAGGCATATGGTATTATATAAACATTAAATAATAATATATCCTGCTCTGCTTCCAAATTAAATCAAGTTCCAAATACAGCATTTGCAAAGTTAATATGGCTACCTATAAGAGTCAAACAATTTTGGTGTTTAAATTTCTGTCTCCTATGACATAAAGTTTTGCAGAATGACATACCAAAGGAAAAATGGAAAGAAAACTGGGAATAGGGGTAAAATTTGTTAAAATTATTTTCTCCCTTATATACAAAAACACAGATTAGTTGTTCAACTATTTATGTGCTAGCTGTGTGCATTTAATCAAGTAACTTACATTCTCTGCGATTTTATCTGTGAAATGAAAATCATGATACTTACTTCATAGGTTTGTGATGAGACAAATTAATTAATGAATAAAATATAGAGTAGTGGTTTGCACAGATTAAGAGCTGCTTGATGTTAGCTATAATTATTATTTTCCTATGTATTGTTGTATTTTCTACAGGTATGTTATAACACAAATATATATGTTACTTTACAGTTTTACCCCCAACACCCCCAACTTTATCAGTGAAAAAAACAAAGTGGGTATTGAAGTAATTATGATGCTATCTTACTTTCCTGAGCCACTCTTGGTAAGAATTGAAAGCAAAGAAGACAAAGCCTCTAAGTTACTGGAATAACTATTTGTGAAATACTTGTGTTTACTCAGACCATATTACTCATATTTTACAGAAATTTTTAAAACAATTCTCTGTTTTGAGGCTTTCAACCTATACGTAATAAAAACAGATTGCTTTTAAGCACTTCATGTTCTAGGAGCTGAGCCAAGGAAGTTGCATTGGACTATTTTATTTAATCTTTGCAAGCCACTATGAGGAAGTATATTAATTTTTTTATTGCTGTATCTAATTACCACAGATTTAATGGCTTAAAACAATACAAATTTATTTTCTTACAGTTGTGGATGTCAGAAGTCCTGAATCGGTTTGTAAACTGGAATAAAATCAAGATGTGGCAGGCCTGAACATTGTAGGGAGAATCTATTTCCTTTCTAGAGGTAGATCCTATTTCCCAGCACCCTGTCTTCAAAGCACATCACTCCAGCTTTGCTCCCATCTTTATATCTTCACTTACTCTGATCCTTCTGCCTCCCACTTATAAGAATTCTTAGATTACATTGGGCCCACCTTGGTGATCCAGGATAATCTCTTCATCTCAAAATCCTTAATTTAATAATATTCACAATTCCCTTCTAACATGTGAAGTAACATATTCACAGATGCCATGGATGGGATATAACATATTTCAGGGTAGGGAGTTTCAGCCTACCAGAAGTAGATACAATTATGCTCATTTTGCAAATAAGAAAAAAAGGTAGTACGAGAACAAACTGAGGGCTGATGGGGGGGGTGGGAGGGAGGGGAGGGTGGGTGATGGGTATTGAAGAGGGCACCTGTTGGAATGAGCACTGGGTGTTGTATGGAAACCAATTTGACAATAAATTTCATATATTTTTTTAAAAACTGGGTACCATATTATTAATGCAGGTCCTTCAGATCCTAATGCTGTTTCCACTATACAATTGTGCCCCCAAAGTAGAAAAAAAAAAGATGAAGGAAGGGTTCTCTCTTTATGGGTTTTTCCCCATAAAGATTTTTTCAAATTCCTCATGAGTTAAAAGTATTTATTAAATGTTTATTGAATGGCTACTATACCAATTTTCGGTGCTGGGAAGAAATATGAATCAGACTGAGTCAGTAGCTAGGTCATTACAAATTTTCCCATATAGTTAAATACCCAAAACTCTTCACTCTATATTGAGAGTCCCAACCAAATTCAACCACCTAGTCGAAAGCTCCGGTTTCATGTTGTATAAACCTTTGCAATTTGCCATGTCTGGAATTGAACTCTCAAATTTTTTTCTACAATTATGTTCAAATATCAGCCTTCACCAGCTCAGGAAAGAGCACCACTATACACCCCAACAACTTATCATATTCAGAAGCCTATATTTATCTAAAAAATATATCTTAATCCTATTTACTTCTCCTTACTTTCATTACCCCCAGACTTCTGACTGGTATCTTCATTTTCATTTTTGGATTGCCTTGATTTCAGCTCCATATATAAACTGGCAATGTCCCATTAGAACGTAAAATACTTCAATATCTACTGTTTTTATAATAAAATGCAAACCTTTCATGCTACACAGGGTTCCCACATCCCTTGTTCTGTTTAACACATTTGTGTGTCTGTTGCCTTCACGTAACTAGTGACAGAGCCTTCTTTCACTCTTAAAAATGTCCCAGCTGGATGATACATTACATGGTCACCATATCTATACAGCTCTTGTGGAATCTTTCCTCCGCCTAAATTTTCATCCCATAGCCAAATATTCTCCCTCAGGATTCAATGGTGTCTACCTTAAATGTGCTCTGTAATTATTTTTCGTCAAAATGTGAACCCAAGCATTAAGTATAATACTATACTTAATTGTTTTATCTGTTGGCTATTCTGGCCATTAGGGTATACAAAGACAACCAGGCCCATGTCCACGTTGTTTGCCCCTAGACAATTCAGGCAGCATAGTACCTGATACATGGAAGGTGTCTATAGATGTTTATTAAAAAGATTAATGACTAAAGAAACTTGCCATACAGTCAATCATATACACTACATAGTATAAAACTTGAATAATAAAAATGTGTTCAAGATACCAATGACCAAACAAATGCAGAAATTGTTTCTGTTTGAAGAAAAAGGTTGAGTAGGGAAGGTTCTGTAAGCAGAGGAACCCAATCAGCATTGATGGATGAAAGGACCATCGTATGTGATCAAGAAGCTATGAGGAAAGATTTCTAAGCAGAAAGGATGGCATTCACAAAGGCAAAATGGTTTAAAACAGTGCAATTATTCAGGGAACTCAAAGTAGTTTCTATTATTAGAGTGTACAGCTTTGCATAAATGATATATTGATGTCATGAATCTCTAAGGACAAAACCTAAATTATGAAGAATACTGCAGGAAACATAGAAAACAGCAAAGAAATTTGAAACTTAGTTTTATTCTCATTTATACTGCTAGAATGATTTGAGAATTTCTATTGCATGTTTAGCTCACCGTATAATTTATTGGAGTTCTTAGGTAAGTAAATCAATTTTTGAAGAGTTTTGTTTCAAACTTCATTACTGTAAAAAATTCTCTAAGTTGTCAGTTCAACATGTAATAGTAACAAAAATATAATACATGGTCCATAATGAAACTATAATGGAATTTATGGTATGAAAACTAAACTGGACTTTCCCTTTAGATAATTTTTGGAATTTTAAGAATTACTTCAAATTTCTACTCTAGGAAATGAATTTTCATTCATAGGCTGTAAAAAGAAATAGACTAGAATTACTAAATTAACACTTTGGCATCTATCTAATACAAATGCAAAGATGAACACATCTATAGAATTAACTGAACATTAGGTCAATTTGTGATGTAAATAGAGGTTTAAATAGAGAATTAAAACTCATTTCACATCTGTTTATCCCGGAGAAAATTTTCAAGAAATATTCTTGGTATAGGTGATCATAAATGGGTTATTTGAATGTAAAACATGGACACCAGAAATTTCACACCAGTGGACTGCAAGGCATAAATGCTTTGTTTGGTTTCTAGAACACTTCAGCAGTTTGAGCCAAGATTTAAATTTGGAGAAGTCACATAAAAAAAAAATCCAGAATTTTGGCCCCTTGGAAACACTGGAAGAACACATAACAATGGTGGAAAAAAACATAGTCCTTTCAGAGGGCAATGGTGTTCTCTAGGACACCACAGAGCCCCCACCCCATCACCTCAGGTCCTGAGATCCATGCCACTCCCATATGCATGTTACATGCCTGAGACAGTGTGCCAGGCTGAAAAACCCCAACCATTAAAGACTAACTGAGAATTATCAAAATGTCTAGGAGGATATTTAGAACTTGATCATTTCTAATATTGAGAATTAAATGTACATACTATCTTAATAAAATTGTCTCAAATGGGATAATTCTTATATTCAATCTTTTCTTCCTTGGATTTTGTTTGTTAATTAAACTATATCAAAACAAACAAAAAGCTAAACAAATTTGGTAGAACATTTTTTTTCTTCTGATCAGTAATCTATTTGTTTTGGCATCTGGTTAACATAACACAAATAGCAGTAAAAATTCCCCAAATATATAAGTATATCATGTGTTTGATCTGTGATTTGAATGCAAATACTTCCCTACATCTTTCAATATAGCACAAGTAATTTGTTTTATTTAAATATACTGAAAGACTTGACATATTTTCAGTATCCATACTATTCTAGATTAGGAGATAAGAGAGGAGAGTCATTTCCATCAAAAGTGATGGGAACTTACCTTAGCTATTTGGACACACCAGTTAAGCAGTAACTGGGATCCAATGTTATCCTTATGTTCATGGACATAATCCAACAGGCAGCCATGGGGCATAAGCTGTGTAACCAGTTGAATGGTTGGGCTCAGACACACACCCAATAACCGGACTAAGTGTGGATGGTCCATACTTGCCATGATCAAAGCTTCCTATTAAAAAAAAATAAATAAATGTAATTTCAACTCAAATTCCTTTATAGCACTCACTACATTAATGGTGCTGATAGTAATTTTGAAAATGTACTCTTATTCAATGGAATCCATTAAAAATGAAAAGGCATTATTGCAGCTATTATATTTTTAAAGTGATTTAATTCAAGTAAATTTAAGTGAAAAAAACAAGGACTATACATTTATTAAGATGGACAATGTTATAAAATTAAATGAATATAAAATTACTATTAGTGTTTTGTCTTTTGTAGTATGAACAATATTTGATTTTATTTACTACTAAGTAAGTTGATGAATCTTGACTTATACCATGGATTTTTAACTTTTGATCTTGGTTCTGGAGTACAATACTCCATACGAATGTAATTATTTGTACATAGTACAAGGTGAACCAAAGGTAAGTCATCTGTTATTAGTGTGGAGTCAGATAGAATACACAGGTATAATTATTAAATTATAAATATCAAAACTTAAACAATTACAAGCACTATGCCCATTGGGGATTTATGTAGAAAAATAAACCTTTAAATTTGCTCCATACATTTGCCTTTATTCAATTCTACTTCATTTCCAAATTTAGAAGTCATGTATTAGGTATAGAATCATAAAATATAATAGCTGAGTGAGACCATGAAAACTTGTCTACTCCAACTTTATCATTTCATGAAATGAGAAAATAGCTCTAATTTCTTTATCATAATCATGTCATTTTTGTTTAATGAAGATTGGACATATGATAGTCATTTAGTGCATCTTAAAGTTACTCTCCAATAAAGTTATTTTAAGTATCTTTACTACAATTTAAAACAAATAGGACCTTCCATGCATGTGCACACACACATGCACACACACACACACACAAGGGGGATGGCACAGATGTGACAATTTATTATCAATTAGTGTACCTACTTTGAGGCTATGAGAATGTTTATATTAGCATTCTTGTATATCTTCTGTGCCTTTGAAATTTTTCAAGACTAAAAATGGAGGACAGAAAGCTCTACTGATCTATTATTTAAGATGACATGGAAAATCGAATAAACAAATTATTTCCATTTCCTCTCATTTCCACTACATTAACAATAAGGGCATTAATAAAGAGGCAGAAACCAATAATCATAGAAAGGAGGCAATAAAGATAGAATACAGAGTAGAATGTGGCTTAATAGTAGTAACTAAATTAACAGACATAAGACATCCGAAGCTTAATGTAGCAGGTAGGGAAACTGAGAAGAAATCCAATTTACACCACGTGTGTCACCACCAAAGGCTCAAGTAGTGTTAGTGCCTCAAATCTGTGCAAATGGAACAGGGAGGAGAAACTGACTTCAGTAGGACCGTTTCAAAGTGTGTTTTGGAGGCACTTCAGATGGCAGATCTCCTCCTCCTTTTCGTCTTTGGGAGAAGCTAAATCAAAAGGATTGTGGACAAAAAAAAAAAAAAAAAAAAAAAAAAAAAAAAAAAAAAAAAAAGGATTGTGGACTACGGCTATTAGGCAAAATAGAAAGAGAAGTACTCTGGTGAAAATAATAAGATTATGTAAATTTATATATAGGGAAAATTGGGGCCACTTCTAGTTCCTTTTCCCAAATGGAGCTGTGACTTCGAAATTCTGAAACTTAAATTGTTTAAACCTCAAATTCCAAAGCCAGCAAAAATTCAACCAAGGGAGTGGATATACACACATGTTCAGCCATGCTTGTTCTTAAAGAAACTTCTCTCAGATGCCTCCTTTCTCTGTTAGCTGTGCTCACTAAATAAGAGGAAGCAATTAAAAGACTACATTGAATTGAGGAAACAGAATAACGACAGTGAAGGGATATTTCAGAATAAAAGCTGTTCAAGAGACCGAGATAGCAGTCAGTCCAGACTTGAGTGGGCATATTGCTCTGAAAAAGGTGATCCAAGAAGATGGAGATGATAGAATACCTAATGACTTTAAAATACATTAAGAGCATATATATTTATCAGAAACCGAAATTCAAATTAGTGATCAATGCACAGAAAACTAAGCAAAAATAAAATGAAGCAAAAAGCAATTGATTTGGTAAAACACAAAGATATCCATGAAAAAGAAAATCATTGTACTCGCTATAGAGCATGGCAGGGAATAGTTGTAGAAACATAATGACATAAGTACAAATGCTGATATATGCAGATATCATATAACTATATTGAAAACTGAAGGGAAGGGAGGTGTACCTCTGCAAGGGGGTGATAGGAAGAAAGTGAAAGGTACATTCCTGTTGTTCCTAGTGACAAGTTAGCATATGATGCATAAAATGGAAAAATCAAGAGTTGACAGTGTTAGCATATTATTTAGATATAGAGTTAAGTGAAAAAATAAATTGCTGAGAAGCTGAAAGTGATTGTTTTGGGCTGTGGAAAATGAGTAGGAAAAGGAATGGAGGGTCACTCTAGACTTCAGTCTTTTACTATTCGCCTTGTAGAAGTATTTGACTTACTATTATTACTTTAAGGCTATTTGAGAAGACATTAACTTAAAAAAATTTTTAATGTTTATTTATTTCTGAGACAGAAAGAGACAGAGCATGAGTGGGGGAGGGTCAGAGAGAGAGGGAGACACAGAATCTGAAGCAGGCTCCAGACTCTGAGCTGTCAGCACAGAGCTCGATGCGGGGCTCGAACTCACACACCATGAGATCATGACTGGAGCCGAAGTCAGTCATTCAACCGACTGAGCCACCCAGGCACCCCAAGACATTATTAACTTTTAAGCTCCACTGCTACTTTAGCGGTGTTGAATTCAGCTGAGTCTAAAGATGATTCACAATTACGTGTATATCTGATGGAGTATATGAATTTACTGGATCTAGCTAGGTTCTTAGTCAAGTATAATGTTTCACTTTTATGAGTGAGGAACAGTGGGGCAGAATGGGCACCTGTCTTTGAGAAAGAAGATATATAAGGCCAAACAGAAAAAAAGTAAGCTGATAAAATACTATCAGCCCAACTCAAAAGACTGTTTTGAGTCTTTGTGGGCAGAAGCAGAAATTGCTGTTTTCCGGATGGCTTCTGAGTAGATGCTGACATTCCTCCTTCCTCAGCAGCCCCAGGCAACCAGAAGCATAGAACAGGGGAGGACACCGGCTTCTATGCTTCCTTGCTGAGCCTGTCACCACAACAATGCCTTGAGGACTAGCAGCCCAGAGAGCACTGAGTAGTTTATAGGTACGTATGAGACACTCAGCAACTGCCCAAACTATTTGGGGAAATTTCTCTGGTGGCTGGAGTTTCTGCATAATAAGCAGGGCCAAAAATTTGAGTCATTACTATGAATATGGCCCCATCTGGGTCCAAAAAAGTAGAAACATTTTGGTTTCACTTATTGTATATTTTAAACATTTGAAAACATTTAAAACATTAGTAAACATTTGAAATAAAGGAAATCAATGTAGTTATAAGGAGAATACAGATAGGAATGTTAGCAAGTAATATTACCTATTATTTAATCCAGTATTGTTATTCATTAATTAAATATTAACATTAATATTGAAAGTGTAAACCACAGGGTTCCTTCACTGAATTATGATATGCACACATATAAATACACACATATACACCAACAAATAAGCAGAACATGTAATCAAATTAAATAGCAAATTTAATCAAGCACAAAATTAGATATTATCTAATTACATCAAATTTATATTGATTGCATTTTCTCTATTTCTCTTCTAGTGGCTTTCAGTCTTTCATGAGCATGAGTTGCTTAGGTTTGTCATTACAAGTAGTTATCCTGGTCCCACTCCCATATAATCCAGTCTAGAAATTGATCATAAAGCTGCATTTGTAGCAAGCTCTCCAGGTGAAGCTACTGTAGGAAATAGGGAAATTGAGGACCTCTGAAACATTGCCAAGAAATGTATCTAGAATCCATTGCAAAAGTAGTAACTTGCAACTGTGGTTTGATCCTCATTATAAGCCTACTAGCAGTCAAAGGAGGCAGTGATTCTCAGCTATAAAAGGAGAAAGCCAAGGCTAGTGGGCTTACTGCCTCAGGTCTTATGATAACTGGCAGATCAGGGTTAAGACTCCTGATTTCTGATTCTTAGTGCAGTGCTATTTCTTCTGATACTGTACTTTTAAATTTTCACTTCCATCAGCACCTCTCACTGTAGATGCTTATCTTGTTAAGAGGAAGACAGCTCCAAACACCTGATATCGGTGGTACCTGAAGAATTGGGTCAAATTATACCTAAGTTCCTGAAGAAACACTAAGATCAACCAACAAATTTGCACTAACAGGTAAACTGCCATTGCATACAATGCGCTTTCAGAAAGCATGAGGAAGAAAATGATGAAGTTTAAGGTAAAAGAACAATTTCGAGGTTATTTTAGGCTTCTTTTTCAGGATAAAATATATAAACAATGTTTTTTCTTTTACAACTCAAGGAGTAATGATAATTTCATTCTACATATGCATGCAAAAAGTTTACATCAGAAGAGTGTAAAAAAGTCACATGAAAGTTTTCTTTTAAAAAAAAATCTATTAGTAAGTCCTGGCAAAAAAGCTGGGGTTGTATTAAGGAAAATTGCTCATCACACTACAAAGAGTATTTGAAACCAAATTGCAGCGTATTTGCATAATAGTTCTCTTTTTTTGAGAAAGAAAAGATGAACAAGACACTAATTGTAGGTTTTATTTTTTTCATAAAGGAAATAGCAGATGGCTTTTTTGGGGGATAGGAAAAGAGATAAAGAAAAGAGAATGTGGATTCATTTAGAGTGATGAGTGGGATAGAAAGGGGAAAAAATTCCAATATTTTAATAATGGAGTGTTGGGCTTCAATAAATTGCTCTGTGTTGAAGTTAATAATGTCCCCTGTTACCTATCTCTGTGTGGGGCCTATGGAAGCAATTTTGGAATCTTTGCTGCTGTCACTAGAAAATGTCACCGAAGGCCACTGGAATAAATACAAGTTGACAGGTGCATTATCTATTTTTTCAGAAATAAAATTAGTTTCTGTCTTTGTTTTCCCTTTTGCTTTATAATTTTTTTTGTAGGTGAATTAGAGTTTTCTCATGGACAGAGGGGAAGAATGTAACAGGTGCTACAGTGAAAACTCTAAAGCGAGAACATTTTTCTTTATAATGAAGTCTGGTTTGAATAAGGACATTTTTTTTAAACTATCAAGGGACGACCAGGGCATAGACAAAAAGCTCTGAAGCATGTGTGACATTATTCTCTTGCCTATGCTATTTGTATCTCTATTTGTGTCTGAAGGGAAGACATTTCTGTACAATAATAAAAGTAAGCAATACCATTTGTCATATTAAGGAATCATTTTGCCCAGCCTTCAGATGTTTATACCTTGCCACTTAAACTTGTTTTCTCACTCATGTTGGTTAGTGGTTTCACAAAAAGAAAAAAGGAAAAAAAAAACATATGGCCAGTGAAAACTTACGGGCTATTTTTTTTTTTTTTTATGTTAACTTCAGCCAAGCTTTCACTGTTTCATTATGTCTATGGACCATTACTTCAATACCCTCCAGCTGAAAATGGGTAAAATCTCATTGTATCGGGGATAAGGAAGATAAAAAGGAAGATGGAGGAAAAGAAAAGATAAACAATTAATGTAGACATAAAACCACGTTTAATGCAACAGTCAGCGGATTTGTGACTGCTTGGCACAAACTCCTCTCCTAAAGATAGTGAGGACGATGGTGATGAAGAAACCAGAGAAAATAATGATGACAGCAGTGATGAAAAATGAAATAAAATTATCGGTCCATAATAATGTTTTACAAACATGTATTGCTGCAGATGGTATCTAGATAATAAAATAAATGAAATCCACATCTGTTTCCTCAACACCTAAAATAAATACTAATTGACTTGTGTGAGTAGGTGAGTGGCAATTAGAAAGAGTGAATTAATATGCCATTGAATCTAAGTTTGTCCACATTGCTCAGTGGCCTCAGCACTCTTTTCTAATCTCTGCTATCATTTTTATAGTTTTATATTATTTTATCCTAATAAAAATTAGGATCCTTCTAACTTTTGCTGTCAAAATGTTCCATTTCCATACTCCACCATTCACCCATTGAGTAGCTGGACCTTAGATTTAGATATTACTTAACAGTGCTGCACAATGTAGAACTTCATGAATAATTCTATACTAGGTAGATTTCCACGTTCTGGCTGTTTCCTACCTTCCCGTACCCTTATTTACATTGAATTTCCCCTCATCCTTATTACATTTTCCTATCCCTTTGTTAGACATTTACTCATGTAAATGTATTTACATGACTTAAAAGTATTTATTGAGGACCTACAATGTGCTTGCCACTGTTACTGCAGTTGGGTCTGCAACACCATATCTATTCTCGTGAAGCTTTCACTCTACTGGGGAGAGAAAGCCAATACACAGGAAAAACAAATAAATATACAACAGCTGTATAAGTAATTATAAATCATTTAAACGGTATGGACAAAATAAATAGAACATTGTAATAGATAATAGGATAGTGGTTGCAGAGCTACTTTAAATAAGGGTAGTCAGGAAATGTGTCCTGAGATCTGAATTATGAGAAGCAGCCAGGTAGACAAATATAAGAGCCTAGGAATCTGGCAAATTTGGGAAGCTCTGACAAGACTCAAGGGTCTGGAATTTAGCAAGAGTTGTGATAGCAATGAGATAAAATTAGAAATGCAAATAGGGGCCAGATCATGAAAGGTTTTGCAGTAGCGGGAAGAAGACTGGATTTAATCATAATTTTTTTCATGTCTGCTTTCTGTTATGCTTCATTTGCTCCTCTCTCAGCCTGAACTCCAGTGTTGACTATTATAATAAAGCATTTACCATCATCATATATTTTTTCCTCTTCATATTCCCATTTTGCCACTCTTTGGCCAGAGGTAACTCCCACCATCTGAATTCTCAAACTTTCAAATGTTGTTAGAGAAAGGCATAAGTCCATGGAGATTTGTCCTCAATCTCCTCATTTTATTTTCTAAAAATAGTCCTTTGCTATATTTTTAAATTTCTTATTGACTCTATTACATTTATTACAATGTGTATCTCTGGGCAGGAAAAAAAACAATACAAACAACAAAACAACATTTCACCTTTCATAGTATTTATATTATATATATTATATTATATTATATTATATTATATTATATTATATTATATTATATTATTATAGTATGTTATAGTATATTATTATTAAATTATAATTTATTATATTTAGTATTTATAATGTATATCTGACATCATCCCGTTTTGTTCCCATGAATGATTCTGCCACTGTTTATCTCTAGTACAAACTCATCTTCACTCCATATTGGAGACTTCACTGTAGACTTAGATATCCTCTATGCTAAAAGTGAAAGTTCCTTAAATTTTCCATTTCTTTACTTTGGGAGTATTTGCTATTTTCACTTTGTCTATTTCTACATTTTATAGTCATTTACTCCCTAGGGCTCTAGTTTTTCTACTACTTACTATATTCTTAGTATTCAAATCATTCTTGAAGAAAGCACCAATAACCTCCTTTTTCCCAGTCAATGGGTTAATTCTCCCATTTTTCATTTTTACATTTTCCTGAGCTTCTGCGCTGTTTTATCTCACTGACAATGCTACTTTTTGAAAGCTCTCCTGTGGCTGATGTTAATATTTTATTCTATCCTAAATCTTCAGTCTGAGTGCTCTTATTACAATTATTGGTACCTGCTTTTTCCTTCCATACCTTAAATGTCGAAATGCAACTGTGATTTTGTCCCTGACATTCTCTGCTTTCATCTATAATCTCTGGCATCTATAATTTTATAACTTTAAGGAATTTGACAGAGTTATCAAAAATACATGGTGTCCGGTATAAAATTGTGTAGTTTTCATGATTTGATTTAGTTTGAAACTCTAAATAGCATTGCTATTTACAAGATAGAAACAAAACAAAACAAAACAAAACAAAATTCATTACAATCATATCCAAAATATCTTTGCAAAATACCTGTCTAAAATATTCCAAACATAATGGGGCACCTGAGTGGCTCTGTTGGCTAAGCATCCAATTCCAGCTCAGGTCATGATCTCACAATTCGTGAGTTAAAGCCCACATTGGGCTCTTCTGCTATCAGCACAGAGCCTGCTTTAGATCCTGTCTCCCTCTCTCTCTGCCCTTCCCCTGCTCATTCATTATCTTTCCTTGTCTGTCTCTCTCTCTCAAAAATAAACATTTAAACATTTTTAATAAAATTAGAATTTATAAAAAAAAATACACCGTGCCCATATTCTAAGCTTTCTTTTCCATTACTGCAATTTCATCTGTCATCTCTGAGAAGGAACAAATAGCTCTTTATAAATGCGTATCTCCTATTTAATTTTTATTATTTGTTAAATCTTCCACCTTTGATGATTATTCTGAAAGCAGTAATATTATTTGATCATATTCATTCGTCCATTACCAAATTCTTGCACAGCATATGACTCATAGTAAGGAAACAATATAATTTTCTTAACAAATGAACAGACTCATTATTATATTTTTTTATATTCTTCCCCTCTCACCCTACATCATTCCAGGAATCAACCCACAGTTCAAATGTTTTCTGGTCATCTTGACATAAATTTCCTACCAGACCTCAAATTTAAGGTACAAAGTAAATTTCTTCATAAGAGCTTATCTGCTAACTGCTAATACTGTATATTTCAGAAACATTTTCTAACTTGGTTTTCAAATATTCAATTCCTATTTGGCATTCTATTCCCATTGTTTTCCATTCTACTCATAGTGAACATTTTGCAAAGTTCTATTGTTTATTCTATTGGAGTTTAAATATACATTGTTCTATGCATTTTCATTCTGACACCCACTTAAGTTCAGACTCTCATCACTACTGTAAAAAGAATGCAGATTTCTTTTCATTACCTCCAGCCTATTTTAGTTATTACCTATAAAAAAATATAGGCATTTTTGTGGTGCCACATAGAGAGTTTTAACATTGCATGTATTCAATAAATATTTGTTGAATTAAATTTGACATGTTGAAAATTATAATAAATTTTGTAATAAAGAAGCTTCGACTTTGCTTCCAGCTATGATACTAATGATCTATGGGACTGGCCTATTTTTCTTTGCCCCTCCATATCCAATCTCCATCCTACTTCACTTTTCCATGTATCCACTGAAATTGAACCAAATGGATGACAACAGGTTACCTTGTCTCCTAGCTTCCATTTGGGGTCAACCAATGAAAAGCAAGAGAAGAATATTGAGAGAAGAGAGTGAGGTTAGTATTTATCCTTCACCTCCCCTTTCCTGCAGCCCCCGAAGGCCACACTGCTGTCAGTTCAAGGTAACCTTCTCCTTGTTCCTTCAGGCCTACCAGTTCCATTACTAGTGTTGAGATACTTCAACAATCTTTGTTGGTGTTCCTCAACCTGACCATACCTTTATTAAAACTCCTTTGCTAAACTCTCTATCATCACTCCAACTTTTTATGCCATGTGAGTCCTCCTGGGATTCTGTTGATGCAGTAATTGGACAAGTCACATAACCTAACATTTGTTTGTAAAATGACAGATTGGGTCACTGATGACAAAACATGGCATGCATGCTATACCAACACCCATTCCTCTTGCCTATGGGATATATTGCTAAACAAACACTGTAGATGAATCCTAAAATATGTCCAAATTCTAATCCCAGGAACCTGTGAATATTACCTATTTGGAAAAAAGGTCTACACAGATATGATTAATTAGGGATTTGGTCATGAGTATATCATCCTAGATTATCCAGGTGGGCCTTAATGCCATTACAAGTATCTTTATAAGAGAGAGGCAGAAGGAGATTAGATACAGACACAAAGAGAACAATGCAACATGAAGAAGAAGGCAGAGATGACAGTGATGTAGCCACAAGCCAAGGAGCACCTGCAGCCACCAGGAGATAGAGGAAGCAGGGAACAGGTTTTTCCTTAGAGCTTCTGGAGGGTACGCAGACCTACCAACACCTTAACTTCAGAAGTCTGACCTCCAGAAATGTGATTTAACTTTCTGTTGTTGTATGTCACCAAGTTTGTGGTCATTTCTTAGGGCAGCCACAGAAACTAATACAATTACTACAGTCTTTCCTTCCTGACTGAATGAAGATTGACAATCCTTCTCAATTCTTTAAGCAACCTAAACGAATATATTGGGATATAAAGGTTAGATTAAATAACATTGCCTTGATTTTATACATATTTTAACAATTAATGTTGCCACCAAACCTTATTTAATTTGGATGTACTATATTAGTCTAATCTAAATGATGCAGGGGTGCCTGGATGGCTCAATTGGTTGAGCGTCAGAGTCTTGATTGACAGTTTTGTGGGTTCAAGCCCTGCATTGCATGAGCCTGCTTGGAATTCTCCCTCTCTCTCTGCCCCTCCTCTGTTTGTGCTCTCTCTGTTTCTCCCAAAATAAATAATACACTTAAAAAGAATAAAATAAATGGTGCAGATTCTTTTAATTTATTTACAAATTAACATATATGTATAATAGCTAAATTATATAGTATAGGAAAACAACTTATAATGTCTAGTGGGCTCTAAAAGTTTAGTTATTATTACATTAATATTAAATCAATTATATCAGTAAGTTATGTTATTGTTGAGTAGTAAAGGCATGGATGGCCAACAGTCTAGAAAAAAAAGCTGTAGCTTCAGGGTGACTGGTCACTTTGATCTTTTTGAGTCCCGTGGGGGACTCAGAGAAACTGATGAAAAAAGCCTTTTTTTTCTTTTGTTTTTTGTTTTTGTTTTTGTTTTTGTTTTTGTTTTTACTGTTAGCAGTTTGGAAGCTATTATGTTCCTATTTAAGCCCAAGGAGAGCTAGAAACCTCTCTTCCCACCTTCAACATAAAGCAGTCAAGAAGAGTTAGGAGAAGGCAAAAGTGGCTTATTGAGTTGCAAGAGAACTTCAAGGACTACATAAATTTGTTCTGTAACAAACAGTAGCCATGATAGCAGTACTAACAGTAAATAGCAATCGGGGTTAAAGTAGATAATAGAGACCAAGAGGTACTGGTGAATGCTTGTATTTAGGGCAGAAGCACTTTATACCTACTGATTAATCTTAGCAAAGTTACAGAAAAAGTGGCATAGACTTGTCGGTAATTCACATTTCAGAAATGATATGGAGGAACAAGCACAGGAAGGTCCAACATGAATCTTCTGGAGAGGACACTGCAATATGCTATAAAGAGTGAAAACATGGGTGCCCTGGTGGCTCAGTCGGTTAAGCGTCTGACTTCATGTCATGATCTTCATGTCATGACTTCAGGTCATGATCTCTGCAGTCTGTGAGCTCGAGCCCTGTGTCGCTGACAGCTCGGAGCCTGAAGCCTGCCTCAGATTCTGTCTCCCTCTCTGTCTGCCCCTCCCCCACTCACGTTCTGTCTCTCAAAAATAAATAAATGTTACAAAATTAAAAAAAAAAAAAGAATGAAAGCACAAACATACCAGAACTAAATATATCATCCAAAGCCATGGACTCTACCATCAGGGGGAAAGGAATAATTATCAACAAAATAATGATTTATTTAGGTTTATAAAGATTTCATTATATATAATGAAATCAATTATAAATGAAACTCAATTCTCTTTATAAATGAAACTCAGTTTCTCTAAGAGTTACTTAATCTATAAGATCTGTATTTAGTTTAGCTATAGCTTTTTAGGTGTTAGTAAACATTATTTTCCTTCTAAAGTCACCTATTAAAAAATAAATTTAAAAAGCCATCTATTACAGAATTCCATCAGATCATCATAATAATTGCTACTTTTTGTTGAATGGTGCCTAGCACAATGCTGGTGATTTTACACATGAACTGAGTCCTCAGGACAATGTTGTCCAACAGATACTATTATGTCTAACTGATAAGGAGACAAGTTTGAGAAGGATAAGCAATTTGCCAAGATCCTAAATTTAGTAAGTAGCTAAGCTGGGATGTAAGTCTAGTTCTCATTATATTCACAGCAAAGACTCTTTCTATCATGTTATCTCTTCAAGATCTATTAATGTCTATTAGGCAACCAGGTACAACCAGAAGATTTTGTGCTCATTACCTTAGCGTCCTTATAGGAATTATCACTGATCAGATGAACCTGTTAACAGAATCTTTATGAACTGACATTCTAATAGATACTCACTAGCCATTTTTTGCATAAATCAAGTGAGTACAACTTATCCTCAACTACTTAGAATTAATCTGCCAATAATAAAATGCTAAAGAGCCTTTGCAGGAAGGGACTAACTCATGCCTTTATTCTCATTTCTGCATAGGATAACTTGTTTCTAGGAATGTTCCATCAATTATTGTTAAAATTAAATTTGACTTCCAATAGATCAGAATCTAATAATTTTGGTAATAAAACTTATTTAGTCACTTAGGATCTTATGATTTTCCATTTTGTATAATTTGGGGAATTAATACTCAATTCTATTTTCCTAGATACTGCACCTTCTTTAAAGGAAGACATCTATTGTGTTTCTAATTTGCAAGAATAATCTGTTAATTAATGACAATTATATTAAAGGTATGTAATAATAAACAACTAAATAAAATTAGGTGTTCCTTTAATACCTACCAAAATATCTCAAATATACCTCTGATAAAGGAGAAGGCTGCATTGTGTTCTTTATGATTTATTCAAGATACAATAGTGACTTTAATTACATCTTCCATTTTTTACTTTCTAGTCTCATGCTCATATAGGATAATTCATATATAGAAATCATTTGCCCTATCATTTATTTCTTTCTTATCTCCTCTACTTTTTATAATGAACTTAATTATTATCATCAGATATATTAAATTTGAAACCATGATTTATATGCAAGTTCTTCTATTAAATATTCATGTCAATGTTATTTTAATATTCTACACTGATCCTGATGTCAAGGGCATTCAGTTAGAGGCAATAAGCAGAAAAAGTCTGCATTAATGTTATTTATGCTTTTATGTTTTTAATATAGTAGCAGTAAATGATATTACCACCCACTCAGGCAAAATGAGTTATAATGAACCCTGAAAGAAAATATACGGTGTCACAGAAGACCCCTATTGTTATTGTATTTGCTTCAGGAGGTTATGAGTCATAAGAATGTGTGGCTCTGTGGTTAGACACACACTGTGCAGGGCTTAGAAAGTGGCAGTGGAAAAAGAAGTACCTCAGAAAGAATCTCTGCAAGAAGGCATCTAATCATGATCTGGCATTTGAAACCAGCCACTGAAAATTAACCAATATTTTAGAAATGGAATGGTATCTTAGATTTCTATAATGGTGACCCTAGAAGAGGTCAACTCATGGTCATCACATACATCATCAGGGAACTCAAATAGCAGTGCAGTGCACTATAATACTTATTTTGTTACATATTACCTTATTAATGACTGTATGTAGTTTAGGAGAATTCATAGAGAATAGCTAGCCAAGCTTTCATTCATTCACCAATTTATCTCCAATTGTCTGAGGGTTACTCTATACACTCCCCAAGGGCACAAAAATTAAAAAGACATACATTCTACTTATAAGGAGTTAATATCATAGTAGAAGTCTTTAAAATTGAGTGAAACTAAGTTATGAATATTAATAATAGTTATGATAAATATTTATGATGCAAGTTTTTTCCAATAATCCATTGAAGACAGAAGATATTGAATGCGGGAAAACAAAAACTTTGTTGGGAAGACAAATATAAGTGTGGATATTAGTATGTGGGAAGAACACGTTGTAAAAGAATAAATAACATGGGCCAGGTGGTATGATGAGGAGAAAGAGGTGTGGACACTGATTCATGCAAATTCTTTCCAAAGTCTGCTTGGTCTGTTACTAGTTATATGATAAGAAGCAAATCATTTACACTGTCAAAACCTCAGGTTCCTCAGCTATAAACAGCT
The DNA here is from genome assembly GCF_014898765.1 of Herpailurus yagouaroundi. Lineage (NCBI taxonomy): Eukaryota > Metazoa > Chordata > Mammalia > Carnivora > Felidae > Herpailurus > Herpailurus yagouaroundi. The sequence goes on from NW_024412395.1 coordinate 89,360,155, forward strand.
AAAGATCAATATTGCCTGTCTCGTGTAACAATAATTTCACATAATATGTACAAAAGGGTCTAGCCCAGGGGATGGGGCATAACAGGTATACAATATAATTAGCTTTCTTTCCTTCTAAAGTTAGGAAAGTGGGAAAATCTGCATGTATTGGGAATACAGTTAGATCAGCTTTATGGGCATCCAGTACATGAAGGAATAGAGTAAGGAGTAAAACTGGAAAGGCAGGCTGGTAGTAGGGCTTGGAGGAGTTTAAATAATGGTCTGACATTTAGATTTTTCTATCAAAAATGAGGATCAATTCAAAATTTTTGCCCAAGAAACATTCAATCTAGCAGCAGGACAAATCATAGGGAAAAGGTCTGAAAACCAAGAGATTGGGAAGCTGTTGTCCATGAACGAGGTAATGGGATCCTAGCACTGACAGTGAATCCTGAGAAATCTGAAATGAAGGCCTAATTTGCCAAAGGCAGATACATTTTTAAAGCTTATGTGTTCTCATATCTGAACTGGGGTTTCCCGTGTCAACATTTTTGTTGTTGTAGTTAGCCCTTCATTAAGTAACAGAATCTTGAGGAATTTGTCTCATGGAAGGTGAAGACTTAGTCTACAAGTCAAGATAAAAATGTTTCCCTCTTTTTAGTCCTCCTCCCTGCTGTGGGGAATGATTTGCATCCTACATAAGTAGAACTGTGCTTCTCATCATCTCTATTCTTAGCATTCCCACAACTGGTTATGCTTTCTTCACAATCTACTTAACCTATATGGATGCCTTTCTTTTCATCAAATTCCATGTAAGTGTCAGTCTGGCTCATTGCCTTATTCATATGTATCCCCTGCCTAATGACTGCATAACAATTACTTTTTGACCATTCTGCTAAATAATTCTGAAAAGGGCAAAAGAATTTACGGTATTCAACGTTCAGTGTACTGTCTAATACTGTCGTTGTTTTTTGTTGTTGTTGTTTTTTTCTTTTTTCTTTCTTTTTTTTTTTTTTTTACATATACACACAGGGATGGCTTTCCAAAGGTGCATGCTATAACTTTTGTCTGTGGTGTCTATTAATTGTTGCGATGTCATTGTTCTATCCCCACGTATGAATATATAACAAACTCTTCGACTTTTTCTACTAAACTTTTTATCCTTTATAATATTATAGCTTCCAGAATTTCTGAAGTCCTCTTGTAAATATTATCTAATTTTAAGAATCTGATGACCATGACCTAAGTTTTCATTCTAAGAACCAGAATGAACTGAGATGGATCTACTACTAGAAACCTAAATATAAGATCATTTTGAGAGTAAAAATTAAACATTTAAAGTCACTAGTCATGATTACGAAAATTTTGGATTATTAGAAAACGTTTTTGTGGCACTTCAACTCTCAAGAGTTATTTGCTTCAGTGTGTTTCATCAGAGGCACCAGAAAATTATTATTTATGATAACACTTACATAGGTTACTTACATTAAAATAATTCATATATTCAGAACAATTATTAATCAAATTTTCAAATGGTATGCAAAATCCACTTGTAAAAAATAAATTCTTCACTTTTTAGACCTTTTAATTGAAATTTATATCAATTAAAATTCACAGATATTAAAACATGTAGTGCAGCATCATAACCTGAAATTTATTTCAATTTTAAAAATCATAGTATAGAGAAAGCAAGTATTTGAAGGTTCTTCTAAGCCAATTTCAATGATTTTTAAATGCAAACTGTGCAATTAAATTTTAGTGTGATTAAAGAAGCAATGCACTTGAGAATATCTGCAATATCAGTACAGAATTATATGCTTTTTACCATTAAGGCATTTTTGCACAACTAATGTATTTTTTTTTTTGAAATGTGATGGAAATATTTAAATACTTCATTTGGTAGTTATTGGATGACTTTATATGGCTTTGAAAATAAATACCTACAGATATTCTGGTTATGAGCTAAGAGTTTCTAATGGGACAGTGTACTTTTTGGAGAAAACATCCAGCATTGGAATTCATTTGATCAACAAACACAGAGATTTACTCAGCATTTAACACATATCCAGTCATATTCTAAAAATGAAAACAAACTGTATATCACATGAATTCATAAAAAATACAATAAGAATAAAATTTAGAAAAATATTACCTATAAATATGTGTTAATATAAACAATATAATTGATACACAGAGATTAGAGAGAGGTCACAGAGGCTACTGTTGTCAATTATACTAACTAGTGACATCTATTTTTTCCTAGATTCTAAAAATGTTCCTTAGGAAGAAAGGAATTAATTTTTGACTTTGTCCCTAGGTTTTCTTTAATAGTGGAATTCAAATAATTTAAAAGAACATTTGAATGTCTATTTTTCATTACCTTGAGAAGAAAAAAAAGTATTATGGAAAGAGAGATAGTACACTAGATAGTCTCCTTCCCCATTAATTTTAAAGTAATTGCAAGAGCAAAAGCCATGTCTATTGTGCATGTCTGAATGGCCTCAAGAAAGATCCAATTACAAACTGATATGTTTTCAACACACATAGCTTGCATATGTGTACCTCCAAAAGGAAACATCTCTTTGGTTAAATCCATAATAGATTTTAGCTCAGCTGGTTATTATCAAATATATTAGGATAATTTATTGGAATTTAGTGCGGTTTTTTGTTGTTATTCATAGGTGCATATATAGAACGTTTTGTTATAGATGTGCATTTTATTGGGTAAATGATCATTTATACATTTGAAGGTAAATATTTCATCAAGAAGACAAGACTGGAGTACCAAAATGTTTACAGAACAACATCTATAATAAGGACCAGGACCCATATATTTAGCATTTGCAAAGTATTCTGGAGCAACTTAGCATTTCTTTCTTGATGCCTAGAGAGAGTCTGATATATTTTGATTAAGAACATAGAACAAAATATATTTTGAGTAATAGACTTCTTTATTACTGAATTTTAAACTTTTGTCCAAAAATCTGGACATGGAGATTAAAATTGCATATGTGAATACAGACCATGAAAACATACTTTTGTTTAAGTACTCAAATAGAAAAACATGGATACATCTATCCTGACTTAAATAAAATACATATATAGTCTCTCTCTCTCTCTCTCTCTATATATATATATATATACACACACATACATATGGGCATATATAATATATAACTTATTAAATTTACTTATATCAATTTTTTCTTCCTAATATGTACACAAATCTACATTTTCTTTTAAAATATTTTAGCCATGTTTATTTATTTGTGGTACTTCAGATTTTTTTTTACAATATGAAGTGAAATGCTTTTTACCATTATATTCCACATTAATATAATATATCCCTAAAAATTATATTGATCAGGTAGTATGCCAAAGCTATAAACTTATTTATGAAACTAGGAAAAAAATAAAAGGGTTGTTTCAGGTGTAGAAAGATATCCAATTCCATGAAAATGTGTTGTTATTTAAGCCACATATACTAAACTTTCATAATTAAATGAAATTAATGGTTTAGCAAGTTCGATCAACATTAATTTAGTCACAATTGAGAGCAAAAAAAACGACAATAAAATATCTTTGAGGAGTCATAATTTTAAAAAATTCAGAATATTTAATATTAAATTAGAGATAAGTTAAAATATCAAATTACTTTATTAACTTCAAAATGATTTTTTAAAATTTTCAATGCACTTTGCAGTAATTCACAAATAACCTAAATATATACATTTACTATAATAACATAAGTTGAGAAATAAAACATTTGAACACATAAGTTTTAATGAAAATATTTTTAAAAATGTATAGTACATTAGTATCAAGTAAAGAACAAGTGCCTAAGTGTCATTATTCAGACCCAGTCTCTCTATTTTTAAATGCCTAATAAATATTATAAATATTATCATGGAAAAGTGACTACAAAATAAAGTGGAGCTAATTAAATCCACCTCTCAGCATCTGTGTCAATAAAAAGTTATTGTTGGTGAAATAATCAGTTGTAGGTCTTCAGTTTAGTGGGGCTGGAATTATCTTTTAAGTATCAAAATACTTAAATTTCTATAGCTGATTTTTATCATAATTAACCACAGCTCAAGAAATTTACATCAAAATATTTCTTGCCTTGCTTTTATTATCTCTTCACCCTATCAAATGTGATGAAGTAGAACTTCACAAGTGAAATTTTCAAAAGCAACAAACCAATGAAAATTAAACTAGGAAACTGCTTTCTAACCAAGACACAAGTCAACACAAAAATGAAGACACTAATAAATTTGATTTAAAAATATTTATGCATATTATGATATCCCATAAAGACACCAAAACCCACATGACAAAGGAAAAATATTTGCAACACTTACTATAACAGCGAGTCTCTCTAATATGTGAAGAGCTTATAGAACTTAAGAAGACAACCAGCCCAACTAAAACAAAAACAAAAACAAAAAAAAAAAAAAAAAAGAGAGAGAGAGAGAGAAAGGGGGAGCAAGCATGGGGGCACCTGGGTGGCTCAGTCAGTTAAGTGTAAGACTCTTGATTTAGGCTCAGGTCATGATCTTATGGCACATGGGATCCAGTCCCACATCACCCTCTCTGCTGACAGTATGGAGCCTGCTTGGGATTCTCTCTCTCCCTCTCTGTCCTTTCTCTCTCTGCCCCTCCCTCCAGATCTCTCTCTCTCTCTAAAACAAAACAAAAACAAAAACAACAAAGCAAAACAAATGTATAGTCCTTCTAAGTAGCTCTTATGACATAGCCTTCAGTATAGCCTTTCTTCTTCATACTGTCCTCTTCCTCATAAAAATCTTCAGTCACTTTCAACTTTTAAGCCTTAGAGGCAGCAATCTGATTAAGTATTGATAATATATAATGGTTTGTAACTGATACTATATTTCAAAAGGACTAGATAATTAATTATGTCAACCAAATATTTGAAAATTCCATTGTCCAAACAATTTGAAATTGATTGCTAAGTGAAAATACCTACCATAAAGCTAATTACTATTGGAGAGTTACAGTCAAAATGTCCTTTTAAAATTTAGCCCTATAAAAGTCATCTGACTTCAATCATCACAACAGAACATCTGATCAATTTGTGATGACCTGTGTTTAGCATTTATTTCTGAATCATCACTATGAAAACTATTAATCAAGCCAATAGATATCATTCCTAATTATTGAGCTATGATTTTGAGATGTTAATGATGTTGTCCATTTTTGAGTATATATATATATATATATACTCTCTCTCTCTCTCTCTCTCTCTATATATATATATATATATATATACACTCAATATATATATATTCTGTTCCTAGAAAAGAAATGTCTGGTTAAGAAAAAATGGGATGTATATGTATATTTGAAATTGTAAACTCTTGGAATGAAGAAGAGCTCTTGATCTAAGGATAAACACATTTTCAAGTAATTTATGCTAAAAATGTCCATAGGTTACACATTCAAACTGAAAATTTGTTATCCTGTCATGGGGAAGAAGAAGCAGCAACTTAAGCACTTCCTGAAACTTTCTCTACAATAACGATAATAAACCTAAACAATATAATTCTATTCACCAGACATGATCCTAAAACATTAAGCAAAGTAAATGACTACACTTTCCTTATAAAAATCACTCATGGGGTCAGTTACCATGGTATTAGCACCAAAATGCTAAAACTACAACATTTTCTAGAGGCCATTAAGCAGATGAATAAAGATATTGATTCTTCCTACATATAACTGGAACCCTTCAGGTAACTGCAACATCATTATTTTATTATTCAAATAAGCTCCTTGATTTTGATCAGAATTACATGAAAAGTCACTATTTCAGTTTTCAAATTATACATTACAAACATCTGTTTATCTGCCAAAGAGGGGAAGTAGGATAGGGAAGGGAAGAACATTTGTTGAACATTTGAGGCTCTTCTTAATTTTTTTCTAACTTATCTTTCTGGTTTTATCTCTTGTCACTTCACTTAATTAACTATGCTTCCAGATAAGCTTTTTGATGCTACATTCAAATATGTCAGGCTCTTCCATTTCACCATGCTGATACAAGGCAAATCTAAATTACCGAAGGACATGTAACATGCAATGAATTCTCTGTTCCCTAAACCTACCTAAACCAAACCTGTATCAAAAGAATGAGCTCAGATCTTATCTTTTCACATTTCTCTAAAGTCCCTGTATTTATGAAGCTTTCTGTTCTCTGAAGCACAAAATATAACATTTTGTATTATTTTATCTTGCATTCTTTGAAGTATATTAACTTTTCCTATCACATACAGAGTTAGTTAACCATATTAACTCAGATTTGTGTTTTGTGTTACACAAAAATAACACCTGACCTCCTTGGTCACATGCTTGATGTTGCCCAGACATCGGTTGATTTTTTTTTTTCAACGTTTTTTTAATTTATTTTTGGGACAGAGAGAGACAGAGCATGAACGGGGGAGGGGCAGAGAGAGAGGGAGACACAGAATCGGAAACAGGCTCCAGGCTCCGAGCCATCAGCCCAGAGCCTGACGCGGGGCTCGAACTCACGGACCGCGAGATCGTGACCTGGCTGAAGTCGGACGCTTAACCGACTGCGCCACCCAGGCGCCCCGGACATCGGTTGATTTGTGGATACAACATGGCATAAAATGATCACTGCCCAGATCCCCCTTCAAGGAAGGACTTGTTGCCTTAGCATCTGAGAGAGCTGCTAGAAGGCTGCCTCCTGCCAACCCACACTTCAGAATTTTCTCAGCTGCAGAAAGCCACTTCACTCAAGTCTATACCCCTTCCCAGAGCAACATGCATGTAAAGACTGCTGGATTGTCAACTCAGGATAGCTTTGATAGATCATTCTAGCTCCAGAGCTACCAATGGAATCAGAAAAAGTGGTGTTAAACCTAAATCATAGCCTCTTTCTATCCTCCCGACCACAACTGCTGACCCCAAGGGCACTTCCTAAGAACACTTTGGGTACTATATTCCATCTCAGACTATCCTTCCTGGGAAATCCTGCCTGTAACACAAACCACTTGAAAACAAACTAAGAAATAATTTGCTTTTAGTAAAATTTTGTAGACGTTTTAGAAATAGCTATGACATCAAATATGGAATGTCTATCAATGAAGCTGAGAATTTTTTTTTCATAAAATAGTTATTAACTACATCCTACTTTATACAAGAAATCAGAGTCATGACCAAGATAGACATGAAATACTACATCAAAAATCTACTGTAGTTACAGAAATGGTGAAAACGATATAAAAGTAAAAATATGATAGGGGCACATGGGTGGCTCAGTCAGTTAAGCATCTGACTTTTGATTTGGTCTCAAGTCATGATCTCATGCTTTGTGAGTTCTAGCCCCACGTCGGGCTCTGTGCTTACAGCTCAGGGCCTGGAGCCTGCTTTAAATTGTGTCTCCTTCACTCTCTATACCCCTCCCCCCCTTACACACACACAAATAAGTAAACACTTAAAAATGTAAAAAAAAAAATAAATAAACATAAAAAAAGAAGTATAGTATATTTTTAGGAATAAGTTTTCACAGAGTAAGGTAATAATGTGTCTTAAAGGTGTAGATAATTACTTGCCAAGAAAAGTCAATTAATCAAACAACTTGGAGAATCTGTATGGTAAGAGATATTGCTGGCTACTGAAGAGTATTTGGTAAAACCATTTTAAAGTGTAAAAGAAGAGATTCCTGATATGTCTAGAATTCTAAAATAAGTAATAAACACTATTAAAAATGCAAATAATAAAAAGAAAAAAGGTCACTAAATTGATAGAAATGTAAAGATAATAAAAATATTAAATGGAGGTAGAAAGTTGAAATATGGTCTTATAGTAATAGAGTACTTTAGAAACCCTGATCTAGAGAAAGAACTGAAAAATACCAATATAAAATATTTTGAATAAGAAAATATATAAAACAAGCAAGATGAAAACATCATAGTTTCTACAAGGATTTGCAATAATATTAGGAAAACATTACTGTTTTCATGTTCAACACTACCATTGTTCAACATGTCTCTAGAGGCTCCAGACGATGCTATATGACAGGAAAAGAAGTAAGGGATTTGAATATTAGGAAGTGAGTGATAAAATTAGTATTAGCCATCAGTGGTATTTTTTTTAACCAAAGAAATAAACAAAATATTAGAAATAACAGATTAGATGTAATATAAATATGCAAAACCAGAAATGTTCATTTGTGCCAACAATATATAATTAAAAATATAAATAAGAGATAATATTCCAATTATACTAAAAACAGAAACAAAATACTTAGAAGTTATTCCAGTAAGAAAAGTTCAATAATATTTTAAGAAAATTATAACACTAAAGTATATCTGAATGAGATATACTTCTCAACTGCATAAGAAGTTTCAATATTGTAAAGGGTCAGCTTCTTCAAAATTAAAGTACATATTTATTTCAATAAATAAACATAAGGTATCACTTGGAAGAAGAGAAATTAATGCAACAATTAAAATTTCACCAGAAAAATAATATAAAAAATAATTCTTTGAATAATAATGACAGTTTACTTCCTGTAACAAAATATACAATAAAGGGGAAGTAAATGAAACAGTGTTTCAATTCATTTTTTAAAGTAGGTCAATGAAACAAAAGAGAAGTCCCAAAATAAATAAATATATTCTGGTAATTGAGTTATAAAGTAGTTATAAACTCATTAATGCTAGTGGCTTGGTTCTTAAAAAACATCTCTTTTAAGAAGCATCAACATAAATAAAAATATTTATATTACCACTTTTCCCAAAGTTTCAAGTGGTCCCAAAATATAATCTGTAGGAACTTCTAATAACTCTGCATGCTCTCTTCTATTTTCTAGCATCCTAAAATTCCTGAGATATTCTTTCCTACCACTAAGGAACTTTCTCTAGGTTCTAATTGTGTGGTTTTGGTCCTCTGATAGTCTTTTTTGTTTGTTTGTTTGTCTGTTTGCCTCCTAGATATCACCTTTTCTCCTGCACATGAAGCAACTAGAGAATGTAGCTCCCCCCACCAAACCCCCTTATTCACTTGAGTACATTTAAAGGGATTCCAACTTTTTCGGACTAAACTCCCATATATTAATACATTATTGTCTATGATATGGATGGTTAAGGAAATGGGGGACATCTAATCAGTTAAGAAAAAAAAAGTCTCAAAGATATGTATTAAATCCTTGACAGTAATCATACCCGCATTTAATTAAGATATTTATCAATTTTTACTTAAGTATTTTCAGCATTTTTATGAATACTTGTTCATTTTTATCAGAGCATAAGAAAAGAAATGATTAATTGGTACAGAATCTATTAACATTCCCTTTCAATCCCCATGTATACAACTATTGATAGAATAATGTTTTCTCCATTGAAACACAGTTGTCCAGTAATGTATCAAGTAAATGTTGATGGTTAAAGAATTTTTGGATTCTGACAAAATGTTAATTCACAAGCAAAGATTAATGTGGAGTATGGTCAAATTCTATCAAGGCAATTGACTATATTATATAATAATTTAGAAAAATTCCACAATACAAATTCATGTTTAACATGTTCATTTTCATTAGAGCTATACTCAGTTAAAATCTAAATTGTCAAATCTGCAAGGATACATTAAGCCATTACTTCACAAATAATCATGTAATTTTTTATTTTTTAAACATTCATGTGACAGTAAAGCTATCACTTAAAAATGATCAGTTAATAAATAAATGCCATCAGTGGATTTTATAATTTTAAGAAATGCCAACATTTTAAGATTAAGTGAAATTTATCCAAATAGAATGTTTGTGTATTCTTATAATGTTATTGTTTGATGAGATTTTATATTTTATTTCATTAATGTTAGATATTAATCAGTAAGTGGTAAAAACAGGGAAAAGGATAATTCAACTAAAGTGGCAGTTTTGCATACCTGTGGGAATAGGACAGAACTTTAGCTAGAGCCATCTGATGGCTCTTGCAACCTCTAGTTTGTAGGTACATGGCATAGTACTGCTGATAGACTCACTGTAGCCCTTCATATAAAATATGAATACTGACCATCAAGACCAGAGAGCTTTAAATTTTGAATCTCCCCATGCCCCCCTCCCAGGCTCCCATCCCTTACAATGGTTCTAAACTCCTTCATCCCAAAATTCTAGGGAGAACCTCTGCAGCTAGATTGTCATTCAACTTTATGTCTTCAAAGGACTTTTCTGTCATGCTTGCAAAGCTTGAACTACAAAAGATTAAGCCTAGGAGCAGAAGGATCAGGGAAAGATCAGACCATAAAGTTCTTTACAATTTGGTGTTGGGTTGAGAAATAGAAAAAAGCTGGAGATGCTTGGGTCATGGTGGATGGTGTCACCATTCATTAAACACAGGGGCACAGGAAAAAAAAAAGTCACATTTAGGATTGAAGAACAGATCGTTTTGGGCATGCTGAACTGAGGGCTTATGAAATCCTCCATTTTTAAAAATATTTTTAAGCTTATTTTTAATTTATTTTGAGAAAGAGAGAGCACATGGGAGGGGCAGAGAGAGAAGGAGAAAGCAAGAATTCCAAGTAAGCTCAGCAGTGTCAGTGAGACACATGAACTGTGAGACCATGACCTGAGCTGAAACCAAGAGTCACACGCTTAACCAGCTAAGCCACCCAGGCGCCCCTCCATATTGTTTTAATTAGTAAGCAGTTGGATATTCTGATTTAAATTATAGAACAAAACGCTGGGCAAACATCTGGGAAATCTATTTGATTTTTCATTTTAGCCTGAAATATTTTTACCATTTAAAATATTTTTCCTGTAAAAACTCTTAAGTTAATTTTACCTATTTATTTTATTTTTAAAAATCTTCTAGTAAAGTGAACATTTGTACCTATTTAAAAATACACCATGTAACAGTAAAAGAGAAACTGGGCATTATTTCCTTCCAGTTAGTGTTACCTGCTACTTATTAGATTGTTCATATTCTCCAGGACTGAATTGAATTCCTGCTATCCAAATATTTTATGGTCGTACACATAATAGATTCTATGGCCCCAAATTTGTTACTTCTCACAAAAGGTATTCAACACTTTTAACATTATAACTTGGCAGAAGGAAACATTTTTGAATCAAGTTAGAGATTTGAATCCTGCCACTTATTAGCTATATGGAACTTTGGATCATTCATCTATCTCCTCTTTCAGAACTCCAATCTCTTAATTGGAGAAAACCTCTTACTGGATTGTTGAGATTAAACAAGGTGAGATACACAGAGACCTCGGTACTTGTCTTAATACACTGTGGAAACACTAATGATTTAGAATAATCTCTTGGGCAATCTAAGTGCAGATATTAACCACTTAAATTTCCCTTAGGGTTATAACATGAGCAAAGACATTAAGCCAGTGATTCTTGACTGTGTATCTGAACTTCAGAGGGAATCCAAATCCCTAGATATTGAATCAAAATCATGGTTGAATATACATGGAGGTGCACTTTTTCTGAGCAAAGTTTTCATAGCTTTCATCAGTTGTTTCAAAGGAATCTCTGAACTGAAAAAAAAAAAAATGGTGAGAACTCCTGCTTTAGGCTCTTTTCATTTCTGCTTACAAAGAAAATATATTTAAAAAAAAGATGACTAGCAGTGCTAATTTCAATTATGTCTAGCCCTGTGTTAAGGAAATATTCTTTGAACTATCGGACTTAAAAAAAAAATCTTGTTTTTTTTTTTTTTTTCTCTTTACCAACTCTTAAGTTCGATAGATTCCATGTGTTAACATTTAGATTTCTTCTACTGAGAATCCTGCAGTTGTTAAATGTCTTTTTTCCCTTTGGTGAAACTTTTTATATAACTTTTTTTATAACTCTATAATATATGAAAGTAAAGGGTACCATAAATATTCCTGGAGAGCTTACAGCCAACTTCCATCCTTAGACAACTTAGATTGTTTCCTATAAAACTTCTCTTATACTTAAAGACAGTAACTCATAGCTAAATATTTCCAGTATTTAAACATTTTAACCAACGGGAAAAGTCAAAGAGGAACTTCATCATTAACTGTAATCTAGGGCTAGATGTTTCAGAAACTTCTCCCTGTAGTGACTACCCTAGGTAGAGTTGTAATCTATCATTTCTTAATATAGATGCTTCTGGTCCTTCTTGTTTCCATGTGGTGATGACAAGATCGTATGCTTAAGGAACGCTCTTGTTCTCAATAAGCGATTATTGACTTCAAATAATGATTTCATATATAGCACTATGTATATGATGAATATATATTTATATTTATATACTAACATAGATGTTATATGTCTATATTTCTATCTATATATACTACTTTGATTAAAAAATTGGGAGAAAAATCTCATTATAAATTCCCATTAAAAGAGAAAAGTGAATTATGGAAAAAAAAGAGGGACAATGAAAAGGAAAGCAAAAGAAAACAATGAGGCTATGCAGTTTGAAATAAAAATTTCTCTGGTTTATCTGATTGAACCAAAGGTATTAACTCTTTTTAGCAGTCATTTATTGGGTTTCCACTCTAGTTCCCCCTCTTCCTTTTATGAATCTTAGTGTCTATTCAATGTACATGCTAAAACTGCTGGACCATCAACAGCCACTTGGAACAATGGGACTCTACCCTCTTCCTTGATCCAGGGATAGGCATGTTCCCAAGATAAGCCAAAGAGACTCTTTTCCTAAACCCTGCTCTTCAGAGTAAGGGGTTAGTGGAGCACTTCACACAAGCTGGGTAAAAGCTGAGAGGAGAGATGTGTCTGTGGATCCTCACAGCTTTTAATGTCTTTTCCCTGGTCATTCCTGAAGTACAGTGGTATTCCTGCCATTTGGGTTCCACAGATTGTCATTATTATTCAAGTAGGCTTATTTAATTTACTTTTTGAGTGAACTATTACAGAATCTCACATTCTCTCAACTCTCTTAAAGTATCCTTAGTTTATAACATTTTCTATTCTCTCCTTGACAAACCACAGATGGAGTCTTGGAGTAGAATACAGGGGTCAACTGATGTTGTGATGGCAAATTAAAAATGCCAGTTATCAGGGATAAAATGAAAATATGATATTACTCTCTGTAGAGTGTTATATAGTAATCAACACCCTGAGAGAGAGAAACATGATTTGAGAGTTGGCTTATATGAGCTTAGTGGGTCATGGGATTTCTCCAAATCTTAATTGAGGTATATATATATATATATATATATATATATATATATATATATATACACACACACACACACACACATTTAATGGTGAAACTAATTTTGTTATTACAGGTAAATTTTACCTTGAGATTATGCCACTAATCCCTATCAAACGCTGACATGTTCCTAAATTTAAGCACTTGAGAAGGAGAAATCCAAATGATAAATATCACTTAGTAATCTGCCAAGGCCCCTTGTCCCTGAATACTTTATGCTCTAATGCTGATTTGTAAGTCAAATAGTTTAGTTGTATGCCAGTGCTCACATTCAGCCTTATCAACCTCACAGCACAGAGACCTTGCAATGTAATATCTCATCATAAAAAGGACAGTTAGATAATAGAGAACCAGACTTCAAAAATGGCTTAGCTGGCAAATACATATTTTAAACGGACTGGTTGGTTGACTTAAATATTAGAACTGTCTTTCATCAAGTCTTGATTGGCTGATTACTAACCTTTAACCAAAAGTAGCTTCTTTAAAAAGCACTTCACTTATGGTGATGAAAATAATATCTTGTATTATTAACACAGACTCCTAAAAACCTTCATTTATGATCCACATAATAATAATCTGGCATATGCATTACCTTTAGAAATAGAAGTCTATTTGAACTGCTAATGGGAAAAGCGACATGCAGAAAAAAAAATAAATAACAGGAAGTTCTTAAACATAAGTTTTCATCTTTTTGTTATGAAAAATTGGCATTAATTATGCAAGTCTCTGTGCCAGAGTATACTTTGCTGGTCTTTGTTGCTTTATTACCATGATGAATAGAAGAAACTTTATTCAACATACCTGGATCACAATTAATGGATTTTACATAAATTGTTTCTTTTTTTATTTTTCTGACTACTTTAAGAAGTTCAAGCTAATCAAAGTCTACATCTAACAGGGAGAAAATAATTTATTGATTAAAAATGGGCAGTGATGCATGAGCCTTGTAGAGAGGTAAAATTAAATTTACTGGAGAAATGTTCTATACTTCATCTTCACTCACGCTAGGAAATCGTGTATTGTTCTGCCTATGGAAAGAACACTATGAAAGGAAACCTGGAGATCGGGATCTTTCCAGACTTAATAGTGATTTCAGATGGATCACATTAGGGAAACAGGAATTCTCACACGCTGCCCATCTCACTGCAACATATGTTCTGCTGCAGTTCTAACTTATAAGTTTAAATTGTGTATTTTTTGATGGAGATGGTAGTCGTTAATTTCCTCTGGACAACAGATGACACATTAAATAAAGGGATGATAGTCTGTTAATAGCAAGTCTGTTTGCTTCACAAGCAGTGGAAAGACTTTATGCCTTATTAGGAAAGTCCTTTACTCATTTTCAATTAGAAAACTCTGCCAACACAATTATATCCACACTGTTTATAAGTATCTTAATACCTAGTTGTAAATAAGAATGTCATTTTTAACAGCTACAAATGTCCATGATGTATACAAATACAGATTTACTGTACAAAATATTACTAAAGAGATATATAGATATTATAAAGGAATACAATCTGATTGAGGAGGAAAAAAGTGAATATTGTTTTACATTGGCCATTTTTTTTCCACAGGCAGTTACTTCAATTATAGTTAGATTATCAACCAGAAAAGTTGACTTATCTTTAGTGAATCTTTAGCTATCATCTCCTAGCTCCAAAAAATATAAAGATTAACCAAAAATATAGTCATAGACATTATTTGCGAGTTAATTGTGTATATAAGTGAAAAAAAAAAAGAACAGAGCCTTTTCAAAATATGTTCATACCTAACCCAATAAAATAGGAGAGAACTTGTGGCCTTCTTTTGGGTGAATAGCATTTATAAGCAAATATTTTTAATAAATTAATCCCCAGATTAAAATGGAAACTAACAAGTTCTTGCTTTAAAATAAAATAGAAATATAACATTTATAAACATTTTTAAAATAAACATATTTGAAACAGATATGTCAGGGTTTATATAAGACCTATATCTGAAAACTGTGTTACACTTTAATATCCTACCTTGAGGGAGTTAGTGTTAATTAAGTTATAGGAGAATATTTGTATATTAATTCATTATCTCCTGACCTAAAGCCCCTCAAACAAATAAACCAACAAATCCCCCTAATCATACACAATATGGAAATATATATGTATACATACACACATATATGGCATAAATTATATAAAAATAAATATATTAAATATATATGGCAAAAGTAAGATCAGGATAAAAAATAAACTGAAACAAAGTTCAATTTATTTCATAAAGTGCATGCATTTTAGACAAATGCAACCAAATAAACTGGAAGGTCAAATAACTTTGGTATTCCTGCATTGGTGAAGAGTGTAAAAGATCCCTAAACCCACCCACCATTAATGATCATATTTTCTTCTACTAATCCCCTAACATACTTCCTCTGTTCCAACCTAAGGAATGTTGTTTTATTAATTTAATGCTACTAGAGAAATCTCACTAAGTTTAAGCCATGATAGTTATCTTTACAATCCCTAGAGTAGCATGGGACTCAGCACATAGTAGGCACCCCGTTAAAGCTTAGTAAAAAACAAATGAAGTAAATATATCCATCCTTCCAAACTAAAAGTAAATATTTACTGAAATATTACTACTCAGTTAATGGGTATTGTGGGATTTGCAAAGAGTGGAGTAGCTATTAACCAAAAGATATTAACAATTTTTGGGGGGACGCAAAAATAACGCACAGTTATACCTTAGTACATGTGTTATAAATTTAGTGGAAAATTAGAGAAAATAGACTAATGTAGGTTGGAATTCACTCCTTTTTAAAGCAACATGACATGAAAAACCAGAGAATATTGTATTTTGTAGCATCTCTCTGCAAAAGAATAAAATACTTTTTCATTAGTGAGACTATAGTAACATGTTTATTAAATGAATAAGTATTCTTCATTTTGAAATTAATTTTTCATTTTAAAGGAATGTGGCTCATTACTTGACTCATGAAAGGAAAGTATTTTTCTGGCTTTGTACTCAAACCCCTTGTGTTTGCAACCCTCCCAAAAAGCTTATACATGTTTATGTATGGTTTATTTACCACATGTTTGCTAAAGCAGACAATTTTTAATTTACTGGTCAGATTCACCTATTATCTGCATGCAGTGTACGAAACATTTTCCTAATTCACTAAAATTTCTTTGTGAGGATGAAGGAAATTTCACTGAATATGATTGAGGTCACGTGGGCTCTTAGATCTTAATTATAAATTTTCAAAAACCAACTGAAAAAAAGAACTAGCTCTCTTGGCTACTTTCTAACCGGGAAACAAGCGAAAAAGATACATTTATTTCCAACCATAAATCCCAGATGTTTCGGGGCGCCTGGGTGGCTCAGTCGGTTGAGCGTCCGACTTCGCTCAGGTCACGATCTCACGGTCCGTGAGTTCGAGCCCCGCATCAGGCTCTGTGCCGACAGATCAGAGCCTGGAGCCTGCTTCAGATTCTGTGTCTCCCTCTCTCTCTGGCCCTCCCTCCATTCATGCTCTGTCTCTCTCTGTCTCAAAAATAAATAAATGTTAAAAAAAAAAAACTTAAAAAAAAATCCCAAATGTTTCATTTTGATTTTCCCCACGTTAACTTTCTCACTTAGCTAAGCAGCATTTCCTGCTATTATAGCTGCTGGTCCAATATCAGCTGACCAGTATCCATCGCACTCCTTGCTTCCATGAGCTTAGGGACTCCCAAGGAACTCCATGTGTGAAGACTTCTGCTTACAGCTTCTAATTATTTTCGAACAGATAATGGAACATTTAAGTTCATAGAGGTTAGATGAAATTCTTAAGTGGATCAAAACCCTAGATAAAATTGTAGTCACTACAATCACTGTAGAAAACGCTAAGCTTTTTATCAGACAAACTGGTCTGATAATTTTACTACCTCAGAGGTGCTCATTCTTATTTCTAATCACACTGTGCCAAGCTATATGTAAACTATTAAGCTATGAGAACAAAAAACATGGCTTCCTAGGAGCTGCTGCAGCATTTAGAAATGTTCAAAACAGTATCTTGATTCTTTTATTTTTACCGAGAAAAAATACAATTGAGCTCTTTCTGTAGTATGTATGGTACAACTCATTATTTTAACAGGCTTAAAGAAACAGAAATTGTATGGTAATCATTTTATGCAAGGTGGTAATGATGAGATTAAAATATATGTATTTACACTATTGATAATACTTATAATTTATTTATGTTAATAATATAATTATAACATATATTTATAATATATAATATTAGTATACATTAATATGTAAATATATATTCGCTCCACTATGTAGATACACATAATTGTATGTGTGTGTGCTACTGAAAATGTCGCAGCATATTAAGCCTTCATTTCCTGAACCAAATCCCTACTATATGAATAACTAAAATCACCTTATGCCACATAATGCAAACTAGGATTTTATTCAGCTAGTCCCTTCCTCTAGCAGAAACAATATTTTGTATCCTTGAACCTGTAAACATAACATTAAGCACTAACAAAACCAATCATATCAAGGTTTGATAGGTCTGAAATTATTTGCTAATTTTTTGGAAATGCTATTTTCTGGTATATACTTGCCCTGTGGGCACGAGTTTTCTACCTGAATTTTAGGAACAAGTTTCATATTATAAACAGCTCTTTCTACTGGTGCAATCAAACTGAGCGAGGAGTCTTCCTAAACCACCATAATTAGCAAATACTGTTCAGATTGGAGTCGGAAACTGTACATGATCAGTGTAATTCTCCTCTAGCTCTGTGGTGGCAAAGCAATACATCCATAACAATTTATAAAATTCACCAAATTGTAGAATTTACAAAGCTGGAAAACATCTACAATATTCAAAGCCAATGCCTTTAACAAACTACTAATTTTCATTCATCAAATTTAAATACTGGTACAGTATACTATGTACCCTTGAGAAACATCCTTTCATTCACACAAATCCAAGAAATGCTTTGGAGAAACAGGAGCAGAAAACTTATTAAGTTACATGTTGAGGCTTACAGAGAAAAAACTGGTTTGGATTTAGAAGCTCTCTTCTAGGTACTTCAAGAAAAAAAAAAGCCTGTTAGAATATAAAACTTAGCAAGTACGTTGCCTATTTTCTAACATTTTAGTACTCCCTATGACAATAATTAAAGCTCAAGTTTTATAATATTTATTAAATTCAGATAACTAATACCAGCAGTGATTTATGACTGCAGTCAATTATTTTTGTACATTTATTTTTGCAAAAATCAGTGATAAAAATCAAACTTTGTTTCTCCTTTTTATTTGGGATTCCATCCTTGCGTCCTTGTTCCTATTGGAATAGATGTCAATAGGCAAGTGACAAGGGTGGATCTGAGGGGAACACTAATAACAGATTGTTACTGGAGAAGCAAACTCTATCCAAAATTACTATATAAAATTTCGGGAACTCAAGATTAAAAAGAAGCTAAACATGAAACATAGTATCATCTTCCCATATATAACGGAAACATTTGCAGGGAAGTATTCAAAAGGTTCCCACTGGGGGCGGTTACTGGCTTCCTGCATGCATGGATAATCTACAAAGTGTTTTCCTTCTTAACGGGCTTTCAGAGAGCACACCGAGTCCTACTTAGAGAATCAATATAGGTCTATTTTTCAGAGATATGTTGTTACTCTGGATTTAAGACAGCTACTAAATTTGAGTTTGTAGAAATAAATCAGAGATGAACAATATAAACACCTAAGAAAAATGATCCAAGTACAATATGCCAAAAAAGATAAGACTATTGGGGAAAAATAGTAGAGAAATCAATTAGACTGAAATAAAGAAGGCTTAAAAGAGGAATAATAAAAGTCTTTTTAAAAAATAGGAAACAATCCATTCAGGCAATTAACAAAGTATTTATTGGTTCCTAAATACATGCTTGCATAGCAAGCTATTTTGCTATTAAATATGCACTGGTGGGGTCAACAGACAGTCTCTGTCATCAAAGATCCTATCAGCTCGTGGTAGAGTGGGATTCTATAATAATAACTAGCACAAATAAGTGTATAATAATGTCATGATTGATGCACAATGGAAAATATCTAAGTACTGTTAGCAGGTTATAATTGAGATTAAGGGGTCAGGAAAACAATCTTTGAAGAACTATACTTAAACTGAGAAAATAAGGATAACTAAGAGTTCATTAGGTATAATTGGGAAAAGGACACTCCAGGCAAAGGGACTAACTGTCTTGCTTGACTTGTAGGAGTGGAAAAAAAAAAAGTCAGTGAAGAGAAAGAAGGCTAGGATAGTAATTAGGAACTCAGAAAGCAAGGATCTAGTATTTTGCTCTAGTGAAGCTACTGAAAGTTGTTATGCACAGGAGTTACACAACTCAAGTCTTATATTAAAAAGTAGGTAGATCAAACTGGAAGCTATTCTCCTAATTCAAGCTAAAGAGGTTGATTATTTGGATTAAGGTAGTAGCAGTGGAATATAAAAAGATAAGGATGCTCTCTAAATGTGTTTTGGCATAGAATCAAAAATCATAGCATCATGTGCTCTTGAATTGGTAGTGAGTAGTTTGAGGGATTGTGACATTCAAGGACAAATACCAAATTTCTGATAGAGTACAACAGGGTGGAAAAATATACAAATTATTTACAAGCAGAAGAGATATAGACAAGAAGACAAAGGGATACATTCCAAATGTGTTAAATTTGAGATGCCCCGAAATTTCAATTTGGAGACATCAAAGATAGAGATGAGCTCAGATTCATAAAATACACTGGAGTTGAAATTTAGTAATCCAGTGATATGATCTAGGGAAAATATGCAGACCGGAAAGAGGTCTAGAACATGGCACTGAGACATTTCAGTATTTCCAGAATTGCTTAACATCAGCATGATTTTGAGAAGCAAGAAAGTTGAAGGTTTCCGAAAGAATGTGATTATAACAGTGGGTGATGAATCCAAGTTGTTTGTGGAGGAAAGGTGGTAGGTGAGAGGTAGTGAGAAATAGAGGAGTCAAATGTATGGGTGATACCTAAAAAGGTGCAATGTTTCTCAAGAAGGTATTATAGGAAAGGAACGAAAGGTGTAGGAGAGTGTGGCTGGACAATGCGGTGTTTGAAATAGTGATTTCAGATGTGATGCCATTTCTGACCAAGTTCTATACAAATAACAGGAGGTAAAGAAGGGCTAATGAAATAAACCATAACAAATGATTTACTTTAGTTAACTGGTAAATTTTTCTTTTCTTTTTTCTAATCTTCTTCTCTTTTCCTTTCTTTTCCTTTCTTTTCTTGTCTTGTCTTTTCTTTTCTTTTCCTTTCTGTTCTTTTCAGTAGAGCCTTGAAAGACTAAATTCTATTTCTAATGGAGTTCACAGAATCTCTATTTGAAGATATTGTTTGGTTTTTATTAAAATATTTTTTAATATTTCATTTATTCCAGAGAGAAACAGAAAGAGAGAGCACGAGCAGGTGAGGGGCAGAGCAAGAGAGGGACACAGAATCTAGAGCAGGCTCCAGGCTCTGAAGTGTCAGCACAGAGCCCCACATGGGGCTCAAACTCACAAGCAGTGAGATCATGACCTGAGCCAAAGTTGGAGGCTTTACCGACTAAGCCATCCACGCACCCCCAAGTTTTTAAAAGCAAATTAACTAACCAAAACTTTTCTTAATTATTTTAGCTGTAAGTTTTCTTAGGAAAGGAGGATTATTTATAATTGACTTCTCAAGATCATGGCAGCAGTATAGAATCCTGTGACATCTAAATAATGGGCTTTTTTAAAAAAGAAATTTTGCATTTTTTCACCTCTGAAATTTTGTTCATGAATGCAAATGAGCAAATCTGTAAGGCCTAAAGATATCATTGGATTAAATTATATAAATTAAAAAAAATTATTAGTATGATATGGGAGCTAGCCAATAGTTACTGTTACCTGTGAAGTCATAGGCATGAAAATGTTATTTTTATCATTTGAAATTAATGTTATTGTACAAATTATCTTTTTAAATCATTTTTCAAGTCTGCCATAATGTGAGAGAAAAACTCTACTAATAAATTCTTTTGTCTCAGCCCACTAACATGACATCAGTTGGATTTGAAACAACTCACATTAAGACAGTGAATATTATTAAGGCAATATAGAGAAGAGCAACATATAAGCACAATTCATATGGACATTTCTTCAGAAAATGATAAAATGCCAGTTGTGTGAAGATGAATAAATTTTTCCACTGTATAGGGAGAGGACAACAAGCTATTCTTCTTTTAATAAAAATATGACCATTTACACAATAAATCTGAGTGATTTGATACATATCTCCTTGCAGCACCTTACTGGAAAGTAGGTGGTTGATTTGGCCCGGGAAAGCTGAAACTAAAGCCAAGAAACTGAAGCAATAAGCTGAAGTATTACTGTTCAGACACTGGAATTTAGAATAATTATGTTTTTTTTAACCTCAAGATTATTTTTAATAAGGCATATCAGTTAACAAAACATTTAAATACCTGTACACTTTCAAGTTATATGTAATAATGTCAAGTGATAGTGGGACTTAAATATCAGAGAAAACAATAACAACAACACAGTAATAGAAATTCAGACAAACTAATGAGCTTGTCTGATTTGACCAGACCATGGTCCCCAATTCTAGGAATCTTGCTCAATAGCATCATGTTTTGGCATGCGTTCCTTATCATTTTATGCATAAAAACAAAACAAAGCAAAGCAAAACAAAACAAAGCAACGACAACAAAAAATACCCCTGTGTTCTTCCAACAAAATGGTGCTATTTGAAACAAGAACTAGCAGTGTGTATAAACATAGGTATTCTTAAGAATGTACACCTTTAGAGTCATTATTTTATAATGTTGTTCAATGTGATCTTCCTTTATTGGAATTAAAGACATACTGGCCATTCAATAACAGTGTGTTATTATTGTCATTATAAATCTATTAGACATATCCAGGTGGGTTGAATAACAGCCTTGTGACCAAATTCTCCTTCTCTTACTTTTAGCATAGCATTTACAAGAACACAAATTGTTCCTTATTTGTTTTTGCCTATGGTAAAAATTCTAAGAAAATGTAAAAGTCCTCTCCTTTGCCCTGGATATCAATAGAAGTATTGAATGTAGTGAGTTTTAAGTTGTATTTGGTCATTTTTTATAATAACCAGTAAAACATAGCTGTATCTAATAAACTTAGTATTAACAGTTATTGAATTTAGAATATTCTACCCCAAGTATAAAGTCGGATGCTGTCAGGTGAAGTGGGGCAAAGAGATCTAATGCCTTCTTTTTCTTAATGTTTTTTTTTTTTTTTAATTTATTTTTGAAAGAGAGAGAGAGAAAGGGGTGGGGATGGGTAGAGAAAGGGAGACAAAGGATTGGAAGCAGGCTCTACATTGACAGCAACAAGACCTATGTGGGGCTTGAACTCACGAACCCTGAGATCATGACCTAAGCCAAAGTTGGATGCTTAACTGACTGAGCCACCCAGGTGCCCAGAGATCTAACGTTTAATAAGAGTGTACGGTTTCCATAATCTTTGGAAGCCTTATTTTCCTTCTTCAAAATGGTATAAAACAAATGCATATAAACAAATACACATATACATTAATTTGCAAGAGACATGAAGCATGGTTGCAGTAGATGTTATATTAATTTCAAAGTTAAATCGGGAGTACTCTACCATATGGAAGAACCCAAACTAGGAGATATGCCAAACATGACCTTCATTTTAATAACCCTGGGATATTGGTAACTTCAACTTAATTCTTAGGTCCAAATTACAAATAAATTTGCTGATATGAAGCTTTTTATTATAGTTTGATATATTATTTAAGTACTTACAATGATCTACATTCATAATAGATGAGCTAAAAATGTTGCTATGCAATGTAAGGTATACTTTGCATTAAAATTATACCAGTCTATTTAAAATACTGAATTTACCATTAATTTTTCCAGTGCAACTGTATTTTAATTATTGCAATGCCACACTCATGTTTTGAAAGAAGTTGTGAAATAGCACTGAATGTTTCTGCTTGATATTTATTGAAATTGTCGATGGCAGTCCATCGATCTATTAATCTGGCATCTATCCACATGTACGAAGGGCTCAGTCAAAACATTTTCCCTAATTTTTTTTTAAACTTCTAAAAAGAACATACGGTTTGGAGTCTGTTGGTCACCAAATTTGCCAAAGATTTAGGAAAATGACTCCTTTCATGGCTCAATCAGAACCTCATCTAAAATTCAGCAGAAATCTAAGACTTCAAGCTGCCATCCCCACTCCTGTTTCCATGGGAATAGACTTCAGATCAGGAAAAAAAAAAATAAAAAGGATGGGGTTAGGAGCTTTCAAATAATCATTCAAAATCATGATGAAGCCTTTAAAGCTTCTTTCTTAGGTGATTATTTTGTAGCCTCTTAACCCCTTTTTGCCAGTCTGTTTCCATGGAAATATGACAAAAATGGCTGTCTGAGCCTCCAGCAGAGATTATTAGCATTCTTGTGAATTTCAGCGTTGGCTGCAGTCTAGTCTGGGCAAGATCTTTTTTTATATCAGTTTTACATATTAACCTACACTCTTTACATTCATTGTCCTTTTTCTTAATATTTTTTAGTTTCTTTGAAAATTCCTTTCACAACTGTATACCTATAATCAAGATCAAATAGGTTGTGACTTTACTGGAAAAGGCTTCAGTTTTACATTTTACTATATGAGCCAGGACAGGTAGCTGCAGAGAGTGTCAGAACTTTTAGACACCTGCAGAAGGAAATATTATTTAGTTACTGGACTCAGTGTCTGTCAGGTGGTGGTAGATAAACAACAAGGTGTAACAAGGGTGGTATTCAAAATATTTAGCAACTGGTAAGGCACAGCACTGACTGATCAGAGCAGCTGGCTTGCACCGGTGAATTATCAGTCCTCTTATATAATAGCCAAGAAGTTCTTTAACTCAAAGCAGTCCCATATATGATGGTAAGCATTATGCCCAAATAAATTATCCAAGGTCAAAAACTGAGCTCCTATAAAACTTACAAAAGAGCTTACAAGAGAAACTGGGTAGAAATATATAGCAATCCATCTTTAAAAAAATCAAAGTGCATATGCTTGCGTCATCTTTCATATGAAGGTCATTTGAAAATCAAAATCATTCTTATTATTGAAAATATCATTCTAAAAGAGAAAGAACATATGTATCTTTGATAGAACCCCTCGCAGGATAGCTTATATTGAATGTGAAAAAATAACAGCATGCCACATACACATTTTATCTGTCCTACCTTCTGAAATCTGCTGAACAGCTCAATCTACAATTTTTGCTGGGGGGGAATCTTAAAGTTCTGATTGACCTTATAAAGTATTTTTGTTCTTCAGAACACTCTTATTTTTCTATAGTTGGAGCTTTTTACCCATAAGGTTTGTCTTCCGAATTTGAACTGAAAAAAGTAAATTTCCATCGGTAATTATCTGACTTGGGTAGGTTCCTGATTTAAATTTAGCACAAACTGACTTACTACAGAAACTAACCTTGATTGATGTTTTCTGCTAAGTGGATAACAATAATAAAATAAAGCAGCACAATTAATTTTTCAAATCATCATTACTACTCCCAAATGCAATGTGCCCTTCTTTGCATAGTGGTTAAACACAGAGCTCTTGTGAGAGCAGAATTTGGTCTTCAGCCCTTCAGCCTTCATCGTGTTTGTGTAAATCAGATTTACTGCAACACAGGCAAATCCACTTTTGTGTGTTGTGTCTTTAGGTACCTATGGATGTTCACCCACCTAAAGGACAGAGCTGTGGTCTCTAGTTTCCATAGAGACCACATTGCACAAAAAGACTATTTATTCTCTGGTCCTTTAAGAAATTTGCTGACCACTGCTCAAGGCTTTAACTATAAATATTATACCATTTGTAAGTAGTGAAGTCTTTATTTAATTCTAAAAGCAGTCTATTAATAACGCATAAAAATGTGATTGCCTGGTGTCTATACTTACATCCATGAACTCCACATTGGCTTTGGGACCAGTTGTTTCATTAAGAATCTTAATAGCCACAGGAATCTTTACTGTTTCTCCTTCAGGTACCCAAATACCCTTCGGGGGAAAAAATCACATAAAATCTATATGAAGACATATACAAATTCATACCAGAGACAAAATTTGATTTAACCACTCTATTAATTTCTTTAAAAAAATAATTTAGAAGTTCTACATCTTTTTATTCAATCAAAAAAATTTAACAAGTACCTGCTATATGTTACAAGTTACATAGCAACTTTGTTTTCTGCTTTCATTATTTGAGAATGACTCATTCATTTATTCTGCTTTCAAGGTGTTTACTATTATATTATAAAGTATCACATTATAAAATTCAATTTGTATGTGTGAAAAAGGCTTTCAATAGAGAAAAAAATGACATAAAATATAATAATATTAGATTAGGATAAAAATCAACTTCTCAAGACTTTGAGAATGCTGTTCCAATTTTTGGTCTTCAAATGTCTCATTTGTAATTTAGAAGACTGGGCTAAGTAACCTTGGTGGTTCTTTTCAGCATTAATATTACCTAATTATTCTGCAACTAAAACAAACAAAAACATAAAAATAGCATAGTCTCACATTCCTGAAATTGAGATTGATTTAAGAATTAGTTTTCTAAGGAAAGTACTAGGGAGTATTGACCACCTATTAATTTGTTTAGATTGCTAAATACTGTGTATGTGTGTGTCAAGGATTTTTATTAGCTCTGAAATAATGTAAAATATTTATATTGGTCACCGCCAGTTCTCTCCTCCTACAAAAATATAATATCTGAGCAAGATCTATACAGTGGGAAAATATAAAGTAGGTAAGGTTTGAGTCAAGTACAACATTAAGGAAAATACCAGCATTTCTGAGTAAACAACTATTTGAATTAGGACAATAATTTTGATAAGATAAATAGGGGTGCATCGATTACATGACAATTTTTTTGAAGCACATTGTCCCAAATGAACACTGAAACAAATGTGAGGTTATATGGAAAAAATGGAAATCTCAGATTTTAAATTATTAGCCCTGACACCAAAAACAAAAGTATTCTTAGTCCAGTTTTAATATTAAAATGAAAGGGGGAAAAGCAATCTCTTATTCCTAAAGAGAATTTCTAGTCTTTTCCTAATATCAATTGGTTGTAGTTATAAAAAAAAAAAAAAAGTTTTTCGCTTTGTACTTCTACACTAAAACATGTATATTTGTATCATCAAAAGTTGCAATAATACAAGAGGAGAACTAAATACAAAAATTATTTAAAAAAATCAGAATAATAAAGAAAAACTCTTTAACCATTAGAAGGTGAATTTAAGGGTTATATTCTTCTTAGAGTGAATAGGGAAATTTATGTGTCAAATACAAAAAAGGGGCACCTGAGTGGCTGAGTCAGTTAAGCATCCGACTTCAGCTCAGGTCACGATCTCACAGTTCGTGAGTTCGAGCCCCGTGTTGGTCTCTGTGCTGACAGCTCAGAGCCTGGAGTCTGCTTCAGATTCTGTGTCTCCCTCTCTGACCCTCCCCCATTCATGCTCTGTCTCTCTCTGTCTCAAAAATAAATAAACATTGAAAAAGATTTAAAAAAATACAAAGAAATAAGCCATGTTCCCTGTGGTATTATTATTATTTTTTTAATTATTAGTGCAGAAATGGGGTAGGAGAGGCAGTGAAAGTCCAAGATCCATAGGCTACATTTTCTTAGTGATGGTATCTAGGGTAGAGAACACGTTTACCATTACTCAATAAAGTAACTAAAGAGGGGATTACTTTATAAAGATATATCATCAATATTAAAATATTCCTAAAGTATACTTTTGAAATAAGAATATAAATTCAGTGTGAACTAATTTGTACTGCTTTTAAATAAGTATAGTCATTATTTTCTAGGCCTGACCAGACAAAAATTCAACTATGCTAATACCCACAATATTGGTTCAGATCTTTTATGTTTAAACACAGCATATCTCCAACCAGGAGGAAAAATTAACCAAATAATTAGCTAAGCTAATTTGCATTTATGTGGTCAAGAATAGTTCTTTACATGTTAAGACAGTATGTCTTTGTAGGAACTTATATACTAATTAAAACTTAGGGTCAACCATACACACTGCAGGCATAAAATTTAAACATACTTATGGAACCTTCAATACAAATAATTTCAATAAAGGTATAAAGTCACGGACAACAGGCAAATAATCATTCATAATAAAAACATTCATATAACTTTATTAGTAAATGTCTAAATGGGTAATTTTTCCCTGCTGAGGTCATTAGATCATATTTGTCCTTGAGCTAAATGTTATCCATGATTTAAAATAAAATTTTTCTTTCCAGATCATACCATCTTTTTTAAAAAAAAATTTTTTTTTTCCAACATTTATTTATTTTTGGGACAGGGAGAGACAGAGCATGAACGGGGGAGGGGCAGAGAGAGAGGGAGACACAGAATCGGAAACAGGCTCCAGGCTCTGAGCCATCAGCCCAGAGCCCGACGCGGGGCTCGAACTCACGGACCGCGAGATCGTGACCTGGCTGAAGTCGGACGCTTAACCAACTGCGCCACCCAGGCGCCCCAGATCATACCATCTTTAAAATAAAAGGGTGGTGATATGCTAGGAGCAATCTAAAACTGAGTTATCTTCAAACAGGAAGTCCATTATTTCTAGCATATATATAAATAGAAAAACAGGATAAGTTGTGTTTCTTCAACATTACAAAGAATTTGAAGACTGGAAAGCACCAAGCCAGCCTAGAATAGTTTCTATTCCAGTTAGGTGCTCAATTAATTTTGAGTGTAATTGAACATAATATGTACACTAAATAGATTAAGAAATTTCTGCATTTTGGCCCTAGAATAAAACAACTTTATTCTAAAGAGATTAAATTATTTTTGGAACACTCAGGAGAGAGAAAATTAAGATTAATGTTCTACTTGTTAATATTTTTTGTTAAGTAAATACCTGTTTCACATAGAAAAAAAAACAAACATTGTAAAATACAGAATTTCTAAGATCCAGTCTATTTTAACAAAAATGTTTGTAAAAATAACTGTAGGCTTGCATATAGCTTTAAGAAATATATAAAACTGTCAAGTAAAATTTGGGGAACTGTCACAATGGACAGTCTAAGAAGGATTTAGCACTAACCCAGCAGAAATTTGAATTTGAAAAACAAATTTCACCACAATTAACCTTGGGCCTGGCCTCTGAATTGGTTTTGTAATTAAGCTAAAAAAGTAAACACGCAGATAACATTATTTGAGCTTTCCCTTTCCAAAAAGATGTCTCTTATTGGAAACCCACGATGTCACCCTTTCATTCTCCGACCTGAATTTCACAAATAAAGTCACTTTTTTAGTTTGCATATAATGGTGAAGACATCAAAACTGAGAGTTTTCTGGGGCGCCTGGGTGGCTCAGTCGGTAAAGCGGCCGGCTTCAGCTCAGGTCATGATCTCGCGGCCTGTGAGTTTGAGCCCCGCATCAGGCTCTGTGCTGACAGCTCAGAGCCTGGAGCCTGTTTCCAATTCTGTGTCTCCCTCTCTCTGACCCTCCCCTGTTCATGCTCTGTCTCTCCCTGTCTCAAAAATAAATAAAACGTTAAAAAAAAATTAAAAAAAAAACTGAAAGTTTTCTGTTAAATCATATATGTTAACAGGTAGGCAAAAAGTAGTTTAGGAACTAGTCCTATCCTGTTAACCAGTCAGCACATTTGTGTAGGTTTTAAAAAGATAGGCTAGTAATGTCCTGGTGGGGAGACATGTGGATGAAAGAGCAGAAGAAAAGAAGAGCAAGGATTATGGTCCATGGCTCAGGCCTGTCTGGGATGCCCCGCAGCACTGTGTACGCAGAAGGAAAGTGGGTGAGAGCTGTGTATTTTAGATAAGGACAGATTTACCAATAGGGAGATCATATCAAACGGGGTTCAGAAGGGCGTGGAAAGACATGGCTTCCGTGACAGTTTCCTGCTTTCTCATGACTGTACCCATCCCAGCCCTCAACAAAAATGAATGGATTCACTTGTGCAGCAACTTCTCAATACAACAAAGGTTCCACTCTCTGGATATTAAAAGGAAATTAGGTTGGCGAGAGCAATTAACTCTGGCTATTATTTAAGACAAGTCTGAAAGGAAACTTAAAGTAACTAATGGTATGGGTTTTTACTCACTTTATACACTGTTCCAAAAGCTCCCGAGCCAAGTACTTTCACTCTTTTGAGCTCAGTTTCTTTTAAAATACGCAGTTGAGCTTGATTGGGTGCTGTGCCGCTGGGAGTTAAGGGTTCTACCAACTACAAAACAAAAAAGAATACAGGTTATACAGCTTTCCATTCACCAGTCAGTGCTTCCCCCTCTTCCTCTGCCTGCTTCTCTTTCTCATACATACAAAAACACACAAGCACACTTTCATTGACAATATTTTTGTAGTATGGACCACTCACAATTCCTTCAGAGTCTATCTTTTCTCTTCCCATGCTTTTTGCCTAGCTGAACACAAGTATAAAACTGTGACTACCTTGAGGCATACTAAGATAGGGGATTTTTCTCCCTATTTTTAGAAATTTAGGCTGATTAGGGCCTCTAAAGCTTACTTTTTGAAGTGCTTCCAGTTTTGGTATCCCCAGCTAAGACTCAGAGATCTTAGTTATGTCCATGTACTCTATCAAAGTTTTCTTTCTTGTTTTAGGAGATTTGATACGTAAAAAAATAAAATGTTGTCTTCTTAGCATTGAAAATCTAACTGGGAAGCCAGGACAAACAAATGGTTGGAAGAAAATAAAGTAAGTTAGCACACTACCAGTGCCCCAGGGCAGTGCTTCTAACACTTTGGTGTACATTTGAATTACCTGACATTCTTGGTAAAATACAGATTCTGGTTCAAGAAGTCTAAAGTTGGGGCTGAAATTTGCATTTTGCAGAACTCCAGGTGATATCTATGTACGATGATGGTCCTTCAACACATTTTAAGCAGCAAGGCCCTAAAGTACCTTAAAGATAAAAAATTCTAAAATTCTATGAACTCATTCTAGATCCTACGTGAATGCTTTGGAATGCAAAGGAATAAAATAACCAGGAGCGAGTAAGCTTTGCTACTTTTGGCTTCCTGGACGAGGTACACTTTAAAGTTGGACTTGAGATAATAAAAATGGATTGACATGGAGGAGGGTTTGCCAATGTAAAGAGCAGTTTGGACACAGCATCAGGGAGGAGGAAGAAGACAGAAAGCAGAATGCAACGAGGGGTGGGACAGGTCTGAAGGAGGAGATCAGGATGGGAAACCCCAGACTGTAAAGTGGGCTGGGTGTGGCCAAAAGATATAAATACAAATAATTTTAGATGCTCAGTTTAGATGCCATTCAGCCAGAGAGGATGAGTAAGGAGGGGAAAGATATGTGAGTATGTGCCAATTTCCTGCTTATGTGAGGGGGAGGAAAAAAAAAAAAAGTAAACGTGAGATTGACTGTGGGTACCAATAGTCTACATCCTGTGTTAAAATTTTAGGTTTTTATCTATGCTTGAGCAAAAATGCAAGTGAGAGAAATAGAAGTTTCTTTTTTAAAAGTTAAATTAAGGAACTAAACTTTAAACTCAGACAAATAACTGGTTCTTTCTCAGCCTAAGGAAATAATTAAAAGCGACGCCTACTCAAATTGCCTTGAAAACCATCACAGTATTTCACAATGTCTGTTTACAATGCTAAGTGCACTGTGACCCTCTGGCTTGGTTATTATTATGCTTCTGTGAACATAATGGTCTATTTCAATAGCTGAACAGAATCTTGAGTATAGGTAAGTGCAGTGAAAATCAACAAGAATTTGGAGAAGATGATAAAATTATCAATAAATTTAGGCTATGGACTAAAAGTTTGACCACAAATATGCTTCTATTTCATTTTCAAATTTACATTTCAAAAAATGCATACAATTGTGTTCAAGTCACCTAAAATAAATCTCAGAATGAATTACAAAACTTTTTGAAAAACTAGAAGAAGAATCTCCCTCAGAAAACGTCCTTTATTCGAATCCAACTCTGCTGTGCAGAATTTGTTCAGTAGATTTTGATACACACACTATATGTATATAATCAGGAACTTTAATAAATTATCTTTTTAAATCATATAAAAACTTATATAAAAATCATATGCAAGATTGGGGACTACATTTTAGCACTATGGGCTATATGTATTTAAAACAGATGCTTTGGCACATAATATTGCCATAATTTCATGTTTTGAGAACTTCACTATTCTACCTGAAATGTTTAGTCTTCTGCAATTTTATTAGATGTCACTTAAAATTTTTACAAACATATTTTTCCAGGCATTTGCGAATGATGTCTTTAAAAGAGGCATTGTTTCATTTGCATGCCAAGATGGCAAAAAGAGGGTCAAGTTTAAATTTGTAGGTTTGTATCTTAGTACTGCCACTCACAAGCTTAGAAAGCAATTTATCCCTCCTTGTCCCTCATTTCATACTCGTAACATAGATATGGCAATAATTACCTTCGAAGAGTGTCAAAAGATGCAATGGGGTATAACATAGCTGGAAAACTTTGGAATATTGCCTGCCATATTGTAAGCTCTGAATCTGTCACTCTTCACGGGATAGGATCATGTCCCATTAACACTTTTTAATCACAGTATCTATCAAAGTATCAAGCTTACAGTGCAACTCAGTAAGTGTATGTTAAATAAAAACAAACATATTTTCTACTTTTATTCACGTAACAGAAGACAAGACAATCTGGAGCAAAACGATTTTGGAAAAGCATATTTACTCTAAGTACATTCCAACAATATATCATGCTTTAACAAGTTTTTCACATCTGAGACAGATTTCAAGCTTCGGTAGTTAAGGATTTTAGTTGATCCTCTTAAGAACTCCTCTTCTATTTAGATGGCAGAAAATCATAGTTATTTACTTCTCCTGAGAGAAAGATGGGACTTCTACAATTATCTAATTTAGTACTAAGCAATAATTTTTTATAAAAATTAGAATCTGCTTATAAAACTAATCAGCATTTGCTTATTTAGTAATTAAATGCCATTTAAAGGACATTCTTAGCACCATATAAAAAAAAGAAAACACACAAAATAATAATTATTTATTTATTTATTTTTAAAGCAATTCTTTTTATTTATTTATTTATTATTTTTTTTTAACATTTATTTATTTTTTGGGACAGAGAGAGACAGAGCATGAACGGGGGAGGGGCAGAGAGAGAGGGAGACACAGAATCGGAAACAGGCTCCAGGCTCTGAGCCATTAGCCCAGAGCCCGACGCGGGGCTCGAGCTCACGGACCGCGAGATCGTGACCTGGCTGAAGTCGGACGTTCAACCGACTGTGCCACCCAGGCGCCCCAAAATAATTATTTTTGTAGCAATGAGACTTTTCTGCCTGTGGTTATGGGACAGAACTCGTTTTCTATTTATTCAGTCACTTAAATAGCCACTGCTGTTCCAAGTCTTCAGTTCCTCTCCAACTCTAATTTACTTCACTCTTTAGAATTCTCTTTACAACTGCCCCAAGCTGGCCATGAGGGAGAATTCTACCTGCCTACAGCATCCTAGCTAAACTGAAAATAAGCACAGCACAGGTGTTGTGTCCAAACTTTTATTCATGTGCAGGGTTGAAAATGATGAAGTTGATCTATTTGTAAATATCCAGATCAAGTAAGAGTTATTACTATTTTTTCTCATGTACATAATTGACTACCTATCTTATGCTTAGCCATCTCTATTGATGAGACAATCCATTTGAATTTTAGACACCTCCAATTCTTAGAAATTCTTTCCTCGGTGTAACTGTAGGTACTTGAACATTTCACACGATTCTTCTATCTACTTTCAACTTCTAAAGAAAGAGAGCTAAATTTTATTTGCTATCAGTTTGCAAAATTTATAAATGAATGTTCTCATTCCTGTCAGTATTAACAGGAAAAGTCAGACTGTCACACTGACAATGAGCAAGAAAACAAACCAGGGAAGGCTCAGTCTCAGAACAGAATTGCTGTGAGCTGTTCAGACAGCCAGAGATGTGTATATCAGAAGAAAGAGGTAAGATGCGAGTTGAGAAGGATATGGAAATGCATAGTTTTCTGTAATTGTTTTTCCCCTGTAACCTGTACAGTGAAAACTATCATGTTGTACACTAGAGAACTCAGTGTGGCAATATAAAAGAAATTATAATAATTTGTGGGTAATTTACATATTCACAACAACTAACACACATAATATTAAATGATTCCCATAAATTGTGTAGTAAGGTCTGTGTGATTACAATACTAAGCTTCATCCTGTAAGCTCAGCTTTTTACTGCTAGCATAGTGGGATCAGTGGCTACCAATTTAATGACGGTAATTAAAGCATAAATTGCTGGCCTATCTGTTTTTATTTTCAAACAGAAAAATTCTAACATTTTTCTAGTTCTGCTGTTGAGACTTCATCCACCCAGATGTTTTCTGTTCTGCTACTGTAATATCCTAGAGCTTGCCTTTGGGATTCGTCTCCCAAAAGAAACAGATATGTCTTTTCAATAAGACCTGTCGTTCGAGAAGATAATAGTCTCGCCCTTGGTATTTGTCCTCTTTAAGCCATGAAACTGCCGTGACTACTTTTACTATATACTCTGATTTTTCATCAACTTTGTATAACATACTATGAACTATAAGCCCTTGGCAGGAAATTGAACAGCATTTCCCTTGGATTCAAAAGCTGAGTATCATCTAAACCTTCTAAACCTAATGAAAAGCCCCAAACACATGCAGAGAAGAAATAAACACCTCACCTCTGTTTCCAGAAATCTTCTCAGGGCTCTTTTCTTTTTGATACTCTTCCTTCTAACATAAACTGCAAATGTTAGACCCACGATGACCAGGATGAAGAGCCCACCGATGACTCCAGCTGCAATTAGAGGAGTTCTGCCAACCGAAGGAAAACAGGAAAAAAACAAGTAAGAGGAGAGACAAGACAGAGGAAGAAAAAGAGTGGATGTAGGATACATTATCCACATACCACAGATCTAGTCAGTTAGAAGAAAAACAAACAAAAAATTGCATTAAAGCTGTCACAAAATTTTTCTCATGACAAAGACTATTTCTGCTTTTTGTTTTGCTTTGTTTTTTTAAATAAACCATGCACAAACAACTAATCTTTGGAGACGAGCAGCCACAGCATGCCATTTGACCAAAAAAAAAAAAAAAAAAAAAGAAAATATATATATGTATGTGTGTGTGTATACATATACATATATATATTACACTTAGTAACAGAATGAAGAACATATGCCAAAATATTGATATTTAAGCATTTTAAATTGTTTTAATTGTACTTGTATCTATAAATAAATGGAAATATATTTTAATAATGTTGTGGTATATAATATTATTTCCAAAATTTTTTCTAAAGTAGACTTTCTCAACAGTGGCACTATTGACATTTTAGGCTGGATACTTATTTGTTATGGGGGACTGTCTCATGCATGTTAGGGTGTTTATCAGCATCCTTGTCCCCCATCCACTAGATGCCAGTAGCACCCCCATCCTTCAGTCGACAATTTCACTAGATATTGTCAAATGTCTGCCCAAATCACCGCCTTTTGAGAACTACTGCTCTAACGCAAAAATAGTGGTCTGGAAATATATGAACCCCACACCTCTGGAGCATGATGGTACTGATAAGAGAGATGTATTAACAAAAGTGCTGTTTCAAACTCTTGGAACTTTGATAAGATATAGAGCAGGAAAAAATGAAGAATTGAGTCAGATTGTTTTTCAGAGTTGTGGTAGGACAGAAGTAAATATTATTATCAAAAGTGTGCCTAAGCATCATATACCTGCAAAAGAAGTCTATACATTAAGTATTACATTAAAAGATATAACTAGTAAGATGAGATTAGAAGGGGTTAGAAGCGATCTCCTAGAGATTTTTCTTCTTAAAGTGTCTCTTTAATACATTGTTAGCTAAGATATAATTTTGAAACTGATCACTCATTGTTTTCTAACTTAAATTTTTTCCTTGCTTGAAAAGTAATATTTATGATCTTAACTGCTTGTTCTAGAGTAGTATCTATGAGCTTTCTGTGGTCATAGCCCTGAGATATATTAATTTCATTCATCACAGTAAATAGCCCAGAGTAAAACACATAGGTGTTACCTAATACATATTTGACCGAGAAGACATGATAGATAAGAAAAGTAAAAAAGAACTCCCTGAATGTCCATGCTTTCAATAGTAAAGTTTTTTATGCCTTATGTTCCCATTTTTACAGGAATTTACTCTATACAGCTACATTCTTTTAGAAAAAAAAAAATTACTTGCTCTTGCAAAATAAACTTCTGTTCAAAGACACATCAAAAATAATGATAGCAGATGATCCTAAATAAAATTTTAAAATTTTAAGGAGCTCTTGAAAAAAATCTGTGTAACTTCTATAAATGAAGCCATGTCTTCTAAAGATTATGACTGTTATATTGCCGTATAAAACTACAGAAAAACCTTAAGAAGTATTTCATCCTAAAGGTTGTTTCCTGACAGCCGAAAGTACTATAGCATACTGGAATGTTGCTATAATTCAACTAGATTTTCCTAAATGGAATTTTATAAAGATATAAAAATCTATGCTGAGAAAATTAAACTGTAGTATGGACACAAACTCATCATTGTGATGTGTTTTGGCATGTGTAAGATCATATTTTTGAGCCTGGCAGTTAAATATGTATCTCAAGAAAACATTTTAAGATTTCAGTCCAAGGCATAATTTCTGGCTCAAGTGTTTCACATATCCCTGAAAAAGCCATTACTACACAAAGAGTTGTATTTTTGTTCCTTCAGCCCAATATTTTTATTGCAAAGGATTTATGTATGACTGAGAATAGTGCCCAACATTTTGTTAGTTGTAGATTTGAACAAAACTCTAAACTTCTTCTGTTTATCTATTCTGCAAAAAATAAGTGGCATGAATTTATGAAAATGGATGTCAATATCACTGTAACAAAAAAATGTTCTATTTTGTTTTTGTTTTCCATTTTAAGAAGAATCACTTCTTTTTTACGTTTATTTATTTATTTTGAGAGAGAGAGAATGTGTGCAAACAGGAAAGGGGAAGAGAGACAGTGAGACAGAGAACCCCAAGTAAGCTCCACGCTGTCAGCACAGAACCTGCAGAGCTCAATCTCACCAGCTGAAACCAAAAGTCTGACGCTTAATCTACTAAACCACTCATGTGCCCCAAGAAGAACCCCTTAATAGAATAAAATGAGACCTCTGCCTCCATGGTTTTCATCTAATTTGGGTGGATATCAATTGTTGAGTCATTACTACTTAGCTTGGTCATGGCAATAAACATAAAACACCCAAAAACACAATAGACAATAATTTCTACGTTTTTCTCATTAGCATTTACATTCAATATTTCCCCAAAGAAGTTCCTTGGTTGATTTGCCTTTCTTTATCTTTTTTCTTTCTTACAACTCTGCAGGAATGGTAGATGTACAAGCTTGAAGAACTAGTTTCTATACCTTAAAATCTTACCTAATTGTTTTGTTGGATATTTTAGGTGGCCAAATCCTTCATATTTTAGTAGAAGTTGCTCTTGAAAAATAAATCATAAACCACAAGTATGCAACTGGTCAAACTGAGAAGGGGGAATATTCTTTAAGACAACGTGCATGTTTATTTAATAAGTGAATAGGAAAAAAAAGGTACTGTTTTGATTAAAAAGACTTACTGGTCGTAACAACAAGATGTGAAATGCAATCCTGCAGTGAACCTTAGTTTTGACCACCATTTGTATGGACAGGTTTCAGATAACTTGAGAAGTTTTATTATGGGTTGATTAGGTAGCAGATGAGATAAAAATGTACTGCCATGTAAAGATATAGGCCATAGATTTAAAAGAGTGGGTTACAAACAGTAGAATCTCAATTAGAGAAAAGTGTGTGTGTGTGTGTGTGTGTAAAAATTTCTAGAAGAATATACAATAAGACACTAAACAGTTCTTGTATTTGGATAGTATGATTATAGTGCTTTTATTTTTGCATTTTTACTAATGGGCATTTTTAAATTCGATACAATGTATTTTTCTTTGGATATACAAGTTTGTTAAATGTAACTAAAACACAGAAAAATAAATCATTGTCTAAAAGTTTTTTATAACAATGACCGTATTTTTTCCTTTACTGTTTACTTTGTATTTTTTTCAATTAAGACTTAATTTTGCTATCCCCTGTCCACCTTTACAATGGAAGTACTTCTGCACATATTTCTAATCATTATTGTTTAATGTGTCTGAGACATTTCCCACTATGTTTTGTACAATTAACATTATGTTTTGCCAGACCAAGCTAATCTGAAAAGTTAATATTATTTACACATTTCCTACTCCATGAAATTTTGATGAACCCAGATATTTGTAGGTATAGGATACATGCTCATTTTTTCCCTAAGAGTTAATCCTTCAACTCTTTATGAGAACCCTTTGGATAAAGAGGAAATAGCCATTTAAGTGGCTTTTCTTAAATTGCTATATATCCCTCCTAGGTATAATGCTGGCTATTGCCAACTAAGCTATATTTCTGAAAGACAGCATTTCCTTTCACATGTGAGTCAGAGCAACCTCTTAAAAGGCTGAGATATTACACTATTAACAAGATCATAAGGGTCAAACACCAAGGGACCTAAAATTTTCTGTCATCTGTTATCTATAACATGAGTATTGTTTGTTGTCATTTGCCTGTACATTAAAAATGTATGGGGCCCTTAAAGTAGAAGACATAGGACACTTCAAGTGCCAACTCCAAGCTTAGATTAAGAGAATGTAATCAGGGGTGCCTGGATGGTTCAGTCGGTTAAGCATCTGACTTCAGCTCAGGTCATGATCTCACAGTCCGTGGGTGCAAGTCCCACATTGGGCTCTTTGCTGCCAGCTCAGAACCTGGAGCCTGCTTTGGATTCTGCTGTGTCTTCCTCTCTCTCTGACCCTCTCCTGCTCATTTTCTTCTCTGTTTCTCAAAAATAAATGCTAAATTAATTAAAAAATAAATAAAAGGATGTAATAAAATGATAATTTACCTTATTCTGTGATTCGGAAATACTACAATGAAACAGATATTCCCCCACTACTAATAGAAACTAATATAATAAAGATTTTTAGTCACAAATGAACTTGGCTTATTTATTTAAAAGCATATAATTTGGCTTTCATAATTTCATTTTGAATTTCAGAGATAACATAGTGTATTATATTCTATTGCCTTGAATGCAATTACCTGTCTTAAATAGTTATCTATAAAAGAGTAGTGCCTCCCCAAACTATACTACTCACATAGTAAGATACATTCTTATAATTTATTGCTATATTTGAACCATGCTAATCCTCACTGGAGTATACAAAATGTGAGAGAATATATGAAATTTGATTTTATAAACATCCAAACATTTTTCCTTCATTGATCTGTTTCTTTCCAGATCTAGTCAGAAAAAAAAAATGTATTAACGTCAATATAATTTATGATTAAAACTCAATGGCTCTCCAACTATTATACCATTTTCATTTAATGTCAAGGGCAGGCCATCCTCCTAAAAATATACAGCAATATTTTTCTTTAAAATTGTATACTTAGTTAAACTGGTATTTTGCCTAATGTAGTCATTGCAAAGAATGCTACATCTGTAAGATTCTTTCACAGGTATTTCACCAAATAAAAGGATTTCAATTTTATGATATAGGTTTCTTTTTTCTTTTTCTTGAATCCAGAATAATTTTCAATAAAGATAAGGGAAACAACCCAAAGTTCTATCAAACACTGATGGTACAATTTGCAACCAACATTATGACTTTAAATCAGCGAGTACACTTTTAGAAACTTCTAAATTAAATTAAATAATTTGGAGATGGGTCTCAGGATTCATTGGATCAGACTTAGAGTGAATTCACTATTAATGGGTACTAAAGGCTAAATAGAATTTTTTTTTTTACATTTTTTTTAACGTTTATTTATTTTTGAGACAGAGAGAGACAGAGCATGAACAGGGGAGTGGCAGAGAGAGAGGGAGACACAGAATCGGAAACAGGCTCCAGGCTCTGAGCTGTCAGCACAGAGTTCTATGCGGGGCTCGAACTCACGGACCGTGAGATCATGACCTGAGCCGAAGTCGGACGCTTAACCGAGCAAGCCACCCAGGCGCCCCGAAATAGAATTTTTTTTTAATTTACATAGGAAATAAAAATAAACAAAAAACAACGGGCTAGTCAGATAATTTTAACAAGGCATTTTTGTATAATAAATTTTAAATAACATGGTAAAATAGTGTCTCTAACATTATTATTTTTTGTTTACCTTTCAAATCTGCATGATTCTTCCTTAGAGTGGCATATTGTGCTGGAAAGAGGCTTCACAGTAAGACCAATCTGAGTTTTAATTATGTGTCTGCCTCTAACTAGTTGTGAGTGTAGTTCTTCTATCAAATAACTCAGCTTAAGTACCCATAAATATATTCTTCACCTATGGTAATAAAAAATAGACACAGCAGGGAACTCTATAGTCTTTCTTACATTTCTGAGATCTGATGATTTTGCCTCTAGATCCTGCCAAATAAATGAAATTTAAAAATTAAATAAAATTTAAATAACATACCCTTAAGCATTAGTGAATCATATGCCTCACTCTGGTCGGGACAATCCATATTTTGTATCAGTGTAAACATCAATAGTATCCCACTGATTCTCAAAAGCAACCTTGTGTGAGTGATAAACCCAATATCTATCTTAACTGTAGCCCAATTTAGAGAAATTAGGGTACCTCAAGTTGACAAGTCTTTACATATAACAGCTAACAAGTCTTTATATATAACACACATATAAATGTGTCTGAGTGTATGCATTGTGTGTGTGTATACTTACACACATTCATACTAGAGAGTATTAATATTAACAGATTTACTTCTTAGGAAGGTAAATTAATTTTTGCCTGCAGTAATCATATATGTAACTTAAACGGATGCTGCATAAATTAGGGTCAGATGTTATGATTCTCTATAACCTTATATTTTCTTTAAAACATATAATTAGGTAGCTTTAGCTATTTTCTTTAAAAATACAATTACATAATATTGGCTATGATCAACTGTTCCCTGTCTTCCTTCTGCATATCTTCTGGTGGTCATCAGACAAAAGTGTGAGTCCACCATGTATCCTCAGCAATGTGCTCCATGTTTCCTAATTTGCTCTTGCTATAAGAAAAATATAGTTGTTCAAAAATATGTTGATGCCTTAATTAAAAAAAAAGTTGACTCTTTATTGACAGAAAATTCTTAGAATCAGTTGCCAACTAAGATAAGGAATACAACTTTGAAAATAACATTTTCAATATTTTATTAATTAGGTAAACAGTTTAAACATAGTAAAAGTTCTGCTCAAATAAGGGGGACACGGAATTTGACTGCCATCAGGTATTCATGAGTTTTATAGTGCAAAGA
This sequence comes from Herpailurus yagouaroundi, assembly GCF_014898765.1. Classification (NCBI taxonomy): domain Eukaryota; kingdom Metazoa; phylum Chordata; class Mammalia; order Carnivora; family Felidae; genus Herpailurus; species Herpailurus yagouaroundi. The sequence continues at coordinate 89,400,832 of NW_024412395.1, forward strand.
ATGTCACTAAAAATTCACTTCAGTTTCAATGGAAAATAATCTAATAGAAATGGAAATATTAAAGACATTTTATCCTGATAAAGAAAACATTCCTGTTTATGGAGGTAAATCAGAGACTTATTTGGTCCTTAAATTCAAAAAATAAATAAATAAATTGACTATAAACATTTTTATTCTAATAATAGTTGTATATTTTTAATTAAAAATGTATTTTTACATACATTGTATATTTTCATAATAACTATCCAACATAGATCTTATAAGCTTCATATAAGATATGAAGAAACAGACTCTGAGAAAAGTTAAGACACCTAGATGAGGTCAAACATAATAGTAATGCTAACATTCTACATATTGGACTCTGAAGTCCATTAATTTTTCTGCTATATTATGTTGTCTCATTTTCCAACGTTGATTCATTAGAATTGTTTTTTAAGGCAGATATACAAATCAGATTTTTTCTTCAATATCTCTTTGAAAGTAGAGAATAGAAAAGGCATATAAATTCACTTAGGGGTTCCAATAGATTCTTTGATTTTATATTTAGTTATATCTTACTATTGTAATTTTTACTGGACTATCATTTTATCTGCATTGCTATGTTCATTGTGGTTTCTGTTTATTAAATACTTTATGTCCTTATTGAAATTTATAAGTGATATTATTCTTTACTTAGATTCATTTTATTTTCTCATTGAGAAAACAGTTAAGAGGATTTCTTGGCTTAAAAAAAAAAAAACAAAAACAAAAAAAAACAAAACCTGGATTTCCTTTAAGAAAAGCAAAGACCAGCAGTATCTACCATTCTAGTAGTGTCTGTGCCTACTACAGTGATACTCTCTGTGCAGTCTTCCCCAAAGAGGTTCAGACTTGAAACAAGAGACCTTGAAACACTAGGAAACATTGAAATTCCCCAGAAGACATTTTAAGTGTTACTGCCTAGGGCAAGGAGAGTCACATTAATGTTCTTTGCTTTGTTTTGTTTTGTTTCTTCTCCTGCAAACTGTGCTTACGGTGACCCAGAATTCCACCTGCTCTATAAATATGACACATCTCTTCTTTCTGAACAAATAAAAGTGATCTGGGTCAGTCTCTGAGGCAGACATCAGTTGACAGTTACAGTTTTTACTTGATGAGACCTAGGGTATTACAGTATGTCTCTATCCTTTGATTAGGATTCTAGATTCCTCTTTTATATGTTAAATATTACCAGAAAAGTAAGTACTAAAGCAAATGAATCACAACATACTCTCCCTCTTCCTAAGCAAATTGACTTGTCTTCATGTGATAAGATCTTTTTTCCCAATATTAAAAAAAAATATATGAATGTTACAGATTATTCACTAAAATGGTGTTACAAAGTATTTCAGCAGAGATATCACCATTAAAGCAATATGTAAATATCACCTGGATTCTTTTATCTCTAGGATTAGTCTCTGAGAAAAATTTGTAATAGTTTCATGATAATTTATTCCTTCTCTGTATTGGCAATGTTTATATCTATCTATGGGTTATTGTTTGTTTGTTATAACTTTTGAGAAAGTATGCATACTTGGTTTGATTTTGGGGACAGACATTCTCATGCTTAAGGACATCATTCTGAGGATATATATAATAATCTTTCAGCTTTATTGAGGTAAAATAGAAAAATACCTATGGATTTCTACAAATAAAGTGTTGAAAGGGAATTCTACTAGAAATAATTTTATTTTAATAGGTCCTTTTTAGAGCTTAGGTGAATTTTTGGCACTTACATTTTTTTTTCATCGTTTTTACCTATTATACAATATCACCAATGTCTGTATTAGTACAGCACTTTTATGATTATCTATAGATAGAATATAGAAATATGTTTACTGCCACAAGCAAAATATTGTAAACATTTCATTACCAAATATGTTATCCACTAAGTACTCTAACCTATTACTTATTCATTACATAGACATGGTAATCAGCAGAAATATGCCAAAGGATTAAAAAAATTGAGGATTTTTTACAACTTCAGTTATGTTTCCTATCAAAATTGTTTAACATGCTAAGGAATTTATTAGTTTTATAATAGAGTAGATAATGGCATATAAAAACAACTATAAAGGAAAGGAGGGGGAGGGTAGGCACCATTCTATGTTCCCATATGTTAAGATTTTTCTTCACCTCGAAACCCCCATTCATTCTAGACTCTGTAACTGCAGATAACCTGTGTTGCTAACAGAGATTACATTCTATTAGTAAACTGCATCTATCTTTATCTATCAAAGCACCACACTGTACATTTGTGTCAGGTTTATTGGGCACAATTACATAATACAGACTGAAACAGTTCCATTCTGGGGTGCCTGGGTGGCTTAGTTGGTAAAGCGTCTGACTAGGGCTCAGGTCATGATCTCATAGTTCCAGTCCCGCGTGGGGCTCTGTGCTGACAGCTCAGAGCCTGGAGCCTGCTTCTGATTCTGTCTCCCTGGCTCTCTGCCCCTCCTCCGTTTGCGCTGTCTGTCTCTCAAAAATAAATAAATGTTAAAAATAGATAAATAAGGTAGTCCCATTTTCAGAGGAGTCACAGACCAATTTTTTCTTTAAAGTTTATTTTGAGAGAGACAGAGCACAAATGGGGGAGAGAGAGAGAGAGAAAGAGAGAGAGAGAGAGAGAGAGAGAGGCAGAGGGGGCAGAGAGAGGGGCAGAGGATCCAAAATGGACTTGTGCTGACAGCAGAGAGCCTAATGCAGGGCTCAATTCCCAAAGCCATGAATCATGACCTGAGCCAAAGTCAGACGCTTAAACAACTGAGGCACCCAGGTGCCCCACAAACCATTTTTTTAAGCAATGATTTGTCTTGTTCTCTTTATATATAATTTTGTACATGAAGCATCTTAAAAATATTTTGCATGTATTTTTTAGACATCCCAATTCTTACCTTAGACTAAAAACCTTTTTTTTTTTTTTTTTTTTTTTTTTTTTTTTTTTACATAAAACACTGGACGGGGTAAGGAAATGTCTTTCTTAAGACCTATTACTCCTTTTAATTTAGACGAAATGTTTTCTACCTTTTTTGCCCTGCTGGCAGCCTTATTTCCCTCTCTAGGGATCTCCAAATATTCCAGAGGAGTTGGCAGCCTTGAAAAATTCTTGACATTTGGATGGAGTGAGATTGGGGGGGGGGCGGGGCACCAAGAATTTAAGAAACAGGTACAGTCCTGAGGAAGATGTCAGAATTTGGGACATCCATGTAGGGTCATTGAACATTTCCTGCATAATTAAAGAACAAAGATACTTTTACTAGGTGTTTTATGTGTGTTATGTCAAATAGTTCTTCCAACATAATGGATTGTGTGTGATGAATCTGAGGTAGGTTACATAACTTGCCTAAGGTCAAAAACATTCTAAATGGATAATCAGGATTTGAATCTTGGCATGTTTTGCTCCAAAGCTTTGTCTGTTTCCATTAACAAATGATTATATGAGTTTATTACATCAATGGAACAGAATAGGTTTTCAGAAATAAACCCATGCATATATGGTCCATTAATTTATAACAAAGGAGCTAAGAATATAAAAAGGGGAAAGGGCAGTCTCATCAATAAATAATGTGGGGAAAACAGGACAACCACATGCAAAAGAATGAAACTGGACCACTTTCTTACATCATATACAAAAAATAATTCTAAATAGAATAGAAACTTGAATGTAAGAGACCTGAAACCACAAAACTCCTAGAAAACTAAACAAAACAAAAACAGGTGTCAACTCCTTGACTTGGGTCTTGACAGTGATATTTTGGATTTGACCCCAAAAACAAATGCAACAAAAGCAAAAATCAGCAATGGGTCTAAGTCAAACTTAAAAGCTTCTACACAGCAAAGGAAACCACAGGGGAAAAAATGAAAAGGCAACTTACTGAATAAGAGAAAATATTTACAAATCATAGCCAATAATGAGTTACAATCTAAAATATATGAAGAAAATGCAGCTACGTGGATGGAACTAGAGAGTATTAAGCTAAGCGAAATTAGTCAGAGAAAGACAAATATGATATGACTTCACTCATATGAGGACTTTAAGATACAAAACAGATTAACATAAGAGAAGGGAAGAAAAAATAATATAAAAACAGGGAGGGGGACAAAAACATAAGAGATTCTTAAATATGGAGAACAAACAGGGTTACTGGAGGGGTTGTGAGGGGGGATGGGCTAAATGGGTAAGGGGCATTTAGAATCTACTACTGAAATCATTGTTGCACTATACACTAACAAAATTGGATGTAAACTAAAAAAAAAATAAATTAAATTAAAAATTAAAAAATTAAAATTTAAAAATTAAAATTTAAATTTAAAAATTTAAAAATTTAATTTAAAATAAAAATTTTAAATATAAAAACTACAAAAAAATTACTTTAGTGCCTGATTATCTTGCTCCTTGCTACTCAGAATTTTTCTATTAAGTGCAAGATGGCATTCTCAATTTCCTATGATTATTTTGTTGCCTAATATTAACCTTTATCATTTTAATCAAAAGAATGAGAACTGCTTTTCTCATTAATGAAATGAATCACTATCATTTGGTAATCTGTTGAAACTTGCATAAAAGATTTGGAAGCAAATGGATAGTAAACCATTATTTTGGTTAAAAAAATAAATAAAATAAAATAAAATAAAATAAAATAAAATAAAATAATAAAATAAAATAAAAAAATAAAATAAAGTAAAATAAATGAAGAATTAATACAACTCAGTGCAAAAAAAAAAAAAACAATTAAAAAACAGGCAGAGAGGGGCGTCTGAGTGGCTCAGTTGGTTAAGTATACAACTCTTGATTTTCGCTCAGGTCATGATCTCATGTTGAGATTGAGCCCCATATCAGGCTCTGTGCTGGGCATGGAGTCTGCTTAAGATTCTCTCTCTCCTTTTCCTTCTGTGCCTCCCCCACTTGTGTGTTCAGTCTCTCTCTCTCTCTCAAAAAGAAAACAAAAAGAAAAAAAAGAAAAACAACAACAACAAAAACACTTCCTTACTTCTAAAAAGTAAATAAAGTGCTCCTGTTAAAAAAAAAGGGGGGGGCAGAGAATTTAAATAGACTTTTTTCTAAGAAAAGATACAGAGGAGGCCTATAGGAACATGAAAAGATGTTCAACATCATTAATCTTCAGGGAAATGCCAATTAAAACCACAATGAGATATCATGTGACACCAGTTAGAATGACAATTATCAAAAAGACAAGAAATAATAAAGCAATTTCACTTCTGGATATTTATCCCCCAAAAATGAAAAAAAAAATCAAAAATATATATGCACCCCCAGGTTTATTGCAGCATTACTTACAGTATCCAAGATACAGAAACATTGTAAGTATCCATCAACAGATGAATGTATATAGAAATATTTGTATATATATATATATAATGGAATATTATTCAGCTATAAAAAGGATTAAATCTTGCCATTTACAACAACTGGATGGACCTTGAAAGAATTACACAGAGTGAACTAAGACAGAGAAAGACAAATACCACATAATCCATTTACATGTTGATTCTAAAACTAAAACAAACAAACAAACAACACAAAACAAGCTTACAGATATAGAAAACAAATTGATAATTACCAGGGGTAGAAGGTTGGGAGAAGCAAAATGGGTAAAGGGTTAGGAGTCAAAGGTATAAACTTACAGTTATAAAATATATAGATATGGGGATGTAATGCACAGCATGATGACTACAGTTAATAATACTGTGTTGCATATTTGAAAGTTGTTAAAAGAGTAAATCTTAAAAGATTTCATCATAAGAGACAATTTGGTAACTATATATGGTGACTGATATTAACTAGACCTATAGCAGTGATCATTTTGCAGTAATATAAATATCAAATCATTATGTTGTACACTGGAAACTAAATAATGCTTTATATCAATTCTATCTCAAAAATGTTAAATGTTTAGAAAGAATAGTTTACAGTTTTCTCCTTTTAAATAAGGAGTAATAGATTTATAAAAGGTAGTATTTTAAAATTTCACATACTTGAAAAATAAACGTAAGATCACCCACACAAAATAGGTTACAGAGATTGTTCTGGCAACAGGTTGAAAGGTAGATAAGAGTGAAAAAGAAGATGTTTTCAAGACTAGTTAGGTGACCATTTTAATAGTTCGCATCAGTGGCAATGAGGGGCAGAGTAGGGAAGTATAGAGGACAAGACAGAAAAGTATCACAGCAGTAGATATTATAAAAAGTACAAACTCAACAATGATAAGACACAAAGGAGGAGTCCCACCCTTAAGTGAGTAGGCTGATGATGCCATTTACAGACATGAGAAAATCAGGAGAAAGACAACATTTGGAAGGGAGTAGTATTGAGTTCTTCTGGATCTATGGATTTGAGGTGCTGAAGGGTATACATTTCTGTATCTGGGACACTAGGTGGCTCATTCGGTTGAACATCCAACTCTTGATTTCGGCTCAGGACACATCTCACAGTTGGTGAGATTGAGCCATGCATCGGGTTCTGTGCTGTCAGTTTGGAGCCTGCTTGGGATTCTCTCTCCCCCTCTCTTTCTGCCCCTCCCTTACTTGTGCTCTCTCTCCTCAAATAAATAAATAAACTTAAAAAAATTTTCTGTATCCACTTATTTCTCCTCTAATTTCAAGAGAGATATCTGTGTTGATTTTATTAATATCTTTACGTTTTTAATTAAAGACAGTCACAGATACCATAATGTCTTTTTCTTTGGATTTTTCCAATAATTTATTTTTTCTCTAGGAATACTAAACATGCAAAGGATAACATGCATGATTCAAGAGAATTTTTTTTTTCCTTTTTTTTTCTGAGAGACTGTTATTTAACATTGATTTCTCTCATTAAGGTAGGTTCTGCTGTTTCAACCTAGTTTTGTTCATATATTTTTACTAACCTTTTGAGACCAATCATTTGTAGGAAAAATACAGTTTTAAAATATTTAATGCATTTAAGGGGCGCCTGGGTGGCTCAGTCGGTTGAGTGTCCGACTTCAACTCAGATCATGATCTCGCGGTCTTTGGGTCAGAGCCTCGCGTCGGGCTCTGTGCTGACAGCTCAAAGCCTGGAGGCTTTGAATTCTGTGCCTCCCTCTCTCTAACCCTTCCCGACTCACGCTTTGCCTCTCTCTCTGAAAAATAAATAAATATTAAAAAATTGTTTAGGGGTGCCCGGGTGGCTCAGTCGTTAGGCATCCAACTTGGGCTCAGAGCATGATCTCATGGTTTGTGGGTTCAAGCCCCACATGGGTCTCTTTGATGACAGCTCAGAGAGTGGAGCCTGCTTCAGATTCTGTGTTTCCCTCTCTCTCTGCCCTCCCCCTGCTCATGCTCTGTCTCTCTCTCCCTGTCAAAAATAAGCAAACATTAAAAAAAAATAAAATAAAAACATTGTTTACAAACTAATGCATTGAAATATCCTGTTCATACTGTTGAATATGAACACCTTTGCCTTGGGTAAAACAGGCTGGATGGAGTCAGATGCCTTTGTAAGCCTATATGGACACCTTTGTTAATTTTGAGCCTTACTGGCATTCCTTTTTAGAGAATTTAAAGTTTGGCATTAAAAATTAAAACTTAAAGAAAGTTATTTAATTGAAAAGTATAGTTAAATCTAACTTTTCTGAAAGAGGCCAGTTCATAATTTTTAAGATTTGGTAATGTCCATAACAACCTTATGTTTCAGATATAAAGTACTAAGTGCTAATAAAAGGCTTCAATCTTATTGCCATGTCTGTGACACAATTCATTCAATTTTGCTGTTATATTTACAAGAGTATTTCTCCTTAGCACTCTGTGTCTCATTTGTACATTCCCAGACTAAATGTGATTTCATTATTTATAATTATTCCTCTTGGATTATTTTTATTTCTAGGTAAATTATAAGCCCCATAAGGTTAGTAACCATTATTTCTACTTTTTTTTTTATTGCTCTACACCTTTTAATAACATTCCCTAAAAAATTCTCAACAGTCATCATTAAATTAATCAAACTGCAAATGAGATATTTAGGAGATAGTATATTTAAGACAAATGCAATTGCTCCACTTGATGAGATTTTTTAGTATTTGATGAGACTTTTTAGTATTTGGGACAATTGTGAAAATAGCAAAATGTTTTTTTGCATTTATCTCCTAAATAATTATCTGTAATCGTACATTTCACTTACAATCTCTTGATTCTTGAACTAATTGCCATTACATTTTTATTCTCTACCTCTCCATGTAATCAGCTCTTGTCAAAGTTACCAATGGTTTCCTTATTGTTAAATCAGAGTCATTTCTTAGACCTAATCTTAAGGAATCACTTAATAACGTTTCATATGAGTGATCATGTCCCCTTTCTTAAAACACTTGAATTCCATCACACCACTTTTCTCTAGTTTCTCTTGATCTGTCTGGCCAGTCCTTTCCAGTCCCTTTTGCTTCTTCGTCCTTACCTCTCTGACCTCTAAATGCAGAAGGGTCCCAGGACTTAAATATTGGGTTTCTTCTCTTCTCCACTTACACATTTACTTCATAGTGCTATCACCTATCTATTTATGTAATGATACGCAATTTTATATCTTCAGTCTAGACCCCTCCTTTGAATTCATGTACAGTTGACCTTTGGACAATGCAGGGGTTGGAATGCTCACTTCCTCTGCACTGTCAAACATCCATGTATAACTTGACTCCCCAAAAACTTGACTACTAATATCTTCCTGTTGACCAGAAGCCATGCCAACATAAACAGTCAATTAACACATATTTTTGTGTTATGTATTATATACCATATTCTTATACAGTAAGCTGAAGAAAATTGTTTAAAAAAAAACATAAGGAAGAGAGAATACATTTATAGTACTCTACTATACAAAAATATCCACATACAAGTAGACTTGCACAGTGCAAACTCACGTTGTTCAAGGATCAATTGTGCATTCAATTGCCTACTTGCCAATACCACTTAGATATTTAATTTCTCAGCTTTAGCCACTCCAAAATAAACTTCATTCCAACACTCCTTTCCCCCAAAAAAGCATTTCCTACTTCTCCCCGATTCTCTATTTTGGCAAATGGTAATTTTATCTTTCTATTTTCCTCCACATTCCACATATTAAAGCTGGCAAAAAATTTACAAACACATAATTAGATTCTTGCTCATTTACTACTCTTTTCTTCTTTCCTTAAATATAATCTATCGTTTTGAGGACAAATATTCATTTATTTTTAATCTATAACATTTACTGCTAACATATCCCATAGCATATACTGATTTCTAGTATAATTTACTTTATTTAGGAGTTCTAGAATTAAGTTGTCCTTTTGAGGGTTTTATTAGCATGAGCAATGTATAACTTTCAAATAACTTTAGGAAGGGAAATAGCTATGTGCACATATTCAGAGCTTAAAGGTAAAATAATGACATTTCTATTTTTAACAGTACAAATATAAGTTTTTTAAGTGCTGAAATTATGTCACAGACATCTTTATATTTCTTTGGGGACTAGTTTATTGTGTCTTAAAAAGAAGCACTGAATAAATGATTATTACAAAAATACATAATTAAATTAATAGCTTACTTATATATTTACATACTTTTTATGTTAAATCAACTCTTTAAAATAACATACATTTTCAACAGTTTCAGAGCTTCCTATATATTTTTAAGCTTAAAAAAACACAATTCTAAAAGATTTCTAATGAAAAGAAAATGGGAAGAGTTATTTATTTAATGCTCCTCTGGTTGAAGCAGATACATGTTTAATATTTGCTTATTCCTGATTTCAAAGTTGTTTGCAAAATGGCATTTTCTCCAAAAAAATGGTAAAAATGAATCTTCAGATCAGTTGTTATTCTTATTTGCTTGTTGCACCCCTCACCACTCTGCATCAAAGCCCCTGGATAGGGCGCCTGGGTGGCGCAGTCGGTTAAGCGTCCGACTTCAGCCAGGTCACCATCTCGCGCTCTGTGAGTTGGAGCCCCGCGTCAGGCTCTGGGCTGATGGCTCGGAGCCTGGAGCCTGTTTCCGATTCTGTGTCTCCCTCTCTCTCTGCCCCTCCCCCGTTCATGCTCTGTCTCTCTCTGTCCCAAAAATAAATAAAAAACGTTGAAAAAAAAAAAAAGCCCCTGGTTGACTAATCCAACTGTCATTCCTAACCCCCTGCTCCCCAGCACCTTCTAATCTAGTGATTTTTAAAAAAAAAAAATTTTAACGTTTATTTATTTTCGAGACAGAGAGAGACAGAGCATGAACAGGGGAGGAGCAGAGAGAGAGGGAGACACAGAATCTGAAACAGGCTCCAGGCTCTGAGCTGTCAGCACAGAGCCCAACGTGGAGCTGGAATTCACGGACAGTGAGATCATGACCTGAGCCGAAGTCGGACGCTTAACCGACCAAGCCACCCAGGCGCCCCTAATCTAGTGATTTTTAAAAAGCTACATAACTTCCGTATTCTCACTGCATCTTGGTGTGAATATATAACTAATTTCTCTTCAATGGGAGGAAAGCAGAAGTCGGCTAACAGAACTCTGAGATAGAACAGGTACAATTGATGGAACCTGTCCCTCCACTTCTGTCTGTGAATATAGTGTTTATCTTGCTATCTTGCTACCAAAACAGAAAGATAAGAACATGACATTGACTATAGCCCTCATGTTACTGATCCATGTAGTCAATGACGACACCCCCCTCACTTCTAGGCTTCTGTTTTATTTATTCTTACTTATTTTAGTTTTGCTATTATTATTATTTTTAACACTTCTGTATTTTAAAGAATATCAGAATAATTTAAAGAATAGTGTTGAAACCACTATTGTCAGGCTTTATTTTACTTATAGTCAAGTAAGGTCCTAAACAAACAAAGAACTATGCCCAGATATTCCAAGTTTTACTTCTTTTCTTGCATTGAACTATTAAAAACATTATCCCAAGATAACCAAATTAAACAAAAATTAACATTTATTTATTATTGAGAGACAGAGAGAGAAAGAGTGTGAGCAGGGGAGGGGCAGAGAGAGAGGGAGACACAGAATCTGAAGCAGGTTCTAGGCTCTGAGCTGTCAGCACAGAGCCCGAAGCGGAGCTCGAACTCAAAAACCATGAGATCGTGACCTGAACTGAAGTCGGACGCTTAACCGACTGAGCCACCCAGGTGCCCCTCAAGATATCAAATTTTTAAAAACAAAAGATGAAACAAATGTCCTTTCCTTTCCAAATAACAGTTAATAACCTTTGTTTCTAGTATGTCTGCTTAATTAACCTAGCTTCCTACTTATTCATTATGCTGTACCTACATCAGTCTTGACTGACACTTTTAGGGGGATGCGAAATGTCCTATACTTTTACAAGTAAACACTAAGTAGAAGCTTGTAAAGCTTCCTCAAGAAAGTAGTTTCTGAACTGTGTTGTAATAAAGAGCACAGCACGTTCACTGTCCTATTTTTAAGTAATGATAAAGTTCAAAAGTAGTAAAATGTTTTTCCAACTTACATATAAATCTCAAGTAAATATATGGGAAGATTAATAAAGAGAACATGAAGAAAATACATTTTTTTCATTAGCATTTAACTTGGGAAAACTCTAATATCTAATTTTTCTAATTTCTGGGTCCATAGTACATTGGAAGTAATCCAAGGGGGAGAAATGAGAGGGTGGGACTGTTCCTATCTCTTTAAAAATACTACACAGGGGACTTGGAGAAAAGACAAATCTTTTGCAAAAATGTTTGGTCATTGCACCCCACTTTAATGTTTTTAGCATAGAATGAACCACTCTTCTATTCTAAGGGAAGTTTTGTTGTGACTGAGTTCACAGAAATGCATTTTAAAGCATCTAATAACAATGTTTAGCAATATAACTCCTTTGTAAACTTATATAAATGCCCAATCCTTAATTAGAACACATTTCTAATTATGGGGAAACCCATTTTTTTTCCTAAAGCCATTGTGGAGATGTTATAAACTTGCAGATGTTCTGAATACAGATTTAGAGCCCATATATATGTGTGTGTGTATATATATATATGTGTGTATATATATATATATATATATATATATATATACATATATATATTTCAAACAACAATGAAATAATATAATAGAAAAAAATCTTACACTTACACTTTGCCTGCAATTTCTTTAACATGTAAAAGAAATCACTACGACTGTGGCAAACAAACACATCTACATGAACCAGATTCTCTTCCTAGCCAGAATACTAATTTTTTAAATGTGTTTAAACACATTTTAAACATATTGCTGTTATTGAAATTATGTATACTATTAACAGTAGGTCATATTTGATGCTATGTATTTCTTTGGACAGCCAGGAGAGGATATATCAAAATCTCTTTATTTTGCATATGGTCATTATGGAAATAATCTAAAAGTAGTATGGATTAGACATATCAATTTTAAATTTCCTGACCGATGCATTTCTATTAACTTTCTTCTTGGTCTTTTCCTTTTTCAGACTAAATATCTTTATGTTTCCATCTGAGATACTACCCAAGCAAATGGCTTAACTTTACTTATAATCATACCATCCACGTTCATGCAAATTTTCAGTTTTTCTTAGGGCAAGTAGAAAGAACAAGAGATAGCAGTAAATAGTCCCTAACTTCATTCTCTGACAGTGAGTTGATTATTGGAAAACACTATCATCTCCTCTTGAGTACATTTTGAATATAGTAGTACTGAATATAGTAGTACTTTAGCGACTGACGAACTAGTCAAAACAAACAAAACGATCTAAAGAACACAACTGTAATTTTAAGATGGTATACAACAGGCACGAACTTGTAAAATTCATGCCAATTATTCATTATATCAAGTAATGATAGTAAATAAGGAGAGCAAGAGCACAAGAGAGGGAGAAAGGGAGAGAAAAAAAAAAAAGAGAAGCCCTTTGAAGCAATATAGTCTTAGTATTTTTTAAAAAGTTTAAGCATTACTATGACTTACTAAGTCATAGTTTTTGTTAATGTTTTATTTATTTATTATTTCAAACCTATTAAATTGCTAAAATATTAAAGATCTATTCATGTATATCTGAACATCTGGGATTACCTACAATTAGGAAATCAACAAACTTTTAAAAAAGGTTAAACTTCCTTATCTATTAAGTAAGTCCTCTCTAGAACATGATTGATGGCACCATAAAGAAAACAAATGTGCACCTGGGTGGTGCTCAAGTCATTATCTCATGGGTTAATGAGTTCGAGCCCCACATCAGGCTCTCTGCTGTCAGCATAGAGCCCTCTTCAGATCCTGTCTCCCTCACTCTCTGCCCCTCCCATGCTTGTATGCGCACTCTCTCTCAAAAGTAAATAAACATTAAAAAGAAAGAAAGATGGGGTGCCTGCATCACTCAGTGTCTGACTGAGCATCTGACTTTGGCTCAGGTCATGATCTCATGGTTGGTGAGTTCGAGCCCCGTGCCTAGCTCTGAGCTGACTGCTTGGAGCCTGGAGTCTGTTTAGGATTCTGTGTCTCCCTCTCTTTGCCTTCCTCCGCTCGTGCTCTGTCTCTCTCCCTCTCAAAAATAAATGAACATTAAAAAAAAAATTAAAAAAAGAAAGAAAACAATAAACTTATTAGAAGAAATTTCTAAATCATTAATTTCTTGGCAACTTTTGGTCAAAGACTTTCAGCCACGCTCTAATGGAACTCAACTGATTTTAGATAAACATAAAAATGATTTGCTATAGGGGCCTCTGTGTGACTCAGTTGGTTAAGCTTCCGACTCTTGGTTTCCTGAGTTTTAGCTCCACATCAGGCTCTGGGCTGACAGTGCAGAGCCTGGTTAAGATTCTCTCTCTCTCCCTCTCTCTGCCCCTCCCCCCC
>NW_024412395.1:89414766-89510154 GCF_014898765.1 Herpailurus yagouaroundi
TATATATATATATATATATATATATATATATATATATAATTAAAATGAGACTGTAATTCAAATGTTTTCTAACTCAAATGTTTAGTTCCATAATTTTTAATGTGTTGCTTATCTGGCTTTTTGAACCAAGTTTAGCAAATTTGAATGATAAAATTGAATAGTCCCATGTACTTTAGTTGACATCTCTCTAAATATACTTTATATAATGTCAGATACACACACATACATGCTATTTTCTAATTTGTAAAAATCATAAAATTAGGAATTGCTTATCTTTAAATACAGGATCAGTAGTAAATCAATGCTAAGGAAAATAATGCAACCATTAAAAGGAGTTATAGCTCTTGATGTAGAAAGCTGTCTAGAATATATCAGTAAGGGAGTTGAGTAACCTTATGAGCAATGTGTGGATTCTGTTGCCATACAAAACCTTTATTACTGTAAATAGGTATTAGTACATGGATAAAGACGTGGAAGAATAAACATACATATATACACATACATACATCTATATTTAAACACGGGGAATGTTTTTTTTTTTTGTAATTTTAAATTGTATTTTAAAATACATTGAAGACAATAATTAATATTAAAGAAAAACAGGAAGAAGAAAAAAGGGAAAAAAACTGAATTATAGCTGGTGAGTTTTAACCAATAGGATGGTGAATTCTACCTTTACTTGCTTTAGATTTGAAACAGGCATATAGTTCACATGGCTAAAACAAGAATCACTGCTTGAGGATAGATTGAATTACATCAGAACAATCAGACTCACAGATATTTTATTTGTAAGAGACTATTTATCATAATTCCTTACTTAAGAGCATTTCAAAAGCATGAAATAGGAAAAACATTTCCATATAATTTCCTGATATATTAATGTTCTGTACCTGCACGATTGCACACACACATACAAAATTGATGATGTTTGTTGTAATGATGTAATTTGGAGTAATTGTTATATATCAGCATATTGAAATTATCACTACAGATATTGAAATCTTTTAATTTCTCAGAACACATACAGGATGCTGTTAGAATCTGATTAAATATTTAACAGACTTCTAATTTAATGAGTCTAGAGTCTCTGATAGCAAACCACAACCTGTTATTTTCCATGCAAAAATAAAAGAGGGTGACCTTCAGTTGAATACATGTAAAGCTACACATTGCAAATTATTGATGACTTGAGGATTAGTATCAGGATATTCTGAATGCAAAAATTAGCACAGCTTCTATTTGAAACTAATATCCCAACCCTTTACACATGCACACACACTAAACACTATCTTCTTTTTTGGCAAGATGAATTTACAGCTTCATAGAGAATACTGAAGGGAAACTCCCTCAGCCTTTGCCCATCTATCTGCATCCTTCTCCATCCTGTATTTATTCTCTCCTAATGGTTGCAGGGTTTTGATCTCCAAGTGTAGTCCTTTCACATTTCCTTTGTGCCTAATGCTAGCTTCTTCAGGAAAATGCTATGATTGATGATCTCTTCTCTCTCCTGTATCTCTAGCCTTTCACTCTCTACAGGGCCTTCCCAAACAGACTCAAATTTCATCCATCTTCAAACTATTTTTTCTCTTAATAATATTCCCTCTCTATTTCCCTCTCTCCTTTCCTTCACATGTAAATTTCCCATGAGATATCAACACTTGACTAAATTTCCACAATTTTAATTCACTTTGACTCTACGTCTACATATGGAGAGGCTTCCATATCTCTATGTTAAAATTTCCCATTTAGCATCGCTTGGATCTGTAAAAATCACCCCAAATTTAGCACAACCAAAAACAAATTCATGTTGAGTTTAGTACCCTTCCACTTGTGCCACCTCAACATTCATTTTAGTTTGCAAGCCAGAATAATTAATAATAATGTCTTCCCTTAATTACTTCATATCCATTTAATCACCAGGCCCAGTAATTAATTTTAAACTCTAAATATTTGTTGAAACTTCCCACTTCTCTCCATCTTTATCCAGCTTCCTGGTTTCCCAATTCCCTGCTTATTCACTGCCAATAGTCTCAACCACTCATTCCCATTCATTGTACTAGCTATATATATATATATATATATATATACACACACACATATACATATATATACATATATATGTATACATGTATGTATACATGTATACATATATGTATGTATGCATACATGTATACATATATACATATATATGTATATATACACACACACACACACATATATATATATATATATATATATATATATATATATATATATCAATAACTGTACCACCTCCAGAATCCTTATTTCAAGTATTCTACTTGCACATTTTCAGCTTCTCTCTTTTCCGTATGCCTACACTGGTATCCCTACATCAACAATGCGTGATAATGCTGGGAACTACATCCATTGACCCTACCGTGTTTTCATTGTACATCAATCTCCCTTATAAACCAATTTCTCTCATTATGCAACTCAGTTTTTGTTACCTTTTGCTGTTGTCATTTATTTTCGTATATCCTTAACACACTGGTCTCTACTTTCTGTCTTAAGTACTCACCTGGCAAAACTTCAATCCTGGGTAAACCCAATTTCCAAGTACCCATGCTTAAATTGGAACAATCATACCATAGCTGAATTAAACATAACAATGCTAACTGGAATCACTGTAATCTATAACCAGAAATCTCAAGTGGACCATCAGCACTCCCAGCATTACTATACTTCTAGGATGATGTACTTCTACTTTTGGTAGACTATCAAATCTTGTCTTTCCTAAAATTCCCAATATTGCCTCCCATACTCTCGTCTAAGATGATGACATAATCTTACATTTCGTTTAAAAAGAGGAGACATTGTGCATTGCCTCATCTTCTTCACCATCAAATCCACTATCTACCTGCATATTTACCTAGACACTCTGAATCCCTTCCAGTTAAAATGGTCGCACAATCTCTACTTCTTTCTATGACCACTTTAGTACTGAATTCCATCTCTTCTGATAACTAAAGAAAATTTTGCCTGAAGTTGTTCATTATTTTCTGGAACATAATTCTCTTCTTTCTTTTGAATCATTCTCATCAGTTTATTTATTTATTTTTTAACATTTATTTATTATTGAGAGATAGACACAGAGCGTGAGCAGGGAAGGGGCAGAGAGAGAAGGAGACACAGAATCCGAAGCAGGCTCCAGGGTCCGAGCTGTCAGCACAGAACCTGACGTGGGGCTCGAACTCACAAACTGTGAGATCATGACCTGAGCCAAAGTCGGTCGCCTAACCCACTGAGCCACCAAGGCGTCCCCATTCTCATCAGTTTATAAATATGTTACAATGTTTCCCAGCTAAGGCAAAACAACCCAAAAACTCTTTTCTCTTTATTTCATCATCTCCTTCCATTGTAGCATTTCACTCCCCTCTGTCTAGGCACATTTTGTTCACTTGGCTTCAGGCTTTTTTTTTTTTCCTGGCTTTCCTCCTACCCCTAATCCCTCTGTTTCAATCTCCTTTGCAATTATATTATATTCTCCTCTCTTCTTCCCTTTAAATAATGGAGTAGCCTAAAGTTCATTGCTCAGTTTTCTTATCCATCTCCACTTTCTGCTTGTGGAATTTCATCCAGTGTTATGGATATAAATATGACCGACAATTCAGTCCCCAATCTTGAGCTGCAGAGTGTTATAATTATCTGCTCATGCAAAATTTTCACTCAGATATCAAATAAACATCTCAAGCTTATCACAGCCCCAACATGACTTTTCATTTCCCCCCCCAAAAGAAAATTGGTTCTACTTTTTCTGAGTCTTCATTTTAGTTTATGATATCACCTTTCATCCAGTTACTTAGGTCAAAAACCCAGGTATCACTGTTTATATTTTTATTCTCCTTACCACAACCACACCAATGAATCTATTTACAGTATTCTTCATAGTAAATAATCATGCAAATATATAATTATAAACTGTATTTTCTCTTCCACTCTATTGTAAATTTTACAGTATTAGGGATTATGTTAATTTTCTCTCCATTCTTTCCTCAGTTCCTAACATGGAGTAAACATAACGGATATTTACTGGCTGGTTTTATATATACAAGAATGTGTTTTTTTTTTATTCTTTCAAAAACAAATAAAATATGGTATGTTTGATTGTATCAACAGTGGGAAATTTTTTTAGCAGAAATCACTTTTCACCTTATCAAACAGAACAAAGTGACTATATATATATATATATATATATATATATATATATATAGTCTAGGATTCATGCTCTACCATCTGAACTCATTTTTATTCTCAATCAACTTTGCCCCATCCCACACATTCTACAGTATGAATTAGGGAGGAAAATCTAAATGAAAAGCCTGATAAAACCCAGCACTATATTATCTGTTATTTTATTGCTGAGTGTTCATGAAATTTTGATTCTTATTTCCATCCTTGATAGGTAAGTCTGGGGGTAACGGCATTATGGAATAAGTGTCAGGTCTCATGGAAGTGGTTTTCATATGGGACCATTATGGTTTTAACAAATCTCTCCAGAATTTATAAATAACTTCTGCATTAGAAAATTTTTTTAATTGAGCTTACATTTATTTGTAAATGTCTTAGATTAGTCACTGCTACATTAATAATATAAAAAATATATTTACATTATGTTACCATTACACAGGCTTATGTGCTTAGATCATGGGAAGCATTGTTCTATCTTAACCAAGCAACACAGATGTATTAATCTAAAATATACTGTTTGAGGGCAAGCAATATAAAATCCTATACATTGCAGGAAGTCTTGATAGGTAAAAGGACTGAAAGAAAAGACAATGGATAAAATTGTTTAAGTAGGCTATAAAATACTCAATCATCCTCATCACAAGAATAGCTCTTAAATTTTTTTCCATTTGGGAACCAGCCTAGTAGAAAGAAAGAAATGTGGTCCTTAGAATCAATCAGACACACTAAAGCTAAAATCTTTGCTCTGCCATTTACTAGCTAAGTGATCTTTGGTAAGTTGCCTAATTAGTCTGAACCTGTTTCCTCATTTGTAAACCTATAATGGTAATAACTATTTTTATATGCTTATCATGAAAATTAGGTGTGATAATGTAGCACACCTGGTATATATTGGGATTTTTCATTTAAAGAATGGCATAAATAAGCTCTAAATATGAGATGATTTTATAAAAAGCAACACTATTCTGGGAAAAAAGCAAGATCTGGTTTTGGTTGATTTGGTGCTTTGGTTTTCCCATTGGTCCTTTCATTCTTGGTACATAGAACAATGGTGCTAGCCACTCTTGGATTTGAACCTGGGACTTGAACTTTGGGAAGTGGGATCCAGAGGTTCAAGAATGAAGACACTTTGGAAAAGGAATTTGCTTTGCTCATTGAAAAAAAACTTTTTCATTTCAACAAGTAAACTTTTTATGGTGAGAGGTTTTTGCTATTGCTGTTCTATTTTTACTCTACTAAAAGTAACTATAATTATTCCATAAATGACTCAAGCATATGGAATGCTTTACTCTGGGCAATCGAACAGAATGCCCTAAAAACTGCAATGGCTACGAGCATTCAGAGTTTATTAGAGGTGGGTTTCCCTTTCCTTAACATTCATTCTTTAGTACTGAGTTACTGTGAAATTATAATGAAATTATATCACTTTGGGTTTGAGGGCAGATGGTAAAGGAGAATGAAATCACTGTGAGGAATTTCGTTGGTAAATCAAAGTGTTCACTGTTAATTAGCTTCTGCCTACATACATAGTATGGAAAAATAATTGTATGTTTATGAAAGAATGATTAGTTAGGAAATGTGTTTAGGTAATAAAAAAAAGCATGAAGAGAGCAATTTGAGTTAATATCTACACATCATTTTATGTAACCACATCACAGAAGGGGGTCTCACTTAATTAGATTCCTTTAGTTAAATAGGAAATATAAAAAAAGAAAAGATACTTAGGGTCTAATAAAATGTGTTCCTAAGTTAAATGGGGGGATAGTTTTGATTCTTTTCTGAATATATATATACACACATATATATCAGACATAAAAATAGAAACTTTAACTTACCCTTAAAAATTCTTCCTGGTTAAGTGTTTTTCCTTCATGACACAAAAATTGAAACAATATTTTAATAGAAATACTGGCTACAAAATGCAATTTTAAGGGAAGCTACACAATTCCAAACCTTGAGTGACTTTTAATTTAAAACATAGACAATTCTAAATCAGACCCAAATTATCATAATTTAGTCTGCTCTTGTGGAAGTTCATAAGATCTGTGTGCTTATATAAATTAAATATACAGGTATACGCAATCGGTTCAGGCAAACAAATGTGTTCCTTGGATCTGTCTAACTCATCCCCTCTGCAATCTACTGCAGATGATAAACACCCTTCTAGATGTTAAACAGATGATAAACACCCTTCACATTCTAGAATCAAAATCTGTTACCTCCAGAGTGGGAGGCAAACAAAACAAAACAAAACAAAACAAAACAAAAAACCCTGTAATTTGTTTATATTACATTTTATTTCATCCTTTTATTTATTTAAAAAAAATTTAATGTTTATTTTTGAGACAGGGTCAGAGCATGAACGGGGAAGGGTCAGAGAGAAAGGGAGACACAGAATCTGAAACAGGCTCCAGGCTCAGCTGGGATCACGACCTGAGCTGAAGTCGGACACTTAACGGACTGAGCCACCCAGGCACCCCTTATTTCGTCCTTTTAAATACCTATCATAAATACTATCTATATAATTGCATAGATTAGTACGTAATGAAAGGTTTTTTTTTTTTAAAGGTGTTTGTAACAGTATTCAAAGATTTGTGACAATTCTACAGCCGCACTGCCCAACAGATATGTAA
The DNA here is from genome assembly GCF_014898765.1 of Herpailurus yagouaroundi. NCBI lineage: Eukaryota > Metazoa > Chordata > Mammalia > Carnivora > Felidae > Herpailurus > Herpailurus yagouaroundi. The sequence goes on from NW_024412395.1 coordinate 89,421,609, forward strand.
CGCAAGTCAATATGTTATTTAAAATATTCTAGGGGTGTGTGAGAGATGAAATTAGTTACAACAGAATTTTCATTCAATATATCCAAAATTATTAACATTTCAACATGTAATCAATTGACAAATTTTTAATGAGATACTTTACATTCCTTTTTCATTCCATGTCTTTAAAATCCAATGTACCTTTTACAATCAGATCACACCTCAGTTTGTCTTCACCATATTTAAAGTGCTCAATGACCAGATGTGGTTAGCAGTTAACATATTGGACAGAACAGGTCTAGAGAACTCTTGGGGAAAACTCACCGTCTGAAAATAAATGGAAAGGCCATAAATTTGGTGTTAATATTGGGATGGTTTGATCCTAACTATATATGTCAGTTACTGGTCACAAATGGAGTATTGAATACTCAGAGCCAACATGTACATTGAGACCTCATCCTACAGCATATAACTGTACAAAGAATCCCTGGTTTTGGTTCCAAAGCAATACTTAATTGCTTGCTTCTGGCTCTTTTTGTAAAAAACAAGGAATAAATTATTTGAAGATAGTAACACATTTCTCTCAGACTTAAAGTTATCCTTATATGGCAAAGTTGTGTGAGTCACAGAAATTTAAATTCCTTCCATGCAAGTCAAGACAAAAATATGTGAAGGATCACTGTAAATGTTATATGTGTGGGGCTCTTGGGTGGCTTAGTCAGTTAGGAGTCTGACTTCAGCTCATGTCCTGATCTCCAGTGCATGAGTTCCAGCCCCTGCTTTGGATCCTCTGTCTCCCTCTCTCTCTGCCCCTGTCCCGTTCATTCTCTCTCTCTCTCTCTCTCTCTCTCTCTCTCTCTCTCTCTCTCTCTCTCTTTCCAAAAAAATAAACATTTTTTAAAAGAAATATGTGTGAAAATAAACGAAAAACCTTACTAAAAATGAGCTGCAAAGCGCTGAAGGAGGAATTCTCAAGCACTACCACTCAGACCCAAACAGAAGGAAGCTTACTTTACATATCCAGGCAGAAGGAAAGAATTTCTCCTCACCTGGCAACAACCCAGCCAATGAGAAGCTGTCACACTCTGCCAATGAGAAGCCAACACCAGCTTGAACAGTTTGAAACAGCCCCTCCTAACTTCTTCCTTGCCTCCATAAAAGCAAGCCCCTCTCCTCTCATCTGAATCTGCCAATGATTTGCCATATTTTGCCCTGAATTGCAATTCTCTGGTATTTCCAAATAAACTCATTTTTTATGGTGAAGTAGCTGAACTCTTGTTTTGTGTTTTTTTTTTAAGGTTAACGGATGCTTAAGTCACCATGATAGATGCTGTAGGCAGAATTAGAAGATGGGTCTCTGTTATATAAGGATTCCATCCTATGGTATATAAACACACCTTCTCCCAGTTATTCAGTCAAACACTAATCTAGGTGCTACTCTAGGGGATTCAGCAGATGTAATTAAGGTCCCAAATCATTTGATTTTAAGATTCAATCAGGTGGATCTGATCTAATCACATGAGCTTTTAAATCTGGATATAGAGGTCAGAAAAATGAAAACTAAGAGATTCAAAAATGAATAGGTTTGGATGCACAATTGTCTTGGAATATAGAGCGGGCCACATGACAAAGAATGTGCTTGGCAATGAACACAATAAAATAGGAGTCCTACTACCAGGACCCACAACTCAAACAACCTGAATGAACTTGGGAAAGAACTCCAACCTCTAGATGAAACACACCCCAGACAGAATCTTGATTTCAGCCCAGTGAGATCCTAAAAAGAGAACACAGCCAAGCCATTCCTGTATATTTACCTACAGAACTGCGCTTATGTCTTGTTTTTTGAGCTGCTAAATTCATGGCAATTATTCACAGTAATAGAAAACTACATAGCAATTGAGCAATTCCTTCACTTTACCTAATTACAGAGTTTTTATTGTTTTTTTCAATCCTTACCATTTTAGTTATCAAATATATAATCCATATATACAATATTTTGAATTTCCAAATAGGTTTGGGGGTAAATTATGATAGTTTTAGATGCTAATTCACCAAAATTGTCACACTGAAGAAGTTTATTTTAATACATTCGCTTTTTTTATCTGTAACATTTTAATTAATTTTTATTTATTTTTTTATTGAATTATAGCTGATATTCAATGCCACATTCGTTTCAGGCATATATGCTATATTCACCACATAGCATTCAGGTGAATATGCTATATTTACCACAGTGGAGCTACCATCTGTCATGATACACTATTACAATACCATCAATATAATCCCTATGATGTACCTTCAATCCCTGTAATTTATTCATTCTGTCACCAGAATACATTCACTGTTATATAATTATTTTTTTCTGTCAAACACTGAAATAATTTCACATACAAGCTAAGCTTGCTTTTAAGGACTGACCACAAGGGGTATGTATAAGATCAAAGATAATATGCTATATGTGGTAAGCCTCATCATATTATAGCATATTAATTCCAAATCATGCTATCAATAGTATTTGAGCACTCACTTCCATGGAAAGGCATTACCTTATGACTCTCCCTAGTTTACTGATAACTTGTGTCAGATGTTAGCAGGGGACCAAGTCAGATGTTTTCTTTCTATATACATACATATAACTTGTTCAATATATTTACTTCTTAGTTCTTTGACAGAATAAGGTAATTTCTCTTTATTGGGAATTATATTGTTCATTTTGCTATATGCTACTTTTTCACTTCCTTTGCATTTTGTCAAAGAGTATATAAAATACCTATAAATGTTTGCAAAGCTTTTTTATTTTTGCTTGGTTGAAATTATAGGTGGCTCTTCATTGAAAAGTTATTTTTTAGAAATGAGATCTTATGAAATAGAATTTAATATTCCTGGGATAATAAAATCCCAATTAAAAACCCTGAGTAATACTGATCATATACTTACATCTCTAAATTGTATTTTATAAGAAAATAATGCCAGGGTCAAATCTTGGAGTAGTACATATGAGTACTTTTAAAACTATAAATATCTGCCTAAAGACAGGGGCAGAGCTTCAGGACCATATTTTACTTGTTTGCTTTCATATTTAATAAAAGACATTGGATTTTAGTAATGAATTTCAGCAACATTTAAGGTACTTTGAGATCATAGAGTATAAGCAGTCCTGACATCTTTACAAATCAGAGATTAATAGTTACAGAACACTGTAAATTCTACACCAGAGAATGATGCTCATAGGAAAGACTGAAGAAGTATTCATAATGGATCACTCAACTCACTGAATTTTTTATCTGACCCTTAACTAGCATAATAAGCATCTTCTCAGTTCAATAATGCTATTTTTAGATTTTCTATTACAGTCCAAAGTCAATGCTCTTAAAAAATCTCTTTTGACTTTCAACCACAAGTATGACTTTTTCTGGTCACATTTTTACAGTTAGCATGCTTGAGTATATTAATGTTCCTAGGATCCCTAAAAGCTTTGGTAACAATGTGTGGGCATTTCGATATTGAAACAAAGCCACTGATGCAACCTTATGCCATTAAATACTTCTACTTAAAGTAACCATGTGAAACTCCATGAACAGTAATTAACAAAAACTGAACTGTTTTGCTCTTGCAATTCTTTGGTAACTTTTGGTATTTTATATGTACTGGAAACTGTGGGACACAAATCAGCTGGAAAAGAAGAAATTCACACACTCTCCTTCACCTCTTTGAACTCTCTTAAATTCAAAAGTAAATTTAATATACAGAATGTGGTGGACTGAGGATAGACTTATAATAAAAAGCCTGTGTACTTTTATTTATTGGACTTAAGGATCATAACATAACTGCCACTCATCTGAGGAAACCATCTATGGGCTATTTTGACCATTTGATACAGACATAAGTTATGAACCAAGTTCCTTGAGGGCAAACAAACAAAGAAAAAAGATTGTGCCATTTGTGAAGGCGGTGCCAAGAATATCACATCTTCTCCCTCATCTATCACACACGGGTCACACTGCTAAAGAATAAACTGTTATGTGACCTCTTAGGTAATAACCACCACACCAGAAAGTAAAAGTGTGATACAGGCATTAAAATGTGACAGGAATATAAAACGTTTCAAATATCTGCCCAGATGAGATTTAGAGAATTAAACTGATTTCAGTTACCTTACTTCATATTGTGAAGTGTCTAGAATAACTGAATTGGAGCAGATAGCCAGATAAAAAATTTTGAACAGGAATCTAGTACTTCTCACAATTCCTGTCACAAATTCAAAAAGAATTATTAGTTTATATTTTGGGCTTCTAACTAATAAAAAGATATGCTTTGCCAATAGAGCCTTTGCTTGTTTAGATGAACACATGTTGGCCCTGATGGAGTGAGAGACTAAGATTATAAAAAGCTTGGGATATATGGTTGGCAAAGAAACTAAAATAGAATAGAACTAAATGCTTTGTTCTATTACAATCTATATGAAAACAGCATATGTGCAAGCTCAAATAAATAGCATAAAAATGAATAATAAAAAAAACTTGCTGAACACATTTTTTCATAAGATTCTTTATAAGAAAAAGAAGAACATCCAAGTAAACGTTAGTTGTAAGGCATTGAATTCAGATAAGGAAAATATGGAAAAGGCCTGAAATTCAATTATTATTTTCATTACAAGTAGAATATTCTAGGAGATTACAGGTAAAAGAAAATCAACAACAACAGCAACGATCTTTTCCATCCTATCCTATCTTCCTGGAAGAAATTCCAGCAACAGCCTGTAAGGTAAATGGAGTGTGGAAAACCAATTCACAAATTGCAGGCTTGGGAAAGAGTAACACTGCTTAGAAAATGAAAGTCGATCAAGATTGGAAGCATTTCACCTGTTTTCATTTAAATCTTCAATCTTTTTTCCTTCTGGTTTAGGAAACAGAATACAACATAATGGGGCAGTAGGGAGTATGAATCCTAAATATTTCGAAATGGCCACATTGCCATGTTCAGTGCAATTTTGTGAGACTAAAAGAAAACTAGGCATTTGGGTAATCTCCCAGTTAAAACATAGTTTACAAAACTGAAAGCAATTACTTTCTACCATGTTTTTTTTTTTTATCTCCCTATTATGTAAGATTTACTTTAATCAATTAAGACTGAGGCATAAGAAAAACATTCACAGAATTTAAAAATGGAAAATAAACTGAAATATTACTAAGCTAGTCCCCTGCTTTCAATTAACTGTGTACCCACCACATTTCAGAGAGGTAAACATTTACTGAAAAAAGCATTTACCTGAAAAAAAGGTAAGATTTATTACTTTCACTTCTCATCCAATCCATGTCAAAATGTTCCATGGTCATAAACACTTTTCAAGGTGTCCAAGCTAAATCTTTCTTGTAAATTCCAAACTGCTTATAAGCAGCCTATGACAAGTCCATTAATTCTGACAAGTCAACACAACTGAAGAGTCATACTGCTTTAAATTTAAGTTTGAAAGAAATATTAATTAAATATATCCAGAGTTTCTAAAAGGAATACTTAGCTCCCTACTACCAATTTTTTTAAGTCATCATGCTTAGAAGTAGGATGCACAATTTAGATGCTTAAAAGCTTAGAAATTCTGATATACCAGTTTTGTAGTCAATAAACTATTGGATTTATGCCCTGCTGATACATAAATATTTGTGCCCTGCTGATAGTATATATATATGCTAGTAGAACATAACCTCATGAGATTTTTAAAAAAGATTTTTTTCCAATATTTCAACTAGAGATGTAACTACCACCAATGAATATATATACTTGATAATATCTCCTAACCATTTAATCATCATACCAATATTATGAGGTATAAGAATTTCCATTTTAAAAATTATCAAATTATCATCCCATTTTACAGACAAGAAACATGGCAGAGCAAATACTTGAACCCAGGCTTTCACATTCAAAAACTTCTGCTCTTTACTTGTACAAAGGCCTACAGATGATTTTTCATAGGAATCATGGGCTGAATTGTGCTGAATTGTACTCTATTACTGGACATGGTCACCTACCTACTTATGACAAAGCTAATCTGAATTAGGTATTAGTCTGAGAATACAGGAAATGGCCTGAGAGCCCAGGCAAGTAATAGGATTGAAAATTCCCAAAACATGTTGGAAATATTAAATCTATAGTAAGATACACTATGATTTTGAGTTATACAACCTTAATTACCAGAATTGAAAACCACTAGGGATCTACCACTATGGTTTTAACTCTTTCTCTGTCTCTTCATATGCCTCTGCCTGTGACCTACTGCCAAAGATACCAGTGGACCTCTTAAAACAGTGATTTCTGAGGTGAAGAAATAAATGCCCTCCCTTCCGCCAAGTGACCCACCAGAAGGAGTAGAGGTATAAGTCAAACTTTCCTGGGTGACTTTGAGAGATTTTCCTACTCCCCCTAGGAGTTATGTTCCCCCATGTCCAACATTTAAAATCATTTGATATATAGCAAAATAATAAATAACAACATTTACTGGGTGATATTTGAGCTAGGCATATTCTATGGACTCCATCAATGCTCACAACCAATTTGTAAACTATATTAACATTCCTATTTTATACATGAAGAAAGTAAGGCTCAGATAATTAAGGAACTTACCCAAGGTTACATATCTAAAAAATGATAGAGCCTTGCTCTGAACCTAGAAAATCTGATTCCAAAGACAGCACACTTAGTCACCACATTATATTGCCTCTCATTAGTTGGCTGGAATAAGTATAAGAAAGTCATTAAAACGATGTGAAAACACTCTTCATAATGATAGTGCAGTGACTCAACCAAAGTCTCAAGGAGGAAAATTATTTCATAAATATAGAAACAATATAAAATGGGTCTTGGCTTATAAAACTGAGCTTTGGGCCTTAAGACATGCACTTTCTCTTTCTCTCTCTCTTGCTGATTTTTTCCATACTTTAAACTTTGCTCTAAAGAACTGTATTAACTAGTCTGAATTGATCCCAAGTGTCAAAGTGCCACTGTTGTATAAATCATTGACTTCTACTGCACCCTTTTTAAAAAAAAGAATTTATTTTTAATAGAATTAAATAACCTTTTAATAAGAGATAACACTTACTTGATATTTTCCAAAAACTTTTAAAAGGCAAATATCATACAAATGAAAAATTATGACTAAATGTAATGACATAGATGGACCTCATAAATATAATATTGAGCAAAAGAGGCCAGGGACAAAGAATACATGTATATGATCCAATTTATATAAAGTGCAAAAACAGGCAAACTCCTGTTAGCACTCAGGACAATGGTTCCCTTGGAGTGGAGCACAAGGGTGTTTCTGTTTCTACTACTATTCTGTTTCTTGATCTGGCTGATGGTTATATAAACGTTTCATTATAAGAAATTCACTGAGTTTTACACCTATGTTTTGTATACTTTTATACTGTTAAATTTTATGTTAAATTTGAATTTAAAAATGTACATTAAAAGGCAATATTTCATCTCAAACTGTCATCTTGCTTATTGTAATTTAGCACTACTTTCTCACTTCCAGAAGATACAATTAACTTGTTTCATAAAGAAAGCAAACAGTACTTCTACGTAACATTGTAAATTACTATGTTCCTAAAATGAAATGTTTAAGTCTAATTTATTGAAGTCTAATTTATAGACAGTAAAATTCATTTTTAATGTGCTTAACCATGATATTTGACAAGCACATACATTCGTGTACCCATCACCACTGTCAAGAGAGAGAACGGTTCCATCACCCTCCTCCAAAATTCCCTCATGTCCCTTGCCAGGCTTACCTGGCAACACTACCACAAGCAACACTGATCAATTTTCTGTCCCTACAGTTTTGCCTCTTCCAGAATTAATACCACATAAATTGAATCATCTGGTATGTATTCTTTTTAAGTATAGCTTCTTTCATTTAGCAAAATGCACTTGAGATCCATCTGTGTTTTGCATGTATCAATAGTTTGTTCATTTCTATTGCTGAGTAGCACTGCAATGTATGGATATATCACAAATGAAGAACATTTGAGTAGTTTCCAGTTTTGGGTGATTTTGAGTAAAGCCACTATAAACCTTCATGCATGGGTTTTTGTATGAATCTGAGTGATATATTTTGTTTTGTTTTGTTTTGTTTTCATTTCAACTTGTACTTTTACCTGCACAAAATATTTTCTATAGTGCTTTTAGTCTATGGTAATTCAGAAGCCTACAGAATACTATACCAACAGGCTCAATACAATATAAGATCAGAAAAGGAATCAAATTAAACAAGAAACACCTTACGAAAATAGATCAACTTTTATAAATTCCTCTCTTAAAAATGTTTAGTTTTGCAATAATCTACAAAATTAATTTTAAAAATTCTCTTCAAGTTCTAGGTTAATAATTTGAAATCCTGTTTAAATTGTACAAAATTGAAAACCAATGACACTACTAATTTGGATGCTAAAATCATAATCAGTAAAGAAAAAAGAGGTAAGGGATGTGGTTTGAAAAGTAGTGTTATATGCCTATTTCATAACTCCCTAATTTAACATATTATCAATTTCACCCAACTGGTTAGTAGTTTGTAAACATGATAATTTGAAAAGGATTTGAGTGACAAAATGGAAACATGGTAGATGTTACCTAGCATGTTGTGGTAAAGTGGAATGGCCCGTCCAAGGATAGTAAATGCAGTCATGACTAGTGGGGCCGCTACACCTGCAGGCAATTACAGAACAGAAAACATCATTCTCCATTCACAGCGGCATGCGCACACATGCACCAGTGCTCACACACGGAGCCTTGGAGGAAAAACATGGGAAGCAAGCACACCAAGTACCTATCCATCAGGCCGATGCAGTCTTCAATACGTGAGCCTATGCACCTGCAGAAGATCCAAATTTAAAAAATACAAGGAAAGAAAAATTAGTCATTTAAAAAAAATCAGTCAGATAAACACTAATTGTGTCAAATTCATAATTACGGTTATTAGACAATTTTGGAACACTGTGAATTTAAAGCCAGTGAGAAGATTATTGCCTGATGGATACAAAGAAATAGGTTGCAAATACCACCCGCATGGAATGCAAAGAAACATGTCCACAGTAAAGGAAACTGTACCCTGTTTCTGTGGATAACTTCTAAACACATATAACTCACTTCCAATACTCAATTCATTTGCATCATGAGTACATGTCTTGCTGAATGACTTGATATTTCAATGGTTATAAATGGTTTCATGTATACAGTTTCTTCTAAAAGCACTTAAGTTTAAGTAAAAACTAAAGTCAATAAAAAATTAAACATGAGCTACTCAATATAATATAATAACCTGATGCTTAATACTCATTAAAGATGGATTATGGCAGAAAATGAGTTAACATGCTTTAATGCTATTCTTATGGATACTTTACATAATCACATTATTCCATTCCTTGGTTGTGACGGTTTTTAAAACATACTTATCTTTAAACATGAATTCATTTAAAAAGCAAATTAACTGGTTTTACCAAGACTGCAGTTTATCTTGACGCTCTATTTTAAAAGCACAGTGCCATAACAGACAAACAATAGGTTTTTAAAGTGCCATAATATTTAACTCAAACAATAATAAATAAATACTCTGCAAGGAAATGCACAAACTGAGAAGCAGGTAACTAAAGAATTCACTGGAATTATATAAGTACACAAAATCCGGATGTACGGTCCCTAGAATTTCATTTTGAGGTATTATGGAAATATTACTTCTTCCATCTTCCAATGTACAAATTGTATTTCCTTCCCTTTTCTCTCATCAAATACATATATCTACGGTGCATTATCAAGATTCCCTCCACAGCTATGATTTATAGGACTGTCTAATTCTGCTGATCACAAATGCTTTTTCCAAACTCTAATTTCTGAAACTGAAAAGGAAGCTGAAGTTAAAATCACCATATAATGAAGTAATAAGGGACTCGTGTATAAGGCCAGACTGTCTACTATATCCTTAGATAACTCTCAACATTGGTAAACTAATGTAACTATGTATAATAATAATTAAGTCAATATTTCCCTGCTTCATGAATATCTGCTATAACATTTCGACTAGGTGGAAAATTGTTTTCATTTTGAGCATTGGTTTTGAATAACCCAGAAAAAATTTTATGTACAGAAAAATGGGGAATACACTGTGAAAAGTCTTTTAAAAAAGCAAGAAATACAAATAAAAATATATAGCACATAGCATTGAATTGGTACTATAATCCATAACCAAAACCATTTCTTGAAATGGAAAAAGTAACTACTAAAAATGTTTTCAAACTGTCTTATATGATATTCTTTTTATTTTATTCTGAAGAACTTATTTTTTTCCTAGGTTCCTATTATATCTTCTTCCAAGTGCTTTTTTATACAGTATTACCATTTGGTAAAATTAATAGTCTACTTCTTATTTTCAAGTGAGAATCTGAAAGCTATGATTAATTTGCAATCTGTGTCTTTACAATAACATTTGAAATATAAAAATATTTGAAAGTGAAATTCAACTTGAGGGTAAAGTGTGAATAATGAAAGATCTTTATTCATCCATTAAAAAAACATGCTTGTAGGCCTACTAAGTGTTGCTACTCTTCTAGGAGCTGGGCAGTGGGGGGGGGATGATGAATTAGACACTTTTCCTATTCTTAATGAGCTCACAATTTAATGCATAATAGGAGATAGATGCATAACCAGATGTATATTGTTTAAGGTGATAAATATAAAAAGAGACATGAAAGAGTGGCTTAAGGGAGCATAGAGGAGGGACACTTAGCTTTAGAAATTCATGTTAATCCTCATGGAGAAGTTAGGAAGCTGAAATGCAGGGTGCTGAGAACCTGGGTTGGAGTAGCAGTCATTTCTAAGGGGTAACAAACAGCAGGAACAAAAGCATAGATCTGAGGAAATTTAGATTGCACATGAAAAACTGCAAATAATTCTGAATAGTCAGGGAGCAAACAAAACATGAGGTGACAGGAAGAGGGAAAAGAAGCGAGATCATTTAGACATGAGCCAGAATTTGAAGGCTATTTGCTTAGGGGCAAACTTAATGGAGAACCACTGCAGGGTTTTGAAGTAGTGGATTTGCTAGATTTGTATTTTACATGGATCTCTGCCCTGTGAAGGCTAGTCAGCTGGGATCCAGGTAGATTCCTTTGGCACCAAGATTCTTTTAGTGTATGTAAAAGATGAAAAAGGATTACACCGGGGAAATGGCAACTAGGATAGAGGCAGGGGGCCAGATTCAAGAAATGCCTTCAAAGGTATGGTGGGTGGGGTGGGGAAGAGAAGTTGATGGCTGATTTGACGAAAGAAAAGTAGGATCAGAGGAGTCAAACATGCAGTACCATCAGTGAGGGAATGCAGGAGGAGGGACACCTTTTCTTGTGTGTGTGTTGGGGGAGGAAGGGTTGATAATTTCAGCTTTATAGATCTACAGTATGCATCCAGTGTGGTTGTCCTACATCTGGGTAGGGAATGTTCCTCGCCAGCTGGAAAGAGAGGCCTGTGGTTGTAGGGTGTGAAGGCACCAGTGTGATGATCAGTTTTGAAACAGCATACAGAAGAAAGCTGAAATCATGTAAGTGGGTAAGATAGCTGAAGAAGGATCTATAAAGTGAGAAAAGAGGAGACTGAGACTGAAACTCAAAGAACTCCGATAACCAGTAAATGGCCTAAGATAAGCTTATATGCCAGAAGCATGAGAAAATATGGAGTAAAATCAAGTAATTACAGCATCATTGTGGGAGCCAAATCAGGAGAGACATTCAGGAGTAACTGTCAAAATCAAATGCAAAGAGAGGTCTAATAAAATAAGGACTACTGAGAGCATTTTAGTTGTCATTGTCAAGGTCACCAGAATTTCTTTTTTTTTTTTTTTTATTAAATTTTTTTTTTCAACATTTATTTATTTTTGGGACAGAGAGAGACAGAGCATGAATGGGGGAGGGGCAGAGAGAGAGGGAGACACAGAATCGGAAACAGGCTCCAGGCTCTGAGCCATCAGCCCAGAGCCTGACGCGGGGCTCGAACTCACGCACCGCGAGATCGTGACCTGGCTGAAGTCGGACGCTCAACCGACTGCGCCACCCAGGCGCCCCAAGGTCACCAGAATTTCAACCACTGTGAGTTGAGAAGCATATTGGACATAAGCAAAGCAAGGGAAAAGGAAGGTGAGCACTGAGGGGGCAGGATGTGGGGTCAGGAAAATTTGTTGAGGGAACTCTTGAGGAATATTTGAGATGTAGACATATTTAAAAGCTAAAGATGAAAGAAACAATGAAAGACAAATAATAAAAGTGTGACTAAAGCAGCACCATCCTTTCTAAGTACAAGTCACTGTGTATTTAAAGATGTATACTCTATTTCAACCCTTTGGACTTCATATAAGCAACTAATTAGCACATGTAATTTATATTGATTCAGCAAGATCACAGAATAATGGAAGCATTAAACTTTTGAAGAGTCAAAATCTCAAATATGAGATCAAAATCAGATAAGGAATAACGTAACTCTACAAAATTAGTGTAACAAAGTAAAAAATTTAAAGGAAGATCAGAAACTATAACATGTCAATATAACATATTACAAAAGTATCTGCAATTCTGAACACTGAGTTGTGTTTAACATTTGCCACTATTTACTGATTTGTAAGCACTTTGATATACCCACCTACCTTAGTTGAGATATTTTGACAAGATCTTCAAATTTTGAAATGAAAGTGGAGTATTTTAAAATTTCAATTAAAAGAGTATAGACAATAATTTCACAAACAGCTCTTCTTTCCTTTTATAAATGAAAATTCTTTCACAATAGAAATTTAAAAAATATATAAAAAGAGTTGATAAAAAAAGATAAATGCATACAGGGAATTTAATAATATGGAAACCATGATTCTACAATTAACAAAAATATTCAATGCAAATTTTCAAAGATGCCTATGAAAAACAAATATTCTAGTCCATGACTAAAAACTGCATTGATATTTGTCATGGATTAGATTTTAGTGTGGAAACCACAAAAAAAAATCCCCTTACAGGAATTTAATTACATACTAAATTTAGTTTACAAGTCTTTTTTTTTAATTCTATCCTGCTATTTTCAAATATGAAGATCATTCCTAAGTTTTAAATTCTTGCTCATCATTTCAAAATATGGGGATCTTACTCATTTCTGAATTTAGCTATCACTATCTCTGATGTGCAGTTGGTGTTCAGTATAACCAAGTTGAGGGATGAATCAAACGAGAAAAGCCTGCTAAAATAAAAGTTCTCTAGTCAAGGCAAGAAGAGACAATGTTATTCCCCACCCCTCTAGGGATATTAATGAGAATCTCCTGATACGTGCTAAATGGATAACCTATTTTAAAAGTATCTAAAGAACTTATTAGAGCCAATATATTTAATGTACTTCCAGAGTAATAAAAGTGCTTTTAAGGTATTACACACATAATTTTATTTTCAGAAAATCATTGAACAGTATTCAAAGTAAGAACTTTCCTTCTAAAAAATGTGATTCAAAAGACTATTTCCAGTAACTTGGTTCTTGAATTATCTAGCTGACATAATATCAGCATATAAAAGGAAAGCGGTTTTCCAAAGTGGGGTTGGCATGGTGAGCTCACACGCACAGACAGGTCAATTATTACATGTATTTAGGAATAAAAATAGTCACTCGTCACGTCATCTCCACTGGCCCTGTGATCTTTCTAGAGAAAGATCCTACTTCTACATGCAATTTGAAAAGAAGGGACTAAGTGGACAGAGCACCTCATGGCTTCACTCAAGAATCTCAGAGCACAGTGCTACACAACAGTAATATAGAATAGGTTTTAGGAATTTAGGAATTTAGGAGTTCTGGGATTGGGATGACAAAACTCTCATGAAGTGAGTGAACCTGGACAATATGGAGGATATTGGGAAAAGGATGGCAGGAAGCTAAATGAAAACAAACACACAAATCCTTCAGGACTAAATCATTCCTTACAATCCATTTGCCTTGGAAGATGCCAGGGAATACAACATCCAATTCTGTCTCCCCATCATTCTGCAACAGTTGATTTAAAGACGTTTTTCTATTTACTTGGAGTTCCTAAATGGCCTGGTCAGATTTGATACATTTATACCTTCATCCTCCCTTTTCGCTGACATCTGGCTTTTGTTGCTGTGGGAAATGGATCTCTTCATTGTCTCTACTTCTTCCCCCACTATAGATGTGTTCTTTTATTACATAATCATGATTTAAAAGGGCTGAGAGGAAGACACACCAGCCACACATCCAGACTAGGGCTCTGCGATCTCACTTTCATTTCCCTAATGGCTTCATTGTAATTAGATTTGCAAAAATAGCAAAAGGTCTCATTTTGAATGGCAACAGCTGTTGACATCAACATTATATTGAATAATTTACTGGTTTAATTTTAGCTGCAAAACAATAAAACCCTCCTGTGGATGATTACTTTAGCAGGCAAAGTTTTCCCTTTCTGTTGCTGACTCTTCTGCTCCAGTGGCACCAGTTGTTTCTTCATGAATTACTCTTAACCCAAGTGTGCCAAAACCTCGCAAGGGGAGAAATTGATTCCTTGTAGTTTCCTTGAAGCTAGGTGTCCGTGTGACTATTTCAGTATCTTCAGTCTATGTCCTTATGTGTAAACCAATGAGATGGCGTTAGCTCTTCTAAGCTGAATTTAAATTTGAATGGCAGAATATTACTTTACCTTTTGAGGATCTACCACTTCACAGAGTGACTTAAGCTGATTTCTTGACCTGCAGGAAATTGTAGCAGCATCTGCAAATTGATGTCCTCTTGGCAGAAAATGATGTTGTTGCTTGCTTAACTTCTTCAATATCCCCTAGCAACTAGCTCTTAATGTGGCAGAAAACATTCTTTATAGAATCTCATACTCTCCTGCCAGATATAAAGTACCCGAGATAATTCTCAAAAACAAGTGTATGTATTTGCACGTGTGTGTGTGTGTGTGTGTGTGTGTGTGTGTGTGCTTGTGTGTGGGCACTCATAATGAAGAAGAGGATTTATGGACAGAAGGAGGATAGAGTATATTAAATTGTTCTCAAGTCTGAAATTAGTCATCTTCTGGAGGAAAGAAAAAGAAAAGCCCTTATTAAAATATATTTGCTATCTTTTAAAAAATAGGTTCTGGGATTTGTTACATGAGTGGCATTATTTCTTTCAGTTCAGTGCTTTTCTTCTTTCTGTAATATGTCTTTGTTTTACAACTGTTTCAATATCAAAGGTAATATAATTATTATTCATTTTATAATGCATCCTTTTGGAAAAAAAGATAGAAAACTGGGTACCCATCTTTGAGTAGTCCTATAGTAGTCAAAAAAGTTCTAGATTATAGGTTGACCTGTATTAAAATTACTTTCACAAAATGTATTTGTGATTTTACTAATATACATATCACTAAGTTCTCCCCCCACCTTTTTTTCTGTTGTTATTTTGCTTATATTTTGTTGAAGGAGTAATCCAAGGCAATATCTATCAAAGAGAGCTATCCTCAACTTAAGCTGGTTGTAAGAACAAAGAAACATAATCAGAAAACTTCTGTTAAAGATTGATTAAGCACACATCTCCAAGTATGACGGCTATCTTGTCTCTTATAAAATATCTCGGGGCGCCTGGGTGGCGCAGTCCGTTAAGTGTCCGACTTCAGCCAGGTCACGATCTCGCGGTCCGTGAGTTCGAGCCCCACGTCAGGCTCTGGGCTGATGGCTCGGGGCCTGGAGCCTGTTTCCGATTCTGTGTCTCCCTCTCTCTCTGCCCCTCCCCCATTCATGCTCTCTCTCTGTCCCAAAAATAAATAAACGTTGAAAAAAAATTAAAATATCTTCAATACCAAGTAAAATTTAGAAGAATTTCTAGACTCCCTACAAGTACACCTCCCACCAGCTTCATAAAGGTGTCGATAGAATACTTTTAGGTAAATATTTAACAGAATATTTCAGAGAGTGTACATTTGATTACATAAATTGTTTTCTTAGAAAGTATTCCTCTTCAAATCAACATATTAATATAAAGATGAATCGAGTTTTACATGAACATGTTATATAGTTAGTAGATGGTGTCAGGGGTAAAGATAACCTGTGTGATGGAGTCCTTGGCTGGCAAGGATGCTTACCCTTGGGTGCAGTTTGGATGGCATGGATGGCACTCTCGATCCTGATCAGCATACTTGAAAATGAAACTGTTTGCCCCCTGCAAGCCATCTGGACATTTTTCCACACAGTTCGGGCCATCCTTAAAATGGGAACACTTTGTGCAGTTATCAGGTCCCTGAATTGTGAAAAACAAAACACAATGGAGAAAGAAAAATGGGTGCGGTTTCCTCTGGTATTCATGTGGATTAGTCCTTGAGACTTCAGTGAGTAGTCAATCTTGCACTAGGGAACGGAAGAGCATTTTCAGAACTACAAGTGGGGATGTCACTATGGCAGCTTTTCAATGTAAAAACGAGATGTAAACTTTCCTTTGATTATACTATGACTATTTGAGCAATGGATTTTAAAATTTACTATGGTTGAATTATTAGGAATTAGTCAGGTTAGGCAAATAAAAATTAATTTCTACGTTACACTCCATCTTAAATCAGCTTGTGATAAAGTTAAAACTCACACGTCTATAGAGATTTTAGTAAATAACAGTACAGTACTGAGAGCACAATAAAGGCACACTCTGATAAGCAAATATCAAAAGTCCCATAATAGTGAAATAGATGCATGCAAAATTTATCCAATAGTAAAGGTGATATAAATATGAGCAAAATAAATTTTAACGGCACTAATTCACTTCATATATTTATGTTGATAATATATAACCATTTTCTAATATGTAGAATGTTACTAAGCAATAATAGCATGCAAATATATTTAAATATCAAAAAGTAAAAATTTAAAACTCATATTAAAGAAAATAATTTTACAAGAAAAAACTGGTTTCAATTTGGTGCTAGGGATAGTAAGCATGCAAAATGATAAGCCGTCTACCACCAAATCAAAGAAAATTGAGAATATTTTTATTAAAAATGCTATTTTCTGGGGCGCCTGAATGGTTCAATTGGTGAAGAGTCCTACTCTTGGTTTTGGCTCAGGTCATGATCTCCCAGTTTGTAGGTTCAAGCCTCATGTCAGGTTCTGCACTGATGTGTGGAGCCTGCTTGGGATTCTCTCTCTCTCTCTCTCTCTCTCTCTCTCTCTCTCTCTCTCAATATAAATAGATAACCATTTTCTTAAAATGCTATTTTCTTAAGAGATGCCAATATATTTACACATTTAACTATTTTGAATAGTGATATTACCTACTTAAAAAGTTGACTTTTGGCCTTCCCTTTTGAACATCATATTGTCTTAGGTTCCTCTTTTCTTTGACCTCTCTCTGGAACTTCTTCCCCTGACCCATCTCTTCCCAAAATCTGTCTGTCCACATTGTTCCAACAATTATGACAGTTCACATTAAACACAATTTAGATAAATGAGATATAGTAAGTATAGAGGGAGATAATCAGTTTTATTAGGCTTAGAATTAACATGGTGAATCTGGGGGCCAACAACAAGCAGACATTGTACAGAACTATGTATTAGGCAGGGAGTGTCCATTCACAGGAGTGTATTACATCCTTCTACAAATGTTAATCCAAAAGTGGCCAGACATAACAAGTTGGAGATATAAGACATCAGGAAATCAATAAATATAACATTGTAAAATTTAAAGATTGAGGCTGCTAATGAAGAACAGTGGTGTAAAGAAGAAAAAATAATCAGGAAGAGGTTTCTGGAAATTCTGGGACTGGTGAGGTTCAATCAAGCACTATTTCGCTATTTTGATGTGAGATTTAGAACTAAAAGAAAATTATCCTATGAAACCTAATCCCTATTCAACCTGAAGAGTTTGCTATTGGCAACTTCTTATTTCCTACCAAAAAAGAATATTTCACATGTCTCCAATTTTAACACCTGCTCATGGGTACTTAGGCACGTAATGCCATCTATTATACAAAATCATTTACTGTGCAAGTATGCTCAGTGGCATGACTTATTGTACAAGACAAGAGACAGGCTGATGTCTTCCTGCAGAACAGAAGAATAAAACTAACCATGAGTAAATTAGGCATGGTGAAAATTAGAAATTAGGAATTATTTTCCTATAAAATTCTTCTAATGTAAAATAATGTCCAGGTAAAATCAGAAGACACAAAAAATTATGAAACTAAAATGAAAATCATATTTAATGTTTAACTGTCCTTCTAACAGATTTTTTGTGTATTTCTTTGTTTTTTAAGCCCCTCTCACCTATTTGATTGTGTGATGATACAAAACCTAATGTTCTAAGCTGACATAACTAAAAAAAATCCCGACAAATCTCAAAAGAAATGAAATATACTAGTTCTCCAACTCATTTCCATAAAAAAGATTTAAAGAAATACGCGTGTCTAATGCTTACTCTTCTATCATTATATTCCCAAAGCTTTTAAGAACCTAAGTTCAGTGAATGAGTTGATAAATGCAATGATAAAAAACAGAGGTGAAAGCAATATTGTTCCTTGTCTCTGATTTTAAGCTATCCTTAGATTCAATTATCTAGGCAGAAAACTAAAGAATAAGCTAAATCCTGATAGAAATATTGTTTTTTTTTCTCAGTAACAATTGATGATTTTCTCTGGTAACTACTGCTAAGAGACAATGCTAATATTCACCAGTATCCATTTCTCTTCCAGTCCTAGCCACATGGAAGACTGGAATTCCCCTCCCACCAGAGGTGAGGTATGTTTTCTTCTGGACCATGAAATTAAGTAGAAACGATTTATGAGACTGTCAGGGCTCAACTCTCCAGCCTTCTCTTTGCCTGCCGCCATGATGTGGGGATCCCATGCGAATGTGGAGATGCCATAATTCAAAGGATCTCAGAATGCTAGGCCATCTCAGGGAGGAGAGCTGATTGCAGTGCACTTTACATGAAAAATATTTAAACATTTTCCTACAAGCTACTCTAATATGGGGGTTATTTGTTATGGCAGCACACCTTTATGAACTTGACTTTAACAACTACTTTAGCTTTTATCATTTTCTTCCCCTATCTCTCCTCTTTGGCTTATATTTTGATCTCCTACAACTCCTCTGATGTCCCTTACTTCTCTTTCTTCTCACATGCCCTTCCTTATCTTTCCTGACAGGACCAAACAAGGGTAGTAAAAGTGAGACAGAATGGATGAAAATGCTAAATAAATAATAAAATGTAAAAAACACATGCAGACACACAAGGCTATAAAAACAGGGGCTTGCTTTATTTCAAAGCTAGCCCTTTCAAGATTATCCTGGATTTCTGCCACATTTAAATAGTGTAATACTATCCCATTTGACATGTAGCTGTTATATTCTCAGAAAACATACTATCCTTATTATATTACAGAATTTTTGCAGGGGTGGGGTGGGGAGTGAAATGAATAGAGTGTAAAATTTGGAGGCAGAACTTCAACAGTTGAGTCCCAGCTCCACATCTTATAGATTGTTGAATCTTTGGTATAACTTTTTAATTATTATAGATTAAGTTTCTTTATATTTTAAATGGAAAAAGTGATCATCATATGCTTCAAATGTAACAGTATTTGACAAATATAAATGTGTACCAATTATTATTATTAGGAAAATATGGACAGGTCAGGAAAGTGTGATTCCAACAGAAGAAATGGTAAGGCCAGGTGTTGGAATTCCAACCTTCTTCATGACTTCTCTATCTCATCACAATGTCAGTCTCACAGAGAACCTCTTGGATATCCTAAATGATATATGCCTGTGACATGGCACACAAAACACTTCTGTCTATAGTTGTGATAATCAATATATAAACCCAGAAACAGGCAAAAACCTCATATAAACTGTAAAAGCTGAAAGCAAGCAACGTCCTAGTGAAAGGAGGATGGGTCATTGTTTGAGCTCAGTCCTACCAGTTTCTCCGACACCATAACCTAAATTGTATTCTTACCTGCTTAGCATTTCAAGTTTTACTGATCGAGTGATCAAACAGGTTTTCTTGATTCCATTCTCTAATTTTCTACAAATAAGTGATTCAGGTTTACTAAATCTTTTCTACTTTTGACTTAATGCCTTTCCTAAACTCTAGACATATTAATTGACAATGTTCACACTGGGTGGTAATTTTAAGTATATGGCTCAACAATGCTGTCAATATGAAAACAAAATGTGTTCATTAAAAACTTAATTTTTTTGTTCTTTCTTAGTTATCAAATAATTTTGAAAATTGAAAAAAAACATTAACTATTAGGGTTTTTTTAATGTGTAGTTTATAAACTGTCTCAATCTTTTGAGTAACAGAAG
Source organism: Herpailurus yagouaroundi (assembly GCF_014898765.1). NCBI lineage: Eukaryota > Metazoa > Chordata > Mammalia > Carnivora > Felidae > Herpailurus > Herpailurus yagouaroundi. Next base: position 89,441,945 of record NW_024412395.1, read on the forward strand.
AATGAACAAATAAGCTGTGAAAACATACAGATTGAAGTAAATTAATAAACTAGTTACTCAGCAGCAAAATTTTATACCATAGGAGACAGCAAGAGGAATAGAAAAAGCATGGGACTGGTTTTGCAGTCGCCTTGTTATTGTAATTACACATTTTTGAAGTCTCAGTCTCTCTGAAAGATACATTGTTTTTCATTATTTGACTTTTGGTACTTAAGTATGTTAGTGTTTAAAGAAGTTGTATATAGATAGCTTGACTTGCTTTAACAACCCATTTCAGAATTTTACTTCCCTATGTTTCATGTCATTCTTTACAGTATCCACATTTCTCTTTCTGTGGATTAATTGCCTTTTCCACTAATATCTTCAGTGGAGAAAGAAAATAGCTGTATATGCCCTTTGCATACTTACTTGGAGATCATTTACATATTGAATTGTCTTTTAGACTTTGGTTCTTGAGGCCAAATCACACCACTTCTTTTTCTCAGAGGTCTGATTTTCCAAGTTTAATCATCCTTATGGTAGTCCTCTGAACTGTCCAAGCTTTACACATCCTTCTTTAGATGAAGTTCCAGAACAGCTCATTGGGGCCTAATGGAAGTTTGGAGGGCTCAACGATATCTTTTTTCTAGCTTATTAAGTGCTGAATAAGCACTCTAGTAGAAAAATTAGTACTATTTAAATTCCACATAAATTCTTATGGAACAATGTTGAGCTCTTGGCTACACCCAAATGTTGGTCCCCAAATCATCTATTGAGAAATGACTCGATACACACACACACACACACACACACACACACACACCATGGAAATTTGTCTAAAGAAGGATGAATGTGACACTTTGGAATGACAAACTCATATTGGCCTCATTATTAAGAAAAAGCCTGAATGATGGGAAACAAAGGGAGATCTAAAAAGGAACTACCATTTTCTCTATAAAGCTAACTTCAAACATTTAATGCCAGTGTGTCCATCAAGACTTTCCTAATCCCGTAGCCCCTCCTTCCATTCTCATAGCTCAATATTTCTCTCTGCCATAGTATTTAACACACTGTTTTAGATTTTAGTTTATGTTTGCCTACTCAGTCTGTCTTAATGTCCTTCACAAATCCATAATAGTTAAATAATTAAACACAAATATGAATGTCTGTCTTATAGTTTACCTCAAACACACCATGAATTTTTACATTTGCATTCCTTGTATGCCTCCTCTTTCCAGATGTTTCTTCTTCAAAGTAGAGCTTAAATATCACTTCTCTATGGGCTTCCTTGATGCCCTACTTTCCATCCCAAAGACAGATAAATTTCTCTCTATCATTTTTGTTCCTATAACAATTTACACATATTTATATTTTATCAATTATTTTGGTTCAATCTAATTACTTATAGATCCATCTTTCCAACACTGTGCAATTTCAAGGACATCTTCATATTCTCTTTTTAAATACATTATATGGGACATAAGTATTTAAGAAATTTAATTTGTAAATATTTTGTCTCTACTACCAAACTGTAAGCCTCTTGAGGGCAGAATATCAAACATGATTCCCCTTAGTATGCTATAAACACCTGCTGAATGGATGGATAGACGATGAAGCAATGACATAATAAACATTCACACATGTAACTAAATAAGCCAACACAACCACAGGTGTCTTCAAGCTTACCGGTCCATGGCATGTGAGGATGCCGTCTTCCATCTTCTCGCACTGGGGGTCACACTCCACACAGATGGAGCCATTCTCAAACTCTCGAAATTCACTGTGAAAACATCAGCTGCATGAGGTGGTATAAGCAAACAAGCTGTCAACTTAACAAATGAAGTAACATCTGCTAAAAGTCCTATTGGCAGAGTAAATTCTAGAGTTTGTTTCTCAATGTGCCAGGAGCATCAGAATCATTTCCCTGTACATTAAGGAATAAGCTCTCCATTAGGAGAAAAGATAAACTGCAGCCAGATGGCTCTCCCTGCCCTCCACTGGGTTCAACGATAGACTCATTCAGGAAACATCTCTCTTGTGAGAGATATTCTAGCAGTCTAAAAAAAAAAAAAAAAAAAAAAAAAAGGAGAGAGAGAGAGAAGAAAAAAAAAGTATGACTCTTCTGATGACACAGCAGAATTATTTTCACTCTTTTTTTAAAGTAAAGCTGTGCCTGTTTGTCTCTATATAAAATGTTACTCTTGGCTGAGCTTTATTTTTTAAACTCTGAAAGAACTATTGTATTTTTCTTGTTGCTAAGTTACATGATATTCCCCATTCCTGTCCTTCAAATCCCAAGACTCTTCAATTTATTTTTGGTGAAACTTCAAAAAATGCTTTGATTTCTTTTCTTCTTTTAAAATAGCTGCCTTGGAGAATTAGAAAAAATAGCTTTTTATGGCAGATTTTATATTCTCAGATTATTGATCTAATATCACAACATCTTTTTCCAGTTTAAAATCTTTTTGAAGTAATTCTATAAAGTATAAAATTAAAAAAAATTAGTTCAATGGTAACATTCTAAAACTTTTTAATTAAAACCTAGGATGATGTTATCCCTTTCCAAACCTAACATTTTGTGGCCATTTCAATATTAAATGTTATCAATATGTAAGTTTTCCAATCAATACCTATTATAAAGTTTTCATTTCAATAATTGGTTATCATTCACGTACATCATGTTTATACACCCCATTCCAACTAATGTGTGAGTGGATGAGGCACTGGGTAACGACAATGTCGGTTACAAGTCATTAACAAAACATGACTAAATATTTATAGCTTCTGTATTATTGTGTGTCTATGTATAATGAGCTATCATTCCATACTCAAAGCATTGCAAATATGGCATTTAAGGATTAATTGCATGATAAAGTTAAATTTATTTTTCCTAAAGTGTTCACTTATTTTTACAGTGAACTATCCCATTTGACTATTGTAAAGTGTTAATAAATGATAGAAGTCTAAAAGGTGGGCTATATTTTCTGTTGGTTAAATTAAAACTACACTTAACTTCAAAGCAAAATATTGGGTTTTCAAAACACATGGCATAAATTGATGGTTTAGTTATATATATCAGTGCACATATTTTTTTAACAAAAATTTTTTTTTTCAACGTTTATTTATTTTTGGGACAGAGAGAGACAGAGCATGAATGGGGGAGGGGCAGAGAGAGAGGGAGACACAGAATCGGAAACAGGCTCCAGGCTCTGAGCCATCAGCCCAGAGCCCGACGCGGGGCTCGAACTCACGGACCGCGAGATCGTGACCTGGCTGAAGTCGGACGCTTAACCGACTGCGCCACCCAGGCGCCCCAATGCACATATTTATCTACATGGATTTTCCATTTTTAGAATGTGATGTTGGTTTGCTATGGACTAAGCTTTTGATGCATTTTATTGAGTTTAAAATCTCAATTGCATATAAACAGACTGGTTTTTTTTGTTTTGTTTTTGCATGTTTCATCATTAGTGATATAAAGCACTCAACAGAGGAAATCTTCATAATATAAAAGTCAAAATGACCTGGTATGAAGTGGTACCTCAATTGTGAAGAGAATCATTAGTATTAGTTCTATAATGAAATTATAAAATTATAAATAATTAACATGAAATTATAACAAAACCTGCAATCGTCAGCAAATTCCTGTTTTTAAGAATAGAGTTTTGGGTTACTAAAGGGTTACGTTACTGAATGAAGGTCATAATTTTTGTGGTACTAAAACATAGGTCATTCTTTTCTTTCACTTCTTCAAAACCCTTCCCTACACACAGAGTTAAGGAGTAAGGTGAATATGTCATAAAAAGTCATGGAGACAACCCAGCTGCCTTTTCTTCTGCAGATTAGACGTCTATTTGTATGGCTTTGGGCTCTCTTCCTTTATGCTCTCAGAACGGATCATTCGTACAATTTTTACTATTTCTTCACTCTTCATTGTCACTGTCTCCATCATTGCTTTTTCTTCCCCGTTTCCTATTGATTATATACTATGACTGCCAGAGATTCCCTTTCTCTTGAATCTGACCTAGCAAATCACTGTCTACTGAACGTGAGTTTTGCAGACTATGCTTTTTGTCACTTGTTTTTGCTACTCTACATTTCTCACAGCCATGCTGTGTGTGCTGCCTTAGCCAATCCTGTGAGCCAGCACCAATGCTCTGCAGTCAAGTCCTTCCTAAACTTCACTGGTGTTCCTTCTAGGACTTAAATCCCTTAACATCTCTAGACTTAATTTTGTAAATATCTTCTGTAAAAGGGAAAAATCGTGTTTCAATGAGAGGTTGTGAATGTTAAATATAAAAAATGCCTACAAAGAGCTTAGATTGGCACCCTTTCTGATCCCATGTTGTTCTTAACGTTTCAAAAACATTTAACCATGTTGCCAGATAAGAACAATTTTAAGACTGCATTGTAATGAGCTTTCTCTTTCATTTTAAATGCCTGTGCACTCTAATTCTGAGTTGCTGAAATACAGTGGCTTCTATGACCTGGATTTGAATGCTAACAGCCAGGAATTAACTGGTTTTCTAGTCCCCTTCAAGAAGTCCTCTTTTTAGGACTTCTTCTCATATGATAGTCAAAACTATTTTTATATAAAAATAGTTTCCCTGATTTTGGTAAATGTCACATTTGTATTTGTTTTCAGTAATATTAAGATAACTATTCTACCTAGCCATCTAATTAGCTTGGATAAATTGACACGAAAAGGAAATGATTCGCACAATTAGGTTATTTATCCAAGATTTAAAACTAGTAAGTGATGAAGTTAGGATTTGAATTAATTCTTCCTCAAAGGCTGTTTTAACTAACTGCCAAGCAATGCCAGGAGAAATTAGCCAGTGCCACAAGATTGGAAGTGGGAAAACCTATCATTGCATAGACTAGAATAACACTAGACTTTTACAAGGTACTTTCACTTATTATCTTTCAAGCTAATTCTTGCATATGATTTCCTAGAGCCCTATTACTATTGCAAAATACATGAAAAACTTTATAGCTTTTAATACGTTTGATTTAATGACTTGTAAAATGCTAAACTTTCAAAAACAGTCTGGTAATCAGTGTTGTTTTTTTAGAAAACAGGTTATTTTTCCTTAGCTGTCATTATTTTGCAGACATGAGACAGAGGATAGTATATGCATTTGCATATGTATCATTTTCATATATCTGACAGTTGAAAATGGAAATGTTAAAGAAAAACAATAGCATCTGGAAAGATACAGGACGGAAATCAGATGGTCTGAATTCTAGTGTTGGCTTGTTTCTACAGTGTTCTGACACTGGCCAACACTTAATTCTACCAGTTTTCACTATTTATAAGATGTTGCTGTCAGAAGACATGATTGCTACAGCCCCATTTCCTCTTCAGTACTATATATATATATATATATATATATATATATATATATATATACATATACATATATATACACACACATATATATAAACATGTATACCTATATATACACAAATAAACTTGTAACTCACTAAATGGAATTAAAATCTATTAGTTACACTTTAATGGCATCGATTGCTAAACAACAAACAAGCATATTTTAATCATATTTTAATCAAGTATTTTATGTTCAGATAATATCATTCTATTGTAATAATGAGAATAAGCATGAATACAATTTAATGAGAAAAGAAACACAGAATTTGCTATCCATTATCAAATTTATAAGTTGATTGTAACTTACAAAATTATAAGCTGAAATTTTCCTGAAAAACAATTAAATTCTTAAATTGTTTCATACTTAAATTTCTCATTTTATTTTTTTTCCTAAATTTCATGAAGGGAATTGGTTTCTTTCAAAGAAGAGACGTATCAATATTATTATGATCCAAAGATTTCTATCTTTCTGATATAAAATGCAAAAGTGCAATGTTTCCTCGGATCATGAAAACAGTTATTTAAAATGGGACAATTCTATAACTGCATTGAAGAAATCATAATTCATGGTTTTATTTCAGCAAAAGCAAAGGCACTGTACATTAACCATTTACAGGTCACTTAAATACCATAATATTGTACAAGACATGTAGAATTTTAAAACAAAATTTCGAACCTGTAAAAAAAAAAAAAAAGATGGGGCGCCTGGGTGGCGCAGTCGGTTAAGTGTCCGACTTCAGCCAGGTCACGATCTCGCGGTCTGTGAGTTCGAGCCCCGCGTCAGGCTCTGGGCTGATGGCTCGGAGCCTGGAGCCTGTTTCCGATTCTGTGTCTCCCTCTCTCTCTGCCCCTCCCCTGTTCATGCTCTGTCTCTCTCTGTCCCAAAAATAAATAAAAAACGTTGAAAAAAAAAAAAGATAAAATGGGACAATTCATGAAACAAAAGAAGAAATGAAATAAAGAACTTCAAAACTACACTTTTACAGAACTGTTGAAAATCCTTTTGGTGAGCATTATGAGAAAATTTGAATCAGGAACAGTACTAAAAAATGTATTATCACACTAATGAAGGACAACTGTGATGCATGAAATGATATGTTATGATAAACTGATTTTATGACTATGTGAAATGCCATGCAACAAGATATATGCCAGGTTTTATTGTTGGCAATGTGATTATTATAGCACCAGCAGGAATTTAAAATATTTGATTTAAAATACTGCTTAGGTTATCTTTAGAAAGTGGGAGAACACTTCCAAAAACTTCTTCAAATAGAAACTACAAAGACAATTTTTCTATAGGGTTAAGCAGTTGTCAGAGACGCAGAAACATGTATTGTTACTAATACACAAATAGACACAGAACTTGGATGGAAAAAAATCAAAAGGTATATAGTATTCCAGATGAAAATTAATAGGAAAGCATGTGAAAAAAAAGATTATTGGAACATCTGAAAGATTACTTGTAATAATCTCCTTCATAAGGAAAATAAGAATATATTTTTCAATTTTGCTTAAGTACAAACTGCTATAATTTACTAAGAATGATCTATTTTGGTACACTTTTTTAAAGTGTGTATAATAGTTGATACATATTTGGACTTATTTCAGATAAAAGTCTTTCCCTTAAAACAATTCTATTGTTGTCACCTTTATGCAACAAGAACTCCCCTGAAAAATCTTGGCCAGCACACACATTCTGCAGTTTTACCATTTTCTTATCATTTGAAAATCTGAAACACTGAATAGTCAAACTTATGAGGTAAAGGCAGCATTGTAAGATGCCTTACCCATCATAGAGGTTACAAGACTCTATGCAGCTCCTTCCTCTGCTGAAGCGACGGCAGGACAGGCATTGGTCTGGGCCAGGTCCCCAGCAGCCATCACTTGAACACAGATGGTTGCACACCATTCCCGCAGCAGCTAAAAAGCACACCAAATTCAAGGAAGAAACAAAACAGAAGGCTGTGTCAAAACTTACCATTTTAATATGACTCTTCCTAAGTAATGCTATTTCTGAAGAAGTGGGATTGAAAGAGATCTGTGGCAGATAACTCTGTCTGCCCACCCAGTCAGTCACCATGACCCACCCTACTGTCACCTTCTTCCATATTGCAGAGACCCCATCAGTGTGTATGCATATAACCACTACATTTATCATGAGAATGACCGAATATCAATTGTCTACATCAAAATTCTAGGGAGGAAGCATGAAAGAAATTAATCTTCCAATTAAGGTAAGGAACAGACCACCTTTCTCAATCCAAACCTTTGCTCCACTATGACACCAAAAATTTCTTCAATTCCATAGGAGAGCTTCATGAAGATATAGAACAAATCATCTTTGTTTTAAAACAAAACAAAACAAAATTTAAAAAGAGAAAGAAAAAGAAGAATATCTGGAAGATGAGAGGGGAGAAAGAAATGGAAATAAAATACAAGTTTTTTATAGGCCTCTGCTTGCCTTGCTATTTAGCCAAAGTGGCACATGTGAGGAAAACATTTTGCAAATATATGAAACAAATCATAGTAGTCATTCATGAGGAGGTATAAGAGAATAAAGTAATAACAAACTAAAATTTAGTTTTATCTCTGTATATTGGGGAGAAAGGTGCCAAAGAAAATTTGGACTTTTTAAAATTGCTACTTAAGTTTACCCTCTGTGCTGACAGCTCAGAGCCCAGAGTCTGCTTTAGATTCTGTGTCTATCTCTCTCTGCCCCTCCCCAGCTGGTGCTCGCTCTCTCTCTCTCTCAAAAATAAATAAACATAAAAAATAAATAAATAAACTAATTAATTAATTAATTTCTAATTAAGTTTGCCATCTCTGTTTCCCTTTATATTCAGTAACATTTATTCAGTATATTATTACTTACATAGAATAACATAATTTTAGTTAATGGATACTAGGTGTTGAATAAGAAGGGCCTATAGAGACTTCAAATGTTATTCTGAGTGTCTGAAAAGTTGATTTGTGGCATCTGAAACACAACTCTGTGTTTTCATAAAATATTAAGAATTTCCAAGAAGATTTAAAAAAATCAAAAACATCCTTATCTTCCCATTAGTTACCAAGTTTAATTATTATGGGATGCAAATTGTCATGACAAGAGCATTTGTGAGGTGGGTTGGGATAGAATTGAATATGTGAGTATAATATAAACAGGAAACATATCTGTGAAAGTTACCTTCTCTAACATATGCTTGAGAAAGTGAATTGCCAGCATCCATGATGCTAACTAGTTTTAAAACTCTGAAACAAAATAGCCCAATTTGAAATTCATCCATGTTGCTGTGTGTATCAATTTTCCTTTATTTTCCTTACTGAATATATTCAATTGTATGTATATACAGCATTTGTTAAATAAACCATTCACCTATTGCTACACATTTAGACTGTTTCCAATTTTGTGCTACTAAAATTAAGCTACTATAAACATCATGTACAAATCTTTGTATAGGCATATATTTTCACTTCCCTTCAGTAAACACCTAGGAGTAAAATGGCTGGATAATACGGTAGGTGTAAGATTAACTTGTTAAGAAATGATCAAATTGTGTCTCAAAGTAGTACTATCTTACATTCCCAATGGCAATAAACTGAACTCAAAAATTAAAGTTTCCCCACATTTTTGCCAATATTTGGTATGGTCCGTCTGTTTAATTTTAGCCTTCCTAATAGGTCTGTAGTGATATCTCATCACGTTTTTTTTTTATTTTTTTTAAAGTTTTTTAATGTTTTTTTAAATTTATTTTGAGACAGAGAGATAGTGAAGAGGGGAGATTCAGAGAGAGAGGGAAAAAGAGAATCCCAAGCGCGCTTCACACTGTCAGAGAGCAGAACGCAAGTGAGGCTTAAACTCACCAACCATGAGGTTACGACCTGAGCTGAAATCAAGAGTTCGACACTTAACCAACTGAGCCATCCAGGCGCCCCTCATTAAAGTTTTGATTTGCTTTTCCAAAATGATTAAAGACACTGAGCATCTTTTAATGTGCTTATTTCCTGTCCATATATCTTGTTTGGATAAGAGCTACTGAATCTTCTCATTTTGTATTGGATTGATTGTTTTCATACTACCTAGTATTAAGAGTTCTTTACATATTCACTGTCTTTTGAAAATTAGAAGTTTTTAATTAGCAAACAAATTTATCAATTTGTTCTTTTATAAATTGTGCTTTGGGTATCATGTCTAAAAAATCTTTGTCTAATTGAAGGTAGCAAAGTTTTTCTATGATGTTTTCTTTTAGAAGTTTTATGGTATTGATTTAACATTCAGGTGTATGATCTATTTTGAGTTAGTTTGTATGGTGTACGAGTCGAGGCTCTCCAGAGAAACAAAACAAATAGGATATATATGATTTGTCGTACACAGTTCTGGAGGCTGAAAAGTCCCTTCCATTTGCCCCCTGCAAGCAGAAGGGCCAGGAAAGCCTATAGCATAATTCCAGTTTCAATCCAAAGGCCTGCAAACTAGGAGCACAGATGGTTTAAGTGCCATCTAAGGGCAGGAGAACACCAATATCCTAGCTCAGAAGTCATACTTAGAGAGTGAATGTTCCCATCTGTCTTTATGTTCCATCCAGACCTCTAGTGGACTGGATGATGCCTATCTATTTTGCAGTAGATCCATTCAGTCTACAAATTCAAATGCTAATTTCATCCAAAAACACCCTCACAGACACACCCAGAAATAATGTTTAGCCCCACGATCCAGTCAATTTGACACATAAAATTCACCATCACAAGTACTAAAGTTCTATTCATTTTTTTGCATATAGATATCCAATATTTCCTGCACCGTTTGTTAAAAACACTATGTGCTGTCATCCAGGCTTTGTTGTTCCATTTAGAGAGCACAGATGAGTAGATTTAGCATAATTCTTATGGATCCTTGGATTTTCAGAATGATCAATGAGCACTGGCTTCAACTTTAAGTCACCAGCTGTGCTAGCCCCTAACAAAAGAGTCAGACTGTCCTTTGATATTTTGAAGCTAGGCATTGATTTCTCCTCTCTAGCTATGAAATCCTAGATGGCATCTTTTTCCAATATAAGGCTGCTTCATCTATACAGAAATTCTCCTGTTTGGGTTTTTATTTTTAGATAACTATAAATTCATGTGCAGTTGTCAGTAGTGATACAGGGAGATCCATGTTCCCTTTACTCAATTTTCCCTAATAGTGAAATCTTACAGAACTGTAGTTCAATAACACAAAGAGCATATTGACATTGATACAGTATAGATACAGAAGATTTCCATCACACAATGATCCCTAATGTTGCACTGTAAAGCTGCTATAAACATTTGCTTATCGGTTTTTATGTAAATATAAATTTTCATTTGTCTGGAATAAATGCTCAGTGGTATAATTGCTGGGTCATATGAACTAAAATTGGGCATTTTAGTTAACATTTGTTGTTGTTTTTGAGAAACTGCTGAACTGTTTTCTAGGTGGTTGAACCATTTTACATTCTCACCAGGAGCGTAGGAATGATCTCATTTCTGTTATATTCTCTAGCATTTGGTTTTGTCACTAAAATAGCTCTAGCCATTCTGATAGGTGTATATGGATATCTCATTGTGGCTTTAATTTTAATTTCCATAAAATGGATAATAATATTGACATCTTTTCGCGCACTTATTTACTATCCATATATCCTCTTCAGTAAAATGTATCTTTGTCTTTGTCCATTTTAATTACGTACTTTCATTGTTGAATGTTGACAGTTCATTATATATTCTATCAGCTAACCTATATCTATATATCATCTAACTTTTCTCTTTCTTTCTCTCTGCATGAGTTAAAAATAATTTCTCCCAATCTGCAGCTTGCACTTTGGTCCTCTCAATAAGATCTCTTTTGGAGCAATTGTTTTAACTTTAAAATCTAATTTATCAATTTTCCCTTTTATAGATTGTGCTTTTTGTGACAACTCTAAATTCTCTGTCTAGCCATAGGTCCCAAATATTTTCTCTTAATAATTTTTCAAATGCTTTTTCTATATTCATTAATAGGGTCATGTGATTTTTCTTCTGTAGCCTATTAATATATATTATACTGTTTGATTTTCTATATTGAATAAGCCTTGAATCCCTGGAATAAGCCCTGTATAGTTATGCTGTATAATTAATTTATGTATTGTTGAATTGTTGAAAACTATTTGCTCTACTTTGCTAAGGATTTTTGCTTCTATATTCCTGAGAAACACATCGGTTTGTAGTTTTCTTTCTTTCTGTCCTTCTGCCTTTCTTTTTCTTTATTTATTTCTTTTGTTTGTTTGTTGGTTGGTACTCCTTGTTCACATATGTATCCTAATCTTAAAAATCATCAGTGCAAAGTAGAAATAATTACTCATTTTACAGATGGGCAGAGACTCAGGCTAAACTGCCTCAGGCTACAAGTGTCAGACTAGGGGTTTCAATGCAGTCCTACCTTGTTCTCTTTACCCAAGTGGGGATGAAAGTCCCAGCTCCATACCCCACCTTCTGTGACACCAGATGCCAGGGAGGTTGGGGCACCTTGTTTTAGTCTTGTGAGGGTAGAAGCCCACACTTCTCATTCCTTTCCATGGGTGAAGTTGGGCCATGGTTTCTTTCTGTGGTGTTTGGCTAGAGTAGAGTAGTTGTTGCCTAAAAGCTTTCTGATACAGCTAGTATGCCCCTTTCCTGGTCCTTTGGAGAGAGAGAACAGGATTTCATTTCAGCTTTTTTGCTAGTGTTTCTGAGTTTTCAGTTTCTTTGCCTCCAAATCTGGGAGGTAGGAGACAAAAAGAAAACCTAGGGGCCTCATATCTGTGCTCTTTCTTGGATTCCAAGTTGCCAAATATGTCTTCCTTCTTCTCCCCAAGTATCAAAATCTTACATTTCTTTTATATATAATGTCCAAGGTTTTCAGTTGTACTTAGCAAAGGGAATAGGCAAAGGTACATCTAATTCATCTTACCAGAAGCAGAAATCCTAGTACACATCTTTAATTTACTGCAGTCTATTTTCATTATATTCTACCACTATTTCAGTATTTTCTAGCACTTAATGTATGTTCTAAGAACCCTAAGATAGGATATATCCATTTCTCCATTGCTAAGCTTTGAACGACCATCATACATTTTACTTTTCTACATGCTATTCACCACACGCTCATTATTTTGGTCTAAATTTTAGATTGCTCTTTTAAGAGAATTAAATAATAAAACAAAGATTCTATATATGTATCCATGTAGGGCTCTTTATCCCATATGTAGAACCATATTTTCATCTGGTATTGTTTACTCCTACCAAAGGACTTCTGTTGATGTTTCTTGCAGTGTGGTTTTCCCTTGGTGCTGCTCTCTCTCTGGCACTCTGTCTCTGTACTCCAGCTGCCTTGGTCTCCCTGGAATCTCAGCTCTGCCCCCTCAACTCAAGCAGTCTCTGGGACTCTTCTGGGTTCCTCCTGACTATGCTGTGGTCTAAAAACTCTCTCAAAGTAGTTGGTCAGAGCCATCGCCAGGCTCACTTCATTTGTTTCTGCACTCTTAGGAATCACTCTCCTTCATTATCTACTATCTACTCTCTTGCCAATTGTCATTTCATACATTTTGTTCTTCTTGTTGTTTCATGAGGGAGAGTAAATCTGATCCCTGCTATTATGTCTTGGCCAGAAAAGGACATCCTATATTTACATTAAAAAATGCAACATGGGATCACTTGCTGTTTCATAGAATATTTCCCCAAAATTCCCCAAAACAGCTTCTAAGCACCCACAAAACTTTATTAAAAAGTATAGGGGCGCCTGGGTGGCGCAGTCGGTTAAGCGTCCGACTTCAGCCAGGTCACGATCTCGCGGTCCGTGAGTTCGAGCCCCGCGTCAGGCTCTGGGCTGATGGCTCAGAGCCTGGAGCCTGTTTCCGATTCTGTGTCTCCCTCTCTCTCTGCCCCTCCCCCGTTCATGCTCTGTCTCTCTCTGTCCCAAAAATAAATAAACGTTTGAAAAAAAAATTAAAAAAAAAAAAGTATATCTCCTTTGATGTGCCCGGGTGGCTCAGTCATTTGAGCATCTGACTCTTAATTTCATCTGAGGTCATGATCTCATGGCTCATGCGAACAAGCCCTGCCTAGGGCTCCATGCTGATGGTGTGAAGCCTGCTTGGGATTTTCTCTCTCCTTCTATCTCTGCCCCTCCCCTGCTCATGCATGAAAGGGCCCCCCCCCCCCAAATAAATAAGTAAACTAAAAAAAAAGTATACCTCCTTCTATCCTGTTTTAATTTATTTTATAGTTATAATCCTAAATAATATATAAATGTAATTTTTAAAGATAGTCTGAAAGAACAGAGACTGAATAGAGTGCTTTCCTATGTAGCTAAGATTGTCCCTCTTCTCAAATATATTATTATTGTAAGTAACTCATAAAATTTGTGGACTTTGCTTAATTACAGTTTTCTCCACGTCTTAGATTTATTAAATTAAACACCATATATTGTAAGTATTTTTTTTTCTTCATATCGTGTGGAGACTCTTCAAAACTTGAATGATTTTATGTTCTACTTGGGAAAGGCTGACAGTTTATCTGCTATATTGATTTTAAACTAATAGCAAGAGTTCCTTCTTTCTTATTTATTTATAATGCAGGGAAAGAGGGTTCTCTCACCATACAAAAAGAAGTCAATTGAAATGGAATCTTTACACAGGTTTCATATCACTGATTACTTACATGTATATGTGATTTGTACTACCTTACAGATGTAAGGAGATTAAAAACTGGTTCAGTTAAGCTGACTGAACATAAATGTGTAAGATCAAATTCTATTCCATAGAGTTAGAAAGAAGCCAAAGATCTATATTTATATAACCAATATAAAGTTATAATACCTATTTTTATAATCATTCAGACATTTTAAGTTATTAATAGAGTTTCACACTCTGCAACATGTATACATTTATATACACTTCTAATACACATTTGCATTTGAATAAATCCCCAAAAGTGGAAAAAAAGTTACATTAATAAAGCAACTTGTAAATACAAGCAGAGTACAGACAAAATCACATTGCAATGTTATGAATCTGGCTCTCTGCTTTCATCACTTTCAAATCCTTATAGGAAATAAAATCAAGGCTTCAAATTTGTCAACTTCTAAGTCTCTCAAATGCATTTTCAATTTCTTCCATTAGAATGTTGACAAAGTCATTAGTACCCCCTGGTTACTGCCAATTTCATGATATCCTATCACCCTTTGGTCTATTTCACCAATTCTTACTCATTTTTTTCAGGTTTCAAAGCCTCACACTCTTGTCCTTTCTCCTTTCCTCTACCAAGAGAGATGGACTCTTTAATATTGGGAAGGATAAAAGCTGCCTTCTTTGATTTTCTATTGCATGCTTTGAATTATATGGACAGGAGAGTTTTAGCTTCACCCAAGCCCCTACCTTCTTTTCAACTGCTTAATGCCTCCCTTACTCTGAATTTTTAGATCCTCAATTTCAGAACAGTTTTAGACCAGGAAAACACTAAGCTATCTATTGGAGGAAAGTGAGAATAAACAGAAAACAATTACTTTCTTCTCATTTTTTTCCCCAAACCACTAGATGATGGTATTGAAGGCTGTGTTGATCATTTTCTCCAGAGTGAAACCAAGAGAAGTGTCTTCACACAGCATAGAACAAAAGGCCAAGGAAGCTTCTTCTTTGAAATTCTTCAGAGAAAAGAACTTTCGATTAGCACCCAGAATTCAACAGTTCTCTGACCTCCCAGAGTGATAGTCACATGGGGAAGGAGTAGAAGGCCTATTCAATGGCTTACAGTTCAAAAGGCCATCACAAGCCTCACTAAAGAAACTTTAGGAATGTAGTGATTAGGCAACCTTTAACTTACTCTGTGTTTTCTCTGGAAGCTGTAAAATAGATTTTTCTTTATCTCATCTGAATTGTTATCTGTCTGTTAAAAATGTGGAGAGATAATAATGTGCTTAGTATTTCAACCTTTATATAGAGTATTGAACTTGCTTTCATTAAAATAGATGCAAGCTTAAATAATGGTTCTTGCTGCTGTGCTGCATGTGTTCAAGTAAATGGACTAGCTCAAAATATTGAAATAGAATACCTGTCTACAAGCACAAATGCAGAAAAAATATTTTTTCTTTCATTATACAAAACCATCCATGCTGTTTATATTACTTACTGTATATAGAGGCATAGGTTTTATCTGGAATATATTTGAACAGATACCACTAGCCTTTTTTTTTTTTTAAGGCTAAAATACATGATTTAGTTGTAGTAGCTCAGTTTTGTGATCAGAGCAGTATAGATTCAAATCCTTATTCTATGACTAGCCATGTAGCCTCAGGCAATTATTTACATGTTACTCACCTGAAAGAATGAATGATAATATCTCCCTTTCAGGGTTGTGATGAAGAATAGACCTCATATTAGCAGAGTATTTAATGCAGGATTACTTAGCTAAATTAAGCCCTCAATAAATATACTTAAGAGAAATATGAAAACATACAAGTATATTCATGTGTTTACTTCTAAAAATATTTGTTGAGAAACTACTTAACTTTATGCTAGACACTGCTAACAAATAAGGATATGATGAAAACATGAAATAAAATACATATTCTCTTATCTACAGCTTACAGTCTAGTTGAGAAGACAAGCATGAGATAAATAATCGCTGAGAGACAGAGAGAGAGAGAGAAAGAGGGAGAATGCACTGAGAGAATATAGCACTTGCCTTAACCTAATCAGTAAATTGCATTAGGTCTACCCACATAAGGAGGAATAAGAAACTGAGATGAGAAGGATAAATAGGAATAATTAAAGCAAAGAGGGCTGGGGGAATTTGGGAATCACAACTCTAGCCAAGAGAGACTGAGCAGGGAATAAGATTAGTGATTATAGAGAAAAGGCTGGACATGGGCAGTGAGTGGGAAAGTGGTACCTGATGAGATAGTGGAGGTATACAAGAGCCAGATTATATAGGATTTACAGGTCATTTACAAGATTTTCTGCTTTGTCCAAAGAGTTATGGGAAGCTGTTGGAAGGTTTTAAACAGCAGAGTAAGGATCTTATTTTTTTTTTCCTTCTCCAAATTTTTATTTAAAAACCAATTTGTTAACATACAATGTAATGTTAGTTTCCAATGTAGAATTCAGTGATTCATCACTTACATACAACACCCGGTGCTCATCACAACAAATGCCTTCCTTAGTCCCTACCATCTATTTAACCCAACCCTTACCACCTCCCCTCCAGCTTTTTATCTATAGTGAAGAGTCTGTTTCTTGGTTTGCCTCTCCTCCCCCACTATGTTCATTTGTTTTGTTTCTTAAATTCCACAAATGAGTGAAATCATATGGTATTTGTCTTTCTCTAACTGACTTGTTTTTCTTAGCATAATACTCTTTGGGTCCAATCACATCATTGCAAATAGTAAGACTTCATTATTTTTTATGGCTGAATAATGCTGCAGTGGACATAGGCATGCAGATATCTTTTTGAGATCTTGATTTGATATTTTTTGGATACATCCCTAAAAATGGGATTGCTGAATCATATGGTAGTTCTCTTTTTAAGTTTTTGAGAAACCTCTATACTGTTTTCCATAGTAGCCACTCCAACTAACATTCCTGCTATACAAGATTTTCCTTTCCTCTACTTCTAGTAATTTCTTTATTTTAACATGTGTGAGGTGTGGTTTCCATCTGCATTTCCATGATGATTAGTGATGTTGAACGCCTGTTTTCATGTTCTTGTTGGCCATATGCATGTCTTTTTTGGAGAAACTTCTCTTCATTCCTCTGCCCAATTTTAAACAGGAAAAGTTTGCAGCTTTCTGTTGAGTTGTATGGGTTTCTTACATAATTTTTGTATAAACACCTTATCAGATATAATGATCTGTAAATGTTTTCTCCCATTTTAAGGTTGCCTTTTCTTTTTATTGATTTTTCCTTTGCTGTGCAGGAACTTTTTAGTTTGATGTAATCCCACGTGTTTACTTTTGCTTTTGTTGCTTCTGCTTTTGGTGTTATATTCATAAAATCATTGCCAAGACCAATGTTAAGGAGCTTACTACTGCTTGTGTTTTCTTCTAGGAGCATTATGTTTTCAGGTCTTATGTTTAAGTCCTTAACCCATTTTTAGTTAATTTTTGTAAGTGGTATGAGATAGGCATCCTATTCCATTATTTTGCATATGAACATTCAGCTTTCCAAACATCATTTATTAAAGAGACTATTTCTTCCTGCATTCAATATTGTTGGCTCCTTTATAAAATATTAATTGACTATATATGCATGGGTTAATTTAGAGCTCTTGATTCTGCTTCATTAGTCTATGTATACGTTTTTGTACCAGTACCACACTGTTTCAATTACTATAGCTTTGTAATATAGTTTAAATCAGGAGCCATGAAGCCTCTACCTTTGTTCTTTCATAAAATTGACTTGGCTATTGAGAATCTTTCGCAGTTCTATAGGAATTTTAGGATTTTTTTTCTATTTCTGTGAAAAATGCCATTGGAATTTTGATAGAGAGTGTATTGCATTTATATATGACTTTGGGTACTGTGGACATTTTAACAATATTAACTCTTCCAATCCATGAATGTGTGTTATCATTCCATTTATTTGCATTTTCAATTTCTTTGATCAATATTATGTAGTCTTTGATGTATAGATATTTTACTTCCTTCATCAAATTTATTACCAAGTATTCCTAAGCTGTGGCTTTTGCATACTCAGTCTTTGTTATGTTGAGATATGTTTCTTCTATTTATTCTATATCTAATCTGTTGAGAGCTTTTTTTCATGAAAAAATGTTGAATTTTGTCAAATGCTTTTTATTCATCTCTTGAGATGATGATGATTTTTGTCTTTCATTCTATTAGTATGGTGTATCATTATATTGATCTGTATATTCTGAACCATCCTTGCATCCCAGGGATAATTCCACTTGATCATTATAAATGATTATTTAACTGTGCTATTAAGTTCAGTTTCTTAAAAAAAATTTTTTAATGTTTATTTTTGAGAGAGAGAGAGAGAGAGAGAGACAGAGTGTGAGCCTGGGAAGGACAGAGAAACGGAGACACAGAATCTGAAGCAGATTCCAGGCTCTAAGCTATCAGCATGGAGCCCGACTAGGGGCTCAAACTCAGGAACTGTGAGATCATGACCAGAGCTGAAGTCGGACGTTTAACCCACTGAGCTACCCAGGTGCCCCTAAGTTCAGTGTTACAATATTTTTTTTTAAGAATGTTTGAATCCATATTTATTCAAGGATATCAGTTTGTAATTTTCTTTTCTTACGGTGTCCTTATCTGGCTTTCGTATCCAAACAATGCCGTCCTTGTAAAATGAATTTGGGAGTGTGCCCTCCTCCACAATTTTTTTGGAAGAGTTTGAGAAGGATTGGTATTAATTCTTCTCTAGATGTTTGGTAGAATTCACCAATAAAACTAGAAAGTAATAAATAAAACTGGGCTTTTCTATGATGGGAAGTTTTTAATTACTGGCTCAATCTCCTTACTTATCTGTTAAGATTACCTGTTTTTTCAAAACATAATTCAAACTTGTATGTTTTTATTAATTAGTCCATTTTTTCTAGGTTGTCTACCTTGTTGCCATATAATTCCTCATTGTAATCTTTTAATAATCCTTTGTATTTCTGTGGTATCAGTTGTAATGTCTACTCTTTCATTTCTAATATTATCTGGGTCCTCTCTCTTTTTACCCTGGTAAGTGTAGCTGAAAGTCTGCCAATTTTTGTTTATCTTTTTTTAAAAAAAACACTGTTCATTTCATTAATCCTTTCTATTGTTTTTCCATTCTATATTTCATTTATTTCAGTTCTGATCCTTTATATCCTTCCTTCTACCAACTTTGGACTTCGTTTTTTCTTGTCTTTTTTAATTCTTGTGGTATAAAATTAAGTTGTTTATTTGAGATCTTTCTTTTCCTTTCTTTTAAAACGCAAGTATTGCTATAAACTTCTCTCTTAGGACTTGTTAAGCTGCATCACATTAGTTTGGTATGGTGTGTTTCCATTTTTGTTTAAGATATTGATTTATCTTTTAATTTCATTTAAGGACCAATTGGTTGTTAAGTAGTGTGTTGTTTAATTTCTACATATATGCGGATTTTCTAGTTTTCCTCCTGCTACTGATTCCTAGTTATATACCATTATGGTCAGAAAAGATAACTGGCATGACTACAATCTTTTAAAATTTGCTAAGACTTGTTTTGTCACCTGAAATGTGATATATCCTGGAGGATATTTCATGTGTGCTTGGAATGATATATATTCTGCTGCTATTGGATGGAATGTTCTGTATATGTCTTTTAGGTCCAGTAGGTCTAAAGTATAGCTCAAGTCCAGTGTTTCCTTATTTCCTTACAGTTCAAGTCCTTAGTTTGTGTATGGATGATCACTGAAAGTGGGGCATTAAGGTCCCCTGCCATGATTGTATTGTTAGTGATTTCTCCCTTCAGATCTGTTCAGATGCTCCTTTGTTGGTTGCATATATATTTATAATTGTTATATCTGCTAGGTGAATTCACCCCTCTTTTACTACATAATGACCATCATTGTCTTTTGTTACATTTTTTACTTAAATTCTATTTTGTCTAATATAACTGGACCTGGTTTCTTTGGTTTCCATATAATATGCTCTCTTCTTTTGCCTAAAATAATTTGAGTTGGGTTTTTGCCATTAAACGAGCACTGGATTAGTTTCTTTTTGCTATTGTAATAAATAACACAATGTAATCACTTAAAACAACACAAATTTAGTCCTTAGAGTTCTGGAGGTCAGAAGTCCTCTTGGGAAGAGGATTATCATAAGACTCTGTTGCAGTGACGTCTATGAGTAGGGAACATTAGGTATATATGTGGAATGAGAGTGTAGTCTTTGTAACATGTTAGAATGAGTTAAAACTAGAGAAGTTAGGAGGGATAGGAATGGGGGAATAATTGATAAGACATACCCACTCACTCACCATATTGAATAGGTTGAACAGACATGACCCAAAGTTTTGTTTAATATTTTTTAAATTTTTTTAACGTTTATTTTTGAGAGAGAGAGAGAGAGAGAGAGAGAGAGCGCGCATAAGCAGGGGAGGGGAAGAGAGAAAGGGAGACACAGAATCTGAAGCAGGCTTCAGACTCAGAGCTGTCAGCACAGAGCCCGATGTGGGGCTCCAACTCACTAGCTGTGAGATCATGACCTGAGCCGAAGTCATACACCCAACTGACTGAGCCACCCAGGTGTCCCCAGCTTTGTTTAATCTTAAGTATTCTAGTTACTATATCTCTGACTTGATGGCACCTGGGAAGGAAATTCTAGTGGGGAAGATAACAGGCAGCAGGGACAACAGTGACAAAATATTAGAAAGTCCTTGAATATTCTTAGAACACTGAGCACATTATAAAGTACCTCTCAGGAGGCACATTAACTATAATAGAGTAAAATAAATTTCTAAGTGTTTTGTTGAAACTCTAAATACATAAAATTTAATAGTACAATATATTGTGCTATAATTACTCAATTAATTTGTAAACTATTATTAAATATTCCTTTGTTTTATTATGTTATCTTACTAAAAGGAAAAAAAAAAGAACACCATAGGATGCTTTTTAAAGTTCATTCTTTATCTTTGTCTCCCCAAACTATTATTAAATATATAGTTTCATGTTACTCAACTGTGAATTTTCCTGTCGTACATCCTTTTTGAGGAAATAAATCATCATAAGAAGAAATGAATTATCAGGACTATATGTTTTTAATTATATTTCTGACTATAGAATAATAGGAAGAATGATGGCGGGTGGACAGTAGTTTCTCAAATGATTTCCCACAGACATCTGCCTCAGAATGATCTGGTATGTGTTAAAAATGCAGAATCCTGGGCCTCAAACCACTGTATGCATTAGTTTCCTAGGGCTGATGTAACAAAATGCCACAAAATGAGCAGGTTAAAGTAACAGAAATTTATTCTCCCACAGTTCCAGATTTCAAAATCAAAATGTCCGCAGGCTGTTTCCTTCTTGGGGGCTCAGAGGGAGAATCTGTTCTTTGCCTCTTCCCTAGCTTCCGGCGATTGCTAGCAATCCCTGGTGTTCCTAGGCATACAGCTGCATAACTCCAGTCTCAGCTTCTGCCATCACTTGGATTTTTTCCCTATGAGCGCGTGCATATGTCTGCATGTGGCGTTCTCCTACCTGTGTCTGTCTCTGCATCTCTCCTCTTCTTACAAGGACTCGGGTCATATTGGATTAAGGTCCTACTCCACTCCTGTGTAAACCGCATTTTAATTTACATCTTAATTACATCTACAAAGACCTTATCTCCAAATAAGGCCACGTTCACAGGCATTAGGACTTTAATACATCTTTTGGGGAGATACAATAGAAGCCACAACACTTATCTAAGCAATAATCTCTGGAAACTGACATACAGACTTCTGCATTTTTAATAGTTAAAAGCTGGTGCCTTAAAATTCCCCAACTACTGATCTAGCAGCGAGTCAGGTTAAAATGTTGCCATTTGTGATAACCACTGAAGCCTGCAGTCATTCTGGTTTTTGTTGTTGAGGGGCCATCAGTTCTTCTAGAATTTCTGGTTTACAAAATGGAAGGAGCGTCATTTCTGAAATTATAACTGCTTACTACCCTTTTAATAAGAACACGAAGAACATTTTAGAGCATTGTTAGTAATTAGATACTGTGCCATTTCAAATACAACAAAAAACTCCTATTTGCATTTTTTTACAAAGTGCATTAATGTATTTCTTCAGTATAAAGAAGAAAATCTTAGAAGTACAATTAAGATTTTCTATCTTCTGATTACTTAGAACAATGACTTCACTATATTCTAAGCTACGTACTATAAGTTTTGTACTGCACTATGTTTTACTGAAAAGTGTGGCAAGGTTGATTAATTTCCCAGTGAAGACTGGCTGTGAGGCCCATAGCACAATTCTCTAACATGGTTGCCATTGTTGGGAAATGTACATTTACCCAAGATAATATGGGCTGGGCTTGGAGTGTGCAAATTAAAGACAAAAATAGGGGACTGAGAGAAAGTAAGAAAATCAGCAATCTTAGCAATATTTTCTTAAAACAAGGTAAACATCGGGGCACCTGGTTGGCTCAGTTGACTGAGCGTCCAACTTAATTTCATCTCAGGTCATGATCTCACAGTGTAGGGCTCTGCACTGAGCACAGAGCCTGCTTGAGATTCTCTCTCCCTCTCTCGCTGCCCCTCCCCCTCTCAAAATAAATAAAGAAAAATTAAAAAAAAACAAGGTAAACCTCAATTTATAATTGAAATTCATTTTTCTATAGTATACAACGTATTAGAGGTGATAATGATGACAATACCAATGGGATTGTGATTTTATAGAAAGTCAACACTACTTACGAGGTCATAAACACTAAAATGCTTACTATTTTGTAGTTATTGTCACTCTCACCAGAGTAAAACAAAAGAATATGTTAAGCAAACATTGTATTTTTCTCCACCAGTGTTAAATACCCTTTATTCCCTACTCATTAATTCTTTGCCCTGATTAAATTCTGGACATTCAGTGATTCATCATAAAATTGGATCATGTTGCCATTCAGAGGATTCAGTTATTAGCAATTGACTATAGTTTCACTATTCCCTTTTTCTAGATGCATGTCCAATGAGAAGAATTTTATAACTATCACATTTCAGGAACACCAAAATCATAGATAAATGTAAAAAAAAATCATAGATAAATGAAGAAATTTATATTCCTTTTATATTCTTTGTCTAAAAAATCTACTCCTCATCACCAAATATTTATCTCTTGAAACACTAAACTAAAATTAATATTTTGTGGATATTTTTATAAAGCATGAAGTCTGTTACTTATAAAGCTGTTTTTAAATATTTTAATTACAAGAGTAAAGAGAGAAAGTATTTAGAGGAGTCTTAAGCATAGACATGTTTTATCCATTAAAGATCTCAGGAGGTCATTTTTAAATTCCTCAACATCTAGGCTTCTAGTGACAACTCTCATTTCTTCAATATCTATCAGTGGTTTATGTGCTACTTGCACACTTAAAACTCACCACCTTGATAATGTGAATTGTTTTTTTTTTTTTTTTAAATGAGGCCCTTGATATTTCTCCCTTCTTTCTTTTTCCCCAAGAAGAAATGTTTCATTAAGTAAAAAGTTAAATATTGCATCTTTACACTATGTATTTATATGTATTTATATACTATATAATCTATTTTAATAAGAAAATATAATTGTATAATAATAGCATATATATAGCACTTGTTTTGAACCAGGCATTCAGTGAAGTCAGTACTATTATTAACCCCATATCCAAATGATAAAACTGAGGTTCAGAAATGTTAAATAGCTTACCAAAGACCAAACATCTAATAAATAGTTTTCTTGGGATTAAAACCCAGGCCATTTGGTTCTAGAGTGTGCTCCTAAATGTGATGCTGCACTGGGTATGTTTCAGTAATTCAGGTTTTCTTATGAAAATCCATCATTTCTCTTTGTTTGGGGGAAAATCAAGGTGAAATGGAGAGCATAGATTTTGAAACTAGACAAATGCTGGGTTCAAATACTGAATATGATTTTTAATAGCTCAAAACAGTGGGGATATTATTCAACTTACTGATCATCTGTATATTCATCTGCAAAATAGAGATAATGATACTTTACAAGGTGGTGGTAAAGATGAAATTAAACTATACAGATCAAGAGATAGAGCCTGGCACTCTTTTGTCATTTAGCTGGAATACTGCAGGAGCACCTGGGTGGCTCAGTTGTTTGAGCATCTGACCCTTGATTTTGGCTCAGGTCATGATCCCAGGGTCATGGGATTGAGCCTATGTCAGAGCCTGCTTAAGATTCTCTCTCTCCCTCTGCTCCTCTCTAGCTGCCCCTCCCCCCTGACTTCTCTAAAATAATAACAACATATATTGCAGATACCTGAGATCAGTAAAGGAGAGATGAATTATTAATAAATTATGTTTGAGGGGTGGCTGGGTGGCTCAGTCAGTTGAGCATGACTTCGGCTCAGGTCAGGATCTCATAGTCTGTGGGTTCGAGCCCTGCATCAGGCTCTGTGCTGACAGCTCAGAGACTGGAGCCTGCTTCAGATTCTGTGTCTCCCTCTCTCTCTCTCTGCCCCTTCCCCACTCGTGCTCTTTCTCTCTCTGTCTCTCAAAAATAAATAAACATTAAAAAAATAAAATAAAATAAATTATGTTTCATCAAAATCCTAATCAATTAAGGATTTAAAAAAATTTCATGCTCTGTCTCTCTCTGTCCCAAAAATAAATAAACATTGGAAAAAAAAATAAATTAAAAAAAATAAATAAAAAAATCATGTTACACCAAAACTTCTAGATGCATTAGAAATTTCAACAGAGTGTGTAATATACTAGAAATAAAAGACAAAGACAATGCCAGGATCATAAACATGAAAAAAAAAAAAAACAATCTATCCACTTAACTAAATAAAAATATAAAATATTTATCAAAAGGCAATTTTTTAAAATTACCTGAGAGGGAAAGTTATATATAACACATTCAAGAGATAAAAATTTAATATACTTAATTTGTGATGAGGTCTTTCAAAGACCAACTCCAAGTTGAAAATAAGCAAAACTCAGACTAATTTACGAAAGAAGAAAATTGAAATGCTCTGTCAGCTAAAAAATTATAAATTTAAAAGACCTCTTTTTCACATTTCAGATCACCAAAATTTAAAACCATAGATAATACCCAGTGTTACAAAGAGCAGTGGAAAATATTATCTATCAAACATTGTTTAGGAGAAGTGTAAACTGACCTATCACTTTTGAAAGATGACGTAAAAAAATACACCAAAATTTATCATATGTTACCTCATTTACACAGGAATCCCACTTCTAAGTATTTAGCCTGAGGAAATAATTGTACTTGCAAAATACTTTATGAACTAAGATCCACATTATGGCAGTGCTAAAAATGTAAAAAATAGAAAATAAATGACCATTAATATGGCAATTATTGGCTAAATGTATTTATATGTATCTTTTTAAAACAATAAGAACGCCACCATGGAAGATGCTCATAATATATTAGACAGAGACATATGGCTGAAGACCATTTAAATCTATATGTTATGTTGGGGCGCCTGGGTGGCGCAGTCGGTTAAGCGTCCGACTTCAGCCAGGTCACGATCTCGCGGTCCGTGAGTTCGAGCCCCGCGTCGGGCTCTGGGCTGATGGCTCAGAGCCTGGAGCCTGTTTCCGATTCTGTGTCTCCCTCTCTCTCTGCCCCTCCCCCGTTCATGCTCTGTCTCTCTCTGTCCCAAAAATAAATAAACGTTGAAAAAAAATTTAAAAAAAATCTATATGTTATGATACTGTTTCTATGTGAAGAGATATGCTTCACTACTTATATATCTATAAACAAAAATTACATATTCTTTTTCCATGTTTTTACTGTTTGGAGTTCTAACAATGATTATTAGAAAAATAAATGTAATTTCATTTTGAAAAGTTAATTATGAATTTAGTTTCTCTTGTTTATGTTTAGTTTAAGTGCATATGTACAAATATTTTTAAGATAAAGGTGTATGAGTTTAAATATAACTCAGATTTTGAAGGGTTAATGTAATATAATCTCTTTACTGTTTATGTTTTAGAGTTAAATTTTATATTTAGATATTTTAAGAAACTTCAAACACTTTCATTAACCTACCCAAAAACTTCTTCCAACCAGCACTGTCATTTTGCTCATGCTATAGCCATACAAATGAAGGAGACAGAAAATGTTCTAGCTTTTCATATCCTAGAGTTTCTCTCAATCTCAATCTCTTCAAACTAGAAAGTCTGCTTTGAAATTTTTGACTTAAAAGTGTAAGATGGCTCAAGCCACTTTTACACTTTACAGATGAGGTGAAATTTTTCTTTTATTGTCATTACTGTTTAAATCATGTTGAACTCCAAAAACAATGTTAAAAATCAAGGCTGCCTTGTCTTTTAAGTTACCAAGCCAATACTCACATTTAGAGGATTTTATGGTGACTGTGTATGTAGGCATGTGTGTGTATTCTAGGGATGTGTACATGTGTATGTGTTGTGTGTGCATATGCATATGTATGTGTGTACCTTGTGGTGAATATGTGTGTGCTCGTGTGTATTGTATGTGCAAAGCCTATTAAGAGAGAATATCTTAAAAATTCGATACGTGCAGTGCATTTAAAATGAAGCAAATATTTAAGTTTTCCCATTTGCAAATAGTACTATGGATGATGAAAAGGCTGTAATCACAGATGGGCAACCACTGTAGGCTCAAGGTAAACAGCAGCAGCATCACCTCTCAAGTCAAGTTTATAGGGTAATTACATTTCTGAAAATTCAGGATCCAGTGTACTGTTAGACTGAAATTCAAATCGTGATCAAAGGATTTCATGCAAAACTGTTTACTCTAAAATGTTACAAATGAAAAAAAAAAAAAAGATAATGCTTAATTTTATACTAGAGCACCATAAAACTGCTTCTTCTAACTGCTTCCTTTCTTCCCCAAACTGAAAAGTCAACTCTAAGAGCACAGAACAACAACAACAACAACAAAACAAACAAAAAGCAAAACAAAAACAAAACAAAACAAAACATTCATGGTCTGAAAAAAGGATAAACTCAGTCTAAGAAGTGTAATACTGAAAATTGAAAAAACATGTTACATTTTTAATTTATTGTTATTATTTACTTTTTCGTTGCTCAAAAAGCTTAGAAGTCTTAAAGAAGTATGGAATAATTACATGTTTACCTTATTTTGTTTTTTTACATTTTTATTTCTTTTTGCATGTTCTTCTTTCTGTTTGCTTTTTATTCGGCTTTATGAAAGATAAAAAGAAGTAAATGTGGGATTTGCAAAATGATTAAACGGGTGAAAGAGGAATGTGTTTCTCTGATTCTTTTATGTTTTGTTCAGGTTTTCTTGTTTTCCTAGTAGTACTACTGTTTTATTTTATTTTGTTTTTTAAATGAAGTAGAAAAATAGGAGACTATAACTATAATCCTAATTTAAGGAAATAGTTAAAAATTTGTGTTGAAGAAGATTCTATTTTACTTCTGTGAATAATCTATTTTGTCTGGGTCATGTACAAACACACATATAAAAATATGGGATAAGAAGCTTAAGTATTAGAAAAAAACAAGCTTTATGTTACAAATCAAAAGGTATAAAACTATGCAAAGAATGCAGACTAAAAGGATAAATATTATTCAATAAAAACATGCATATTTTGATATATAATAAGATTTTACATTTCTTGAGTCTATGTGGAACAGAAGAAACAAAACCTCAGGTTGCAATAGGTTTTTTTTCTGCAAAAAGTATTTTTAAGGGTCCAAAACGGCTAAAATGTGAGTTCCTTACAAATTATGTCATACTTTATGAATTTTGCCACCCTGAACTGCCTTAAACACTTTCAGAAACAAGGTGGGGTACTCATAAGTAAAGTCATTATTTAACTTGGTAAACTGAAATATATAAGCCTCTTAAGAGTTCATATTTTTTTTAAATGTCCTTTACTATTCACTCACTTATAAATATACCTTTGTGACTGTTCCAATGGTCAGACCAAACCAATAAGACAACATCCAATAGCAAAACATTTCTTAGGGGTTGTGATTTTTAAAAGAACTGATGCATTATGACCACAGTAAGTATATGTATTTGTAACAGATCATCTAAATTCTGAGTCTTTTTATTTGATATTTATCATAAGTAAGGCAGACACACATGCTTAGCAGTGGCGCTTGTAGGATGTAGAAGAAAATAGTACTTAGTAGAAACACACAGAAGAATTAAATATTAATCATTGAAATATCAAAGTTTAAGATAGGAATGTATCATTATGTATCCATGAAAACATTATTTGCTTCTGTGTAACAAAGAAATGATGGAGTGAATCAGTAAGTGGCAAAATAAATGTAAAAAAGAAACAATGAACTGGCTACAGATGCATTTATGAAATGAACTTTCTTAACAGCCTCTTTTACACATTTCAGAACACATCTGCATTTTTGCCACCACCCCCCAAAGAGTAAATAGTCTGTTATCCCATGATACCAAATTCACTGAAACCAAAAAGCAAACAGAAAATTCAGTAGGGCAGATTTCCACAAACTGATCACATCCAAAGAATTACCCAGGATGCTTGTTAAATATTTAAAAGCCCCAGTTCCATTTATATCTATTGAATCTAAGTCTCCACAGGAAGGTTCTTACGATTGGGCAAGATTTGGAAGCACGCAGTATGTTATAAAAATATTCAATAGATTATAAAAAGTCACCCTATGCTGATTAACTACCCCCCTTCTTAAAGGTTGAGAAAAAGAGGGAAACAATCCTGTATCAGTTATTTTTAAGTGTTTGGTCCAACATAAAATGGGAGAAAATGTTCAAAGTTTCTGTTTTAACATCCAAATTATGTACTTACTACAGTTTTCAGCTTTTCTGTTGTCCCGGATCACTATTCTTTGGTTGATAGTGCTGAAGAGTGTTGTCCAATTAATGGTATGATAATAACATAGGTTGGTGTTGTCAGTAATATAGATGTTTCCTGCACTGATTTCCTTCAGGGACTGGAATTGTAGAGAAGTGATGCCCTGTTGTTTGAGGATAAGCAAGGAGAGGCCACTAAAGAGAGGGAGGGGGGAGAACAGAACAGTATTTATATGTATATATTAATAAATATTTTCTGGCCATGACTTACATTCTTGAAGTAAAATAAGGATGTCACATCTTACTCCAAAAAGAATGCAAATAGATCATAAAAAAGAGATTAAATCAATAAACTGTGACCTGAACATTATTTATTTACATGCTATATACCAAGTTTTAAAAGTAATCATTTGACCCCCAAAAGGAAAATGTTCATTTCTTGGAAGTATAAATATTAATGATATCTGTATATCTATTTACATACTTAGTACGAGTATATCTGCTCACTAGTTTCCTCACTATCCCCTAACCAAATAATTAAGAGCATCTGGCTGGCTCATTTGAAGGAGCAAACAGCTCTTGATCTTGGGGTTGTGAGTTCGAGTGTCACATTAGGTGTAGAGATTACTTAAATAAATAAAACTAAAAATACTAAATAATTAATAAATGTTTATGGAATGATTGTTCATCTACATCAAGTAAGACCTTAATTCTACTCCATTTAATAAATTTATATATGCTTTCAGAGGGTAAATATTGCAGAGAATGACCACAGATATTTAGCTTTAATTTATACCTCAGAAGCCAAAGTGTAATTGTAATAGTTGAAGAATGTATAAGTAAGGATAAGGGACATTAAAAATTGAAGAGAAGAATGAAATTAAGCTAAAAGTTAAAAAAAATACTCAGAAGGCTTGGACAACTGGGGAAAGCATCTCTAAAAATTAAGTAACAACTGTAGTGTGGAAACAAATTATCATTTCAAGGAAATTGTTTTACCATAGCCCACATTTTGTAATTAAGTTCGTTTTCCATTCTCTAAAGAATCATGTGTTTCCCACATTTAAATCAACTAATGAACAATATTTTACATTTTGGAGATCAAAGCTGTCCCCTTTTGTTTTATTTATAAATCTAAATATACTTTGCTGTCAACTCAGCTCAGAAGTTTTTCCATGCGTGTGTGTGTGTGTGTGTGTGTGTGTGTGTGTATATACATATATTATACATTATACATATATATACATATACATATACATATATTCTTATATCCATATCCATATATATATCCATATATATATTTGCCTTGAAAATAAGCTGATATATATATGTACGTATGTATGTGTATATATATATATGTATATGTATATGTATATATATATATATATATATTTAGTATGTGCATATTCAACTGAGATGTAATTCATTCTCTGAAATCTGTGCTCTCATCTTGTGCTGTTTATTACGGTGTGAATAATGCTTGACAGATTTTTAACATTTGGCTCAACAGATAATAAAAGTTGGTTGCATATAGCATTTGAATAGACTGTATCTCTCAACTATGCTTTTTTATTAAGTACTTTTCCCCTTTATAGTGTAAAACCTCTTACAGATATACCAGTTTTAATAGCAAAATTCAATAATATTTCTGTGAAATATTATTACAGAATATTTGATGATAATATTGATTTGAGGCATCTTTCCTTTTTAAGCAGAAAAAACTAAATCCTTTTATGTAAGTCAACTTTTAACTGTTCATAAATAAGAATCTCATACAGATGAAATCTGAAAAAAATAAAGCAGTGCCTTAATAAATATTAACTCATTCATTTTTACTATGTGAATAAAAATATTGATATTGGGCCTTTAGAACAGTGTCCTTCTGAGCCCTGATTGTTCTGTCCACTTTTTTTATTTAATTTTTTTTTCAAAGTTTATTTATTTTTGGGACAGAGAGAGACAGAGCATGAACGGGGGAGGGGCAGAGAGAGAGGGAGACACAGAATCGGAAACAGGCTCCAGGCTCTGAGCCATCAGCCCAGAGCCTGACGCGGGGCTCGAACTCACGGACCGCGAGATCGTGACCTGACTGAAGTCGGACGCTTAACCGACTGCGCCACCCAGGCGCCCCATGTTCTGTCCACTTTTAACCTGCATTGCACTTAGACTGGTGAGCCAAATCCTGAAATATCAGCCCTGTGATGCATGGTTCAAACGCTGGCACCAGAAACAGAACAAGAGCCTTCTGGTGAAACAGCATGTGTAACCCACACATGTAAGCCAGTCCCAAGTCATCCAATGCCATTTTTTAGTTATAATAACACATGTTTGGAATAAAAACATTTGATTTTATGGGGTCCTATTATGTACTCCATCCTACAAAACACTAATAATTGTTTTGAGTGATAAGGAGTTGAAACTCAAACTGCTTATTCTGCATACTTTATTTATTTATTTATTTGGTATCCTCCATACTGTAAAGCGCAGTCGGGGTATTTATCATTAGGCTTACCTTTGGAATTAAAAATGGAAACCCAATATTTGTAGAATAAATATAAAATAAAGGAGGCTGAAACTGTGACATACGTATGCATGATGCTACTTTTGAAATATGAAATACTTGTATCTCTGAACATATAAACACCCACCTGTAGAGTACTCTTCCACCAATGGTCACCAGGTTAGAAAAAACACTGAAGTCAGTCATGTTTGGAGGCCATGACTGTATGTTCAAGAAACCTAAAAAGATAAGGGCAGTAAAAAAACAAAACAAAACAAAACAAAACAAAAACCCAGAAACTCAGAATATCATTGCCTTAGTAACCATATTTAATACTGATTATTCTTGAAATACGGTTAAAATGTATCGAAAGATAGGAGGTAAAAATAAAAACACTCAATATTCCTATTTTGAGTCATTCTATCTCCTATTTCTTCTTCCGAGATTGAGAGCCTTACTCAAAATTCCCGGGCCAACAATACTCCATATAATGAATATCAAACTAATGAGCCAAAAATCTAGGTTTCTCAGACACATGGAATCATAGAACTATACATATTAAAAGATTTCAATTATTCTTAATTTGAAACATTTTTCTAAAATCAAAAAACTTAGTCCAATTAGATAAAGAGAAAAATACAGCTTTAATTTTTCTGGAAATCCTTTCCTACTTTACACTTATAACACCATTTGTCTACATTGCATCCTAATGCATTCATGTATATATTTAACCTTTCTCATTTAATTTGCCATTCTTTGACATAAATTCATATCCAATTTATGTCTATGAATCCCCTATCAGCTAGTATATAACAGCCCTGAACATATTAGGTGCTCAATAAAATATGTGCTAAATGAATGCTCCATGTCATCCGTGCCCAACAGTACTTGTGAAAACTAAATAGCAAAACATGGATTCAAAGACCAGTTGACAACAAAAAAGTAACACAAAAATTTCAAGGATATTTTATTTTATAAATTCCATGGGCTTTCCAAATGTGCACAGATAACATTTCAAATAGCATGAATTTTTAAAATTAGAATTGGCCTTGAAAATAAGTTGATTTCAATATCATGTAGTATTTTCAACAAAACACTAACATTCACAGAGTTCCTAGCACAGCAATCACACTTTTGAAACTTACCTGTTATCTCTCGAACGGTCCGAAAGACATTCAGTTTCTCTGGGTCTATGGCTTCAATTGCATTGTAAGGGTCCCTAGAGAATCAAGAAGAGACACAGCCAGATTTTAAATTACATAAAGGAGTGAAAACGTAAGAAATTGTGACTATAGTTATTGCACTCAAATTCAATTTTAAGTAGCAGTAGAAAGCTTAGCAATGTCTTGTCCAGTTTTCCACACTACAGAGGGAGAAGGATTAAAAGGTGCTTTGAGGACCTTTTTGATGATATGAGCTCTTTGTTGAAGGCTCTTCTAGACCTAGACAAATGGTCCAGGTTGACTATCCTAAAGAAGTCTCCAAATAGAACAAATCCATTTATAAACAATTTTATTTCATTTTGCCTTTTAAGGTTGTTCTTAATTAGGAAAAATACACTCTGTGAATAACTTATGGTGAGAACAACTGCCTTTTGGGCTCCTCAAAGCATTCTAAATTGCTAACAGCACCTACAATTTCATTAAATGGATATTAAAAAAGATGAAGTCAAATTTTTCTTTTTTGCTGTATCCTTACATTTGTTAGTGAATTTTTATAACATTGTATGAAAGTTACTCTTCATAAGGATTATTTAGAGCAGTCTTGTTCTTATCCGGGTTATTCATATTTGCTTTCATAAAAACAGGAAATACTTGCTTCCGTATTTATGAATCATACTAACATCTGAAATAAAATTTATAAGAAATTTAATAATATCCCAAAGGTGTAAATTTTGGAGATTTAAAAAATACCATTTCCTAATGCATAAATATATTTTGGCAATTAATGTTATTGACATATAGATGCCCAGGCTTTTAAAAATATGAACATAAGATACCCTTTAAAATTAAATATTTAATGGATTTTTTCAGAAGTTTTCTTCTTAGGAAGATGCCTTTCATGTATAATATACTGAACATTCAAAATAATTACAAACTTGAATCTTAAACATAAACACAATACCAAACATTTCTCAGTAATTCAAGTAATACCTTATGCTGTTTTAAGGAATACATTTTATTTTTAAGTTTTATTACTTTGAAAGACAACCTTGGAAATCCTGGGCAAGTAGAGACCTCATATCACTATATACCCTTCAGAGAAAAATTATATTCATTGACCACTTCTCAAAAAAAAAAAAAAAAAAAAAGAAAAGAAAAGAAAAAAGAAAGCAAATCTAAGAACAATGAACAGGTTTTCTTAGAAGCATGTATCCACCTGTAGCAATCAAATGAGTTTCATTCTTGCTGTGTACATCTGTTGTTTTACATCTTTGAGAACCTTCTTTTTTATTTGGGGAGTAAACAATTGGATAGAGTGATATATTGGATGCAGCCTTAATAGGGCTATCAATCAAGGTGCTCCACAAACAGATAGGCATATGGTCTATCTTAGGAATCTGAGTCTAAACCTACAGACATTTATTCATCTTAGCATTAGAGCCTTAAAAACACTATTAGCTCCAGTAACCTTGATCTCTGGAACCCCATTGTACTGGCTCTCTCAACTTGGTTCATCTGGGTATGCTCCTATACCACGAAGCATCCTATATCTTAAAAAACAAACAAACAGGCAACTACAGAAACTCTGCTTGCTTAAAAACAGTTTCAAACTAAGAAGTGCAATTGACACAACATAATACTAGTTTAACAGGGAGTGTTATGGAAGGCTTGGAGAAACACTGTAGTTTCCCCCATAACTCACACATAATTAAGATTTTCCTCAATGTGATATGAATGTCTCTCAAAAGCTTAAAGTCTAAATTAAATGTTCTGGTACACTTGTTCTATTTATAAATGAAGATACATTGAATGAATAACTATGCTTTTGCTGAATATGAAGCCAAAAAATTAGTTCACCATGGGGGAAAAATCTTGTTGTTACCATTTTTTAATGTGCAAAGACTTCTGTACGTAGACGTATCAGATCTGCAGTAGAATAAGCTTTCAACATTTGTTCTCTGATGGAAGGCAGTGTATAGAACAGCTCTGGTCATATAATCAAATATCTTGGCTTTATTGAGAAACACTCAAAATTCAGGGCAAGCACACAATAATGGGGTCAGTCCAAACCTATACTGAGAACACTTCTAAGTTGCCAGGAATGAAATGAGTTCTGGAATGTTCATATGAAGCCCAATGGACCACAGAAATTTTATATACTTAATTTGAGAGATTCAGGACTCTCATAAAATAAGTTGACAGAATCCTACTTACCAACTTCAAACTACCTACAGGGAGTTGCATCTTATAGCCACTTGAAATCCATAGTGCTTTAAAATCAAGAAATTCCCTAGCTAAATTCAGAGCCATGTGAACGAACATTATGTCCACCCTGTCATTGTATTTGGTGATCCAAAATAAAGCTCAGGATAGAGAGAAACATATTTTTACAATTCCACTGAAATTGCTTTATTTTTCACTAAACCCATTATCTCTTTTCCATTGTTTATCATCATGATACTGTATTATCTAAGCACTTCGTGTCTGTGTCTCATTGTGACACAGCATGAACATGCTTATTTGGTGAGCATTTTGTTACTCTAAGTACATGCACATGACCATTGTCAAACATGACAAAAGATGGAAGGTGAACATTCCTATGGATAACACTGATCACAGGTTTGCCTGTGGTTCCCATTCTAAATAAAAGAGCAAGAGTGCCTAGTCTATTTCTGGCAATAGCACTATTGTGCTAAAACATGCCAATTAAGTTTCTTGAGTTCTTGAGACACCTGGGCGGGGCAGTCAGTTAAGCGCCTAACTCTTGATTTAGGTTCAGGTCATGATCTCACGGTCATGAGATCCAGCCCCGAATCAGGCCCTGTGCTGAGTAGGAGCCTGCTTGGGATTCTCTTTATTCCTCTCTCAGCCCCACCCCCCCAAAACTAAGTAAATAAAAATTAAAAAAAAAAAAAACTTTATTGAGTTCTTTTATATATTAAAATTTTAATTGACAAATTGACAGTAAGCTTACTTATTGCAGAAACTTGTTTCTGAAAAGTATAATCTCATTTAGTTATGATTTTTGCCTATTTACTTTTAAAAATTTTTTTTAACATTTATTTATTTTTGAGACAGAGAGAGACAGAGCATGAACGGGGGAGGGTCAGAGAGAGGGAGACACAGAATCTGAAACAGGCTCCAGGCTCTGAGCTGTCAGCACAGAGCCTGACGCGGGGCTTGAACTCATGGACCATGAGATCATGACCTGAGCCGAAGTCGGCCGCTTAACGGACTGAGCCACCCAGGCGCCCCTTACCTATAAGTTTAAAGAAATACCTTAGCTATTTTACCCAAAGCATACATGAATTTAAATTAAAAAAAAGAGAGAGAGGGAAGATTGAAGGTAATAGGAATTGAGGCAAAACATGTCTTTAATTTACTAGAAGGTTTTTACATAAAGGACTCCATGTTACTCACATTTAAAGTCTCTCTCTACATGCACACATTGTATGCATGAATACACATAATGCCTATACGTTTATAAGATGTCTTAGGCTTACTGAATTAACTTTTTATCAGTACTTTCCTAAGATTAAGAGAAAGGCTTCAGAATATATGTTTCATACTGGCATGAGACTGGGAATGAGAACTATCACATATCACATATATATTTGTCCTGGAAATCCCTTATGTATTATACTTGAGACATAACACTATTAATTATAATGTTAATATTAAAATATTCCAAGCTATGTACTATTATTAAGAAGAAATAATAATCTTCTGAACTAAGGGATATGACTTATTGCCATGAAAATAACTTTGTCTTTATTTGTTTTTCAATAGTCTACAAAATAATCTGTTACACTGTATGTTGTGCTATAAACTGGATATAGTCATTGAGATTTTTGTTTAGCACTGCCTTCTTGGTTATTTTCTTTCTCTCTCCCCTTCCTCTCTCTCTCTCTCTCTCTCTCTCTGTCTCCTTTTTTTTTTTTTTTGTACCATTTAATGTTTTACAAATATGCCAGGTACTTGACTAAGCACTTAAAAATAATTTTTGTTTTTAAGCCCTACAACAACCAGAGAAGGTAGGTATTTATTTTAATCCCTACAACATCCAGAGAAGTTTATTTAATAAACTCAACTCTCAACTTTACATAAGAAACTGAGCATTTGACATATTATGGAAGCCACGTAACTCAGTAAAATTGTCTACAGTGATTCAACTCAGTCTAGTCTGGATCAAGTTACTGAAGAAGGAAATTTAACTCTTACTTTCTGAGCTCATTTTTTAGGAGAGGTTTTGTTTACCATTATATTTTCAATCATGTGAGTCAATTTTCTATAATTCATTTTCACCCGAATCAGTTAGCAAGGTTGTTTCCCTTGAAAGTCAGGATGCATCTAGTATTTTGTAATGATTCTTCTCATAAATTTGTGGATATATGGCATCTATTGTGCAATATATGTTTTTTATTGTGCAATATATTTTTATATCTTGACATATCTGCTTCCCTTTTTTCCCATTTCTTTATTAATATTTACTCTATTCTAGATGTTAGGTCATTCAGGATATGTAAAATCATTTTACAATTAGTATAAATCCAGTCTTTTGATAAATATGCTCCATAAGGAGCCAAAACTAAAATAACAATTCCGAACTGCCCTAGATGGTCTTTTAAACCTCCCCATGCATGGTTTATCTGTAAGATTAACCATCAGTTGGTGCTTTTGTTGGTTTCATTATCCTTCTATACTCACAGAATTATTGCTGTGGTTCTCAATGGGGGCAATATTACCCTACTGAAGGGAAGCTGGGACATTTGTAGAGGTGTATTAGTTGTGACAGATTAGGGGACACTACAGGCTTTTAGTAATAACCCCAAGCACCAAAAAATTAAAGTCTCCATCACAGAAAAGGTTTGCCTTATGTCTTGAACAACCTTAAAATGTCCCACCCAATTAAGGACTCATGTGCACAAACTTCATAGCTGATCATACTTTGACTGTGTGTAATTCTGTATTCATGTTGCCTCTATTTCAATGATATTTAATTCCATCTTCCCCTTGCATATAACAAATATGTCTGTTACTTATTACCTATTTCAGTGGTCAGCTGTTCCTCTGCTCTTTATTTCCCCATACTTCTGGCACAAAATGACTTCTATTCTTATTTCTAATAAATCCAAACTTTCTTTACAAAGTAAAAGCGAGCATTTTCCTATCAATACATATTTTATTATACATTACTTTTGTTGTATTTCTTTTTTTTTAATTTTTTTCAATGTTTTTTATTTATTTTTGGGACAGAGAGAGACAGAGCATGAACGGGGGAGGGGCAGAGAGAGAGGGAGACACAGAATCGGAAACAGGCTCCAGGCTCCGAGCCATCAACCCAGAGCCTGACGCGGGGCTCGAACTCACGGACCGCGAGATCGTGACCTGGCTGAAGTCGGACGCTCAACCGACTGCGCCACCCAGGCGCCCCTGTATTTCTTCTTTAAATTACAATTGGAGAATTATAATCACTTAATAAAATTATTGATATAGGTAGGCTATATTATCTATGATTTTTATTTCAGAATTCAAAAGGAAGTATGAAAATACTATGTATAAGATGGATGTTGCACCTAATTAGAATGAAAACAACTTTTCTAGTGCAATTTATGACCTTATATTTTCAAATATTTCCCCACACTGATGGACCTGAGGCCAATTCATTTATTATGCCCATGTTAAAGCAGGCAACGTGAATTAAGTGGGTATGTCTTCCTATTTCTCAGAAGATGCTGTTAACATGATATGATCTTTCATTCATGGTGATATGTGCTTTTGAAAATAGTTACAATGAGGATATATTGTTTTAGTAAATGTCATACATGCATTCAATTATATAGGTGCACTTAAATGTAGACCCAGGTCTCCTACCCAGTAGGGCCACGGAGGTGAGGATAGCAATGCGAATGGGTTCGAGGGTCAGTAGCAACTATGGTAAGTTTGGTTATCCCATCTCAAAATGGCTAGAACTGGGGCACCTGGGTGGCTCAGTTGGTTGGGCGACCAACTTCAGCTCAGGTCATGTTCTCACAGTTTGTGAGTTTGATTCCCACGTCAGCTCTGTGCTGACAGCTCAGAGCCTGGAGCTTACTTCAGATTCTTTGTCTCTCCCTCTGTCTACCCCTCCCTTGCTCACACTGTGTGTCTCTCAATAATAAATAAACGTTAAAAAAATTTTTTTAAATAGCTAGAACTACACAGCTCCAACAGATTGTTGCCATATAGGAGGATGTGCTAAGGGTAACCAAGTCTACATATTTTAAATGAGAAGTTAGAAATCTTGATGATATATATTTATTTTGTAAACATTGTTTGGGCTGAATATAACATACCTGGGGCAGAAAGTGTGGACATACCATTACAGTATCTGGCATGAACCCATATTAAAAGCTACATTTTAAAGTAATGGTTTATGCAATAAGATCTACTATAATTTATTTGTATGGAAAGAAATACTTTGTTCTATTTCTCTCACTTTTCCTATTTGGACACATTTATCCATGATGTGTTAAATTATTTTGCTTCTAGAAATGATGTGATATATGTTTAGAGTTAAGATTTTGAATTGAAATATGTGAGTAATATTCTTTATCTGTAGCCTGTAGCACTAATATTTAGGGATTAAGAGTAATATAGATAAATAGATAAAATATAAAGTAAAAATATTGACATTTTTATTACAATTGAAAAAATACAAACTTGGTTGTTTTCCCAGTTAAAATCAGCAGGTGGTTCTGTAATGAAGGAGCCAAGAAAATGTTACAATTTTTATTGCTAAAATGAAATTCATTTAATAGATTTCGTATAATAATACTAATTTCCTAACCTAAGGAAAGAGAAAAAGATACATCAAGGCAAAGAGAATTTCTAAAAGTTTAAGAGAATTTCAACTTACTGATTTGTTTTCTATGAGAGATTTTTTTTTTAATTTTTGTTAATGTATATCTTTATTTTTGAGACAGAGAGAGACAGAACATGAGCAGGAGAGGGGCAGAGAAAGAGGGAGACACAGAATCTGAAGCAGGCTCCAGGCTCTGAGCTGTCAGCACAGAGCCTGACGCAGGGCTCAAACTCATCAACTGCGAGATCATGGCCTGCGCTGAAGTTGGACGCTCAACCGACTGAGCCACCCAGGCGCCACTCTATGAGAGACATTTTAAAAGAAACATTAAGGGAGCCTGGGTGGCTCAGTTGGTTAAGCATCTGACACTTGATTTTGGCTCAGGTCATGATCTCATGGTTTGTGAGTTCCAGCCCCACATTGGACTCTGTGCTGGCACCATGGAGCCTGTTTGGGATCCTATCTCTCCCTCTCTCTCTGCCCCTCCTTGAACTAATCAGTTAGAGTCTGAATGAAATTCCTCACTGTACCCATTGATACAGTTTCCCTAAGCATATCTAAAAATATGGCAAGCTTTCTGAAATTTGTAGATTTGAGGAGAATGTCCTACAAATACATTTTAATAAATATATAAATGTATATTGTCAAATATAAGTAGTTACTAAACTCATAGTCTGAATATACCTCAAAACTGTGGTTTTTACTATCACTGATGGTAAAATCTGGCATTTGACTTTGCTGGAGAGGAGCATTAATGTTGGGCCAAAAGGAATCAAACAGACAAAGCTAAAGAATCCTTTAAGCTTTGTCTACACTTTATAAAATAATTTTCTGCAAAAATTTAATACTGACCCATGAATACCAGTGACAAGGAAGATCAAATTCCCATTGATTTTGGTGCAGTTTATGAATTTGTCAATGTTACTGGAATCCACGGTCTGAGCTGACATCAGTGATCCTGTGCCAATGCCATCACAAGCTGTAGAAACAAGACTCACAGTCAAGAAGGTGAGAAACTTTGATCTCAGTCAAGAAATCATTGCATTTTTATTATAAAATAACAGTTTTTTTCAATTATAAAATGGAAAAAAAAAGTTCATCATAAGAAATAAACTGTTTTCTAACATAAAATAATCATTCATTCATGCAACATTTACTGATGGGCCTACTTTAAAATATTGTCCCTGCATTATAGTCTAGTGACCATGACTCATAAAAATCATATCTTATATCAAGTCCCAGTATACCCACACAGCACATACATAACTAAAACAACTTTTAACAATCAACACTAGCCCTTGCCACATAAAGTCAACTATTTTCTCATCTGTTCTAAGATATTATTTTTAATACTTTTAAATCACTTGAGGAAAATTATTTCATGGCCTAATGATGGTCTACAACCTGTGGTTTTAAAAATATTGGTCTTATTAAGAATATATATTAAACAAAGTACTAGTGAAATGAGTTGTAATCAGAATCAAGAGCCATTTAAGTATTTACATTTAAATTCTTAAATTGAGTGTTACCTACACTTTCTGAGCACTACTTAAAGACAAAACAAAACAAAGTATGTGTATTTGTGTGGGTGTGTGGAGAGGGTGAGGGGGGAGAGAGGGAGGGAGGGAGGGAGAGAGAGAGAGACAGAGGAGAGACAAAGAGAGAATGTAGTCTAAAAGTAAGTCTGAAGTTTGCCCTTTTAAAAGGCACTTTTTGATACTTTGGAAAGCTTAATATCGTTCAGAAAATTTGGACTCTACTTTCATCCTGCTTAATTTAAGTTTCATTCTGGTAAGGAATTTGAGTACTGCAGCTAGAAGGGATTTCTTTCTCCACTAATATTCTATGACATGGATTATCTGCAACATTTATTTAATACTTACAGTAAACTTTCTTGTCATTTTATAATCTCTCAAGATAGTTTTGAAGACCTGGAGAGTAAATATCATGTTATTTGTCCCTTTGCACCCCTTCATATATACAGCAGATCATTTAGCGTAGAGTGGCAAGCGACTAAGATGGGTTCTTGATGCCAAAATAATCATGTGATCCCTTGTTATATGCATACTTCTAAGATCTGCTACATATAGAACAAAACAACTTTTTTCCTGTGTTTCTATCAAAGTGCAGTCTGCATTTTACCTGCATCATTTACTATAGATCATTCAAAATCAATAATACACACTGTTGAGACAGTTAGTACTTTGGGGAACTATTCAAAGCCCTGGGAAAGTGTGTGAGGGAAGGTTTGGTATGGGAGTGATGTGTTCAGAGAAGCGAACTTAGCTGGTCCATTAAGAAGTACAAGGAAAAACCTTGGTGTAGGTCCCAGTTCTAGCCAAAAATAATCTCAGCTGTCACTCACCTTTTGGGCAAATATCAGTGCAAGGTTTACACATTTTAATCCCATTTTCTTCTACTTCCATCTTGGAACTAGGGCAGGCACGCACACAAGAACTGGAATCCACCACAAAGTTATCTGATTTTAAAAAAGGTAAAATGAGCAATAATGGTGATGCTAAGCAAACAACTTTAAAATAAGGTATTTTAGGGCTTGACAATGATTGGCATCATTGGTAGTATACACGTCTCTTTCCTTAAAACATCTCCGTTTAAATATCTCAGCCTGAAATAGAATCTATGAGCATCCACATTCAAATCCAAGGGCAGCATGTGTTAACAATGGTTAGTACTTGCTTGATTACTGCTCCACATCCTGAATTGCCCCCAAGATAGAGAGAATTTCTTTTATAGACATAGGAAACTACATGACATTTAGTTTGTGTTTTTCAATAGTTCCACTTCATTTCATGTCATGATGCAAGTTTGAAGCCTAAAAATACTTCAAGTTACATGAGGCACAAATGAAGCTGAAGTTGAATTGCCTTGGATCAAGAAAGTGCACTTCATATCCAGGAGGAAATGTTTAAAATGTGTTCTATCTTTCAGTGGAATGTCATATAAACTGTTCCCTAGTTTTATATGAAGAAACAAAATGGGATTTGAAAGGCAGCATCTTAGGAAAGGTATACTAAATAAACCAGGTATATACAATTACCTGACACAGTGGTAAAATGTTTAGGGGTCCAGTGATCTGGAATATGCCATGACATTGTCTCCTCCCAAAAAAAGAACAAATCATTGCATCGAAAGCCTCCCACAACAAAGAGAAAACACAATACCTGCTAGGCCACTTTATATTTCAAAGGCAGTATCCTTCCATATCTGGGAATACTGCTTCTGGCCTGATATTCAGTGGTATGGAAGGCTTTTGGCCTTGAAGGGGGCTCAGATCAGGAAAGGCATATCGTGCAAGTCCAGTCTGGGATGCAAGCAATTATGCGACTTGGGTAATAAAACCCAAGAGGCTATCGGTAGTAGGAGTGTCTGTTGTGGGAAAATAAGTCATGTGGAGTTATGGCACGTCCCAGCTGGAAAATCATATTGAGACCTCCACAATTCTATAGCTAAGCCACACAATCTGTAGCACATAATCGTATGCTATTTAATACACAACTCCTGATATGCTTCTGGCTCCTGGTAGAGATAGAGCACCTAACCATGGGTCATTGATTGACCTTCTAGTCAGAATTACCCATCACAGGGGCACCTAGGTGGCTCAGTCAGTTAAATGTCTGACTCTTGATCTCGGCTCAGGTCATGACCTCCTGGTTCATGAGTTCGAGCCCACGTAGGGCTCTGCAGTAATAGCACAAAGCCTGCTTGGGATCCTCTCTCCTTCTCTTTGACCCTCCCCAACTCGTGCTCACTCTCATTTTTGCTCTCTTTCTCTCCCTCAAAATAAATAAATAAACTTAAAAAAATTAAACAAAGGTTTGCCCATCATGCATCAGGTTTTATTAGAACCATGATGTCATAATGTTGGCCATGTTCAACAGGAATCTACCCCAAGATAGAAGCAGTATATTTAAGATTGGATGTGAATCATGGCAGAGGCATAAGTAAACACATAAGCAGGTAGCCCAG
Organism: Herpailurus yagouaroundi; assembly: GCF_014898765.1. Taxonomy (NCBI): domain Eukaryota; kingdom Metazoa; phylum Chordata; class Mammalia; order Carnivora; family Felidae; genus Herpailurus; species Herpailurus yagouaroundi. The sequence continues at coordinate 89,485,287 of NW_024412395.1, forward strand.
ACTCCTCGTGCTGGCACCTCTCACTCAGCTCATACCTATGTCTGCGTGGGGGCCAAAAGAGGGCACTTGTGAGAGTTAACAGACGAAGACAAAAATTAAGTTTGCTATGTGGGTGCAAGCCGCTCAAAATGAATGGCAGTGGCCCTGCGGCTCACTCAGGAGCAGACTTGAAAGACAGTGGCAAGGAAAAAACCTACCAGTGGGCATAGTTCTGGATAGTTCAGATGATCACTTACTTTGTGCGGAACACACAGTAAGTATGGACTTGCAGTAAGTATGGACTCATGAGCAGTAGTTTGCCATGGGAGAAGAAATATTAGGAAGTCTGGGACTGAAGGAAGTCTGCGGCGGAGGGATGTATATGAATCCATGGGAGTGGGCAGTGAAGATCTTTGCATTCCCAGTTAACATCCACCAGAGGGCATCCACCACAACAGAAGGCACATTGTTGACACTGCATTGCAGCCTGTTCCCTTCCTTCTCTATATCCTTCTGTAGTCATTCTGAGAACACTCCTCCTTAAGAACCCAATCTCTGTGTGAGGAGAACCAAGCCTGCAACATCTGAATACACTGCATATTATGTGGCCATCCTTTCTGCAAGGTCTTCAGAAATACCCCATATTTAAACACCTCTACAGTTTTGCAGCGATATATATCAAGTGGAGTAAATACAAAGTATAAAAACCCTCATATCAGTCAGGTACAGATTTTGCAGCCAAACGAGTTGCAAAAAATATTTGTCTGTAATTTTTGAATGTTAGAATTCTGGGTTGGAGATTGTGGACCAGTATTTAAAAGCTAAATGTCTTTGTTTTCCCAAAATAGTTCATGCCTCATGAGCAGGGCCCTACAAATATTTGAATTTTACATAGATAAATACTGAAGTGTTTTTAAATCAGTCTGTAATTTGATTGACCTAAACTATTCCAAGGAAGGAAATTTATGAGGTATCTAAGGAAACTGGGCATGTAATTTCACAAAATAGTTCTCCACTTGCCACAATTTAGGTGTTAAAAGCTTATATGCATAACTATTCTTTTAACCAATATAAAAGTATGTAATAATAATGATGAGAATTGTCATTGTTTTCAAACACTTGTTTTTATATACTGTCCCTCTGATTCTTTTTCCCCAAACCTTTGATCATTATAATAACTCTAGGAAAGACAGAACCATGATTATTACTATCCACCTCGTAAGGAGAATACAGAAAACTAAATAGTTCATTTAAAATCACATAAGTAATAAGTGCGCAGAGCCAGAAACCATAACCACTCTAATCCTATGTCCTTCACACTTCCTATTCAATCACAGACACAAAACAAGAAAACATAATAGCGGTATGATGTAGATTGTAAAACCTTCTTCTTTTAAATGAGTATGTGGACAAATGTAGTCATTCTTTTTCTTAGGTAAAACAATGAAGAAATAATGTCCCATTGCTCACTCTGGAGCAAACGTGAAGACATACATTATACTGAATTCTTGATGAAAGTGAAGCTGGTCACTTGGAATTCCCAGGATGAGTTATCAATTTTGTAAAGATCTGTCAACATGCCCTTCACATCTATTGTTATTGTTTAAGATTAGATTTGATATTAAAACTATCATGCTACACAATCTATTACAAATAAGTAATCAGAAATGATATTAGGTAAAAATTCATTGTGATTAGAAGCAGACCTCATTCATTACAAAGCTTGCTGGCACTTAACTAATCACTTTTTTGAGAAACAGTATCATGTACAAATACACTGAGGTATAGTGAAAACAGTGAGCTTAGAAGGCAATGACACTACATTCTAACTTTAAGCATGACACTCCTTTGCTGAGACTTTGGACCAATCACTTTAATTTTTTGAACTTTAATTTTCTTATTTGTGAAATGGTAGCAATAGGACCTAAATCCAAGTATATCCAACAATGTTATTGCAAGTTTTAAATTACAATAAATCTATATGAAATTTTTTGGTTTTTAAATGATGATCTCATTAAATTGGCTATTCTCATCTTGTTACTTACGTGGGCATTTCTTGACACAAAATGCTCCATATGTATACTTTGCATTGAAGTTATGTTCCAGCTGAAAGGTGGTTGGATTGTAGACAAAAGTTTGGGGACATTGAGTAACACACGCTCCACTGTCATTGAAATTCATGCAGGCCTGCAACATAGCAAGTATTAATTTCATCTAAAAATAACCTTCATAACTTGTTAAAAGAACATTGCTGTAACAGCTTTGTGAGAAGGATGTATTCTTTATTATTATATTTATATTTTTACACACGTGTTCTATACTTATTTCACAAAAAGTATAAAATTTGACACTTTTTGGTCATTAAGTGCTTAGTGTTAAGTTCTAACTTGTTTTGGACTTCTAAAATTTTATAAAACTGGTTTTCCAGTGCCAATGAATATACCATCTCTACAAAGTTATTGATGTTCAAGTTACTTAGTCTCTGTCCAGTGGTCTCCAAATTAATAATTGGTTTAAGTTATTAAAATTAGCTCACAGTGAAAAAAAATTTTGACTCACACCATTCAAAGTGTTTATGCGGAGTCTCAGAGTCTGGCACTGGCAACTGACTTCCCAATTCTACAATCTAGATTGTCCTTAAAGCTGGTATTTGGAAAGTTCAGTGCCGGAAGCAGCATGAGAAAGTACATTGGTCATCACTGTGTGGTGAGGAAACATTGGTGAGGAGCCATTTACACTGGACTTGAAGAAAAGGTTTTGGAAGGTGACTAGTCCGTGTAAATACAGAGTATTTGATGCTGAAATGAAGGGAAGCAGACATACTTAGCTCATGATTAAATAATGTGCTGCCATTTCCTGTGTGGCTTTCATCATAATACCACACCATTTAGTAAAAGCCATCAAGTTCAAATAAAACAGTTTGTTTCTGCTGACTTACCTATTTGCATTGAGACTTCATTTGTTAATATGTTCAAATGCATTTGATAAGAATTAAAAACAATTTTGCCACCTGAGAGGTATTTGATATAAAATATATGTAACGTACATATACATACAAATTATACACACACACACACACACACACACACACACACACACACACACACATATATACACACACACACACACACATACAAACATGCCTTTCAAAAGAGTGGATGAACTAATTCTCTTAATTGAACAACTTAAACCTTCAGAGGAATAATTTAGGCCTTGGAAGGTAAGCTCATATGAACTCTAGCTATATTTTATATTTCATCATAAATTGTATGTATGGTTATTAATAAGCACTAATTCATTTTGTTTCTTCAAAACATTTTCTTCATCAATTGTTGTTTTAGCAAGTGCTTCATCACAAACATGACAATTCCCTGACAATGGCCTACTAGATGCATAATCAGAACGAGACTCACTCATGATACATTATTCACTACGATGACATTTTCCAGGAAGAATCTATTAAAAAGCAATCAGGAAAACTCAGTGAGTTTTAATTTATGGCTATAAAACTTCATGTGTCCTCATAATTGCTTTACGAACATACTTTATGCAGTGTTGTGCACAGACTGCTTGGCAACAAAGGGACATAAACCAGAGGAATCAAACAAATTTACCTTCCAGACTGCACACAAAACAACGGAACTTACACCAAGGCCTCGGTCTGGCATTCTTGAACATTCTGTACCAAATGCCAAAGTGGAGTCATTGGACCATTCCATAAAAGTAATGAAATGAGAATTCTAAGGCTCACCAGGCACTCTGCTTATCATGATAATGGAACCATGAAAGAATGGCTATCGTTTGTGTTTCTTGTTGTTACTGCTTTGGAATTGTTACTATAACACCTGTTCAGTGTCCCCCGCCTCAGGCTTTACCCCATATCAAGTGATAGGCAAGGGAAAGCATCTCACTTCAAAACCTGCTGAGCATCCTCCTTAAATTTTTGACATTTTTCTTTTCTTTACTTCTTCTTCCCTACTCACTTCTGCAATATATACTTTTGTTTCAATATAGGATTAGGGTAGAAAAATTAAGTTTCTTGTAACATTAAGAAAATTAAGAAATGACTATATCATAAGAGGTTTAATTTATGTTTTGCCTATTTTCAGAGTTGTGTCATTTAAAAAATGTTCAATTCTTAATATATATGTGTATTCTCTGGATATTTCAGAATAGGAAAAAATGAATATCTCTGTTCATTGTTAATAGCAAAAACAATTACTTATTTTATTATTTTTAGCATAAAATGAAAACAATGTCTGTGTTTATGAAATTGTGGTAACTATAGTTCACAGAATTGTCTGTATTCAAAAGAGCAGAAATAACTGTATTGGGGATATTAAAATGTAATTAAAACATGTCCCCAAAAAGCTATAAATGTTAATTTTAAGGAAAGAAAACTGTCCTTTTCTAAAATAAAAATCACACTGATTAGCATATAAATTGCTTTAAGCATGAGTTTGTAAATCTTATAAATTTTGAATAATATTAACTTGTAAACAAAATATACTGGGAAATAGTTAAATGAATAAATTTATGAATAATCTTGAAATCAAGAGCTATAATCTTGAAATTTAAATTCAGGAAATAAAATTCAAGAGCCCCCACTCAGAAAATTCAATGATGCAACAACATAAACAGGTAATCAATGTAAATTTTGGAAGGGCACTATTAGCTTTTAAAAGATATCTCAATATCTTTTTATCTTTTCCCCTTCTCATTCTCCAATACATCTCACCTGTAATATAAATTATGTCTGAAAGACATAATTCATTCAGTATAACAGAAACATCATAGTTAATCAATAGCCACCCAGTGAGGAGATGTATTATAGGAAGGCAAAACATCTTCTTAATCCTAAAATGTTAAATTCGATCTTATTTTAATGAGAAGTTAAAGATTCGGTATGCCCGAATCCAACTAGAAAGGAGGGAGATCAGGAGACTAAAAGGGGATCTCCAAGACTTACAAAGCAGTCGGTGTCTTTTGGTCCTGAGCAACCTCCAGCACATTCTCTATGACAGCAGTCACTGACATAGGGTCCATAGCACCTGCCGTCACACTGTTCTGCACACACCGTCCTTGTCACTGCAGAAGGCAGAGATGAGACTTTGATCAAAGTCAGCCACCAAGAGAAACTTCTAAGGTGCTTTGGAGTAGCTGACAAAGGCTGAGCTCTCAGGTAACAACACTCAACCCACCACTGACTCAATTCAGCTAATATGTACCAAATGAAGTCTGCAAAATTACTGTACAAAAACCTTCAAAAATTAATACATACTTTTGTTTTTATCTTCTTTCTTGTTCCAGAAAGCACCTCTCGTATTTTACAAAAATATTGTACAACTTAGCAGGAAAGAATCAAATTTGAAGTAACTGAGTATGGCATTTTGGCAGGGTACAAAAAATGGAGTCAGCAGTGAAATCAATTCACAATGTGCACAGTAAGATTTTATGGCAGAAGGTATCCCCAGAAATAATCCAAGCTTTTTAGTAGTCAAGGGAACATAAACTTTTACATGATTCACATTATATCTTACAAGATTCATATCAAGTAGATATATAAATAACGATACAGATACAGATAACTGGTCAATAGTAGCATAAGTGTTTCTATTGTTGAGATTTAAGTAAAATTTCCACCAAGATTCCTATGTAAGGAACAGTGCAATATCCTCAAAAGAAGTGAGGGAGGAAGGGAAGGAGCAAGGGAGGGAGGGAGGGAGGAAGGAAGGAAGGAAGAGAGGAAGGAAGGGAGGAAGGAAGGAAGGAAGGAAGGAAGGAAGGAAGGAAGGAAGGAAGGGAGGGAGGGAGGGAGGGAGGGAGGGAGGGAGGGAGGAAGGAAGGAAGGAAGGAAGGAAGGAAAGAAAGAAGGAAGGAAGGAAGGAAGGAAGGAAGGAAGGAAGGGGCACATTCATAGTGGACACAACCAAAATTCCCATTGGTCTTTTCTTACAACATCCTTTGATCCAAGCTGACAGCACTGTATCGAGGTATGCTTTAGTAAAATCAGTGCAATAGGCTGGGCATCAAAATTATAGCACTGAGGGACACTTATTTCACTTATTCCAAAGAGATACTTTTTAAGTATTTAGAGAAATAAATGTTACAGAATATATATAGCACATCCCTTCTTGGCTTCCATATTTCCACTTCAATCTGCTTTCCTTTCATCTTTTTAAACAGTTCTTCAAAGCTTCCTTCATTGCTACTGTAGAAAGACTCTGACCTTTAAACAGTAGTATTCCCCCAGTTGGTCTTGACAGCTTTCTTTGGGTTATGGGCTCATGCCTAGATGAAACCATTAATTCCCTACTTTTCACACTACTTATAGATAGATGACATCAGATCCAAATCTGAATTTTCTACTGAGCAGCAGCAAGTATTACCAGGTGCCTACAAAAGACTCATTTAGATACCTCAAGATGTACAATGTGGAATGTACACTTTCTCACCTCCACCAGTTGAGTATATCTGTCTCCTTTGTTCCCTTCTCTTAATTAGTACCATCCATCCAGTAGCTTAGTTAAAAATTTGGGATGTGTTTTCTATTTCTCCTTTGCCCTCACTCTCACTTCGCGTACCTAACAAAATTATCAAATAAAATTGCTAACTAACAGTCCTCATTACTGTCCCTCCTCTCTATTCCAACTTTTTCAAAAACGTATATCTAAATTATTACATAGCCTTCTAAAAGGTTTCTCGGATCCCAATTAATCCTCTATGCTGCTCGAAAAGCAATGCTTGAAAATACAAGCCACTGCTTATAAATCAGTGTTGTTTCACAAGGTAAAACTTGTCATCCCTGTACTAAAGGAGGAAACCCATAGCAAGGGATAAAAGTGCTTCATCAACTAAACACCACCCCTATCTATACTGGTGTCTCTCACTGTGCTTTTCACATCCATCCATACACAAACACCACTTGTGATTCCTGATTTCTTGCATCGTTTGCAATTTTGATTCTCATTGCCTTTTTATAATGCTCTCATCCATGCTAAAAACCCTTCTTGTCTTCTTATCCTGGAAAATATTCATCTATAAGATTATATTCAGATGCCATTTTCTCTCTGAAAACTCCAGATACATCGCTAGGATGAGTTATTTTATCACTGTTTCTTCTGAACAAGGAAGAAAGTTAATGCAGACTGTGTGGTCTGAAGGACTACGCCCAAATCCTAACTCTATTCTTGTGATATGAACAAGTTACTGAATATCTTTGTATTTCATTTTGCTGGTTTTAAGATGGATTTAGTAATCATATGTGCCTAATGGGATTGAAGATAAATAGAGACATAGGTATAAAGTGCTTCACATGGCCCCTGTTAATAGTTCTCAGGTTAGATATTATTATTGTACTTTACATTGTATCTTTTTTTTTTTTAGGTTTGTTCCCTCTACTAAACTATTAGAGTAATTTTTTGAAGTCTATTGTCTTATTATTGATGTTTTTCTCCTTAGGGACTGGTACAGTGCTTGACACTTCCTATACAAGAAAGTAAGTATCCTTTCCAACTAAATAAATCATATATTGCCAACTCAGTGAAAGCATTTGGGTACTGCTTAATGGACATATCAAAGGAAAAGAAAAACATGCAGAGAACTAAAGAGGTAGGGTACTAAACCCTGTAAATAGACAATATTAAAATACCCAGAAACACAGCATATCAAAATGCAAATAACTGAATTATTGCTAATTCATACATTAGACTTAAATGCTCCTTAAATTTTGTTATTATTTCATGATTCTACATTTTCACTTGGACCCTGTTTATTTGAACATGATTATGATATTCATAAAATAATATATAATATTTAAGTATGAACTATATTCCTTTTTTGGACTTGATTATATTCTTACCTAGGTAGTAAAAGCAATACAAACATTAAATAGTTTAAACTGAAACATTTGGATTAATTCCCTGTCTTGCTTTTATTTTGTAAAAATAGAGTTATCTGATATAGAGGATTTTGAAAGACAGATTTTTAAGTCTGGATTTGTGACAGCGTATTTTGTATTTGCAGCTTGGGTCACATTAAATTTTGAAATAAATTATTTCTTTTGTAAGTATTCCAATAGAAAGTTCTACATAGTAAATCGATTTGTCCTATTCTTTTACCTTCCTTTGCTCAAATCTCATTCTTTCAGTGAAGTCTACCCCTATTTAATACTGAATCCGTTTCAAATTACTGATTCCTGATGGATGCTACTCTTTTTTTCTCTTTCTTTCTATTTCTCTCTTTCTCTCCCTCTCTTCTCTCTTTCTTTGCCTCCTTCCTTACATCTTTCCTTCCTTCTTTCATCTTTGTTATAGCATTGATCACCACCTAACATATTTTACAACTCATTTATTACATATTTTGTTGGTGTTTTCCAATGTTTAGAACTGTACCTGTCATGCATGTAATTGTTATTTATATTTCATATACATTATACATACACAATACATATACATATACATATACACTACATATATGAAATATGCCCAAATAAATTATATCTACTCATTAATTCTTCATATTCATACATTGGACTTATGTTGATGTTCCTATCTTTTATCCAAGTAGTATATTTATTTAGATATTCTAATTATACCATATAAAGAAAATACTTTTAATAGAGATTTTGTAAAAAATAAATTCTCATATAATTCCTCTCTTCCAGATTTAACAAGGCCTTTTTGAATGTACCAAAGTTGTTAACTGAAATAGCAGACATATGTTAAGTAAACAAATTATTAGATTTAAAATAGGTATTATCCCAGTATAGTCTATTAACTTGCTTTAACTTGACAGGCATTGCTCAGCTGGAAATAGCACAAAATGAGTCAGCATTAATAGCATATAAATCACACCATATTTTAACCTTAAACACATATGACTGTTAATTTCTATTTTTAACTCTATGGTGGTTTAAGGTAAGTATGCAAAATGTTTCAGTTCTCTTTGTTTATATATTTTGGTCTTTCCTGTCAATTGAGAAAATTAATGTAGATAATGTTTATAAAGATAATTAACTATTAATTTATTTTAAAATTATATATAAAATGTTCCTATTGAGTTCAATTCTCTTATTGAGTATACTATTTAAGTATGAAAATAATATTTTAAAATCTAATCTATCATACTTCTATCTTAAGTTCAATAATAATTATTATGTTCTGAAATTAAAAAAAATTAACATTTATTCTTTTTTGAGAGACAGAAAGAAACAGAGCATGAGTGGGGGAGGGGCAGAGAGAGAGGGAGTAACAGAATCCAAAGCAGGCTCCAGGCTCTGAGCTGTCAGCACACAGCTCGAAGCAGGTCTTGAGCTCACATACCGTGAGACCATGACCTGAGCCAAAGTTAGGTGCCCAACTGATGGAGCCACCCAGGTGCCCCTATGCTCTGAAAATTTTAAAGCATGTAGATGAAATTATTCATTCATACGTGTTGAGTCAACTTTAAATTGTTCAAAATAGCAATTTTATCTATCAAGTGTTCACATAACTCATACTTTTTTCAGGACACTTTGATCTTAGATACACCATTCCATTTCAAGAACCTGCAAAGAAACATCTCTCTAAGTCATTACTTTTGAAACTTTTGACTTAAGATATTAAAAAGAGAATTATGGGTTTTGCTTCAGAAGCAGTCTATAATTCATTTTAAAAATAAAAAGAAGTATGATATATTCAACAGTAAATAGCACTTCTTGCTATCCCAGTGTTCATATGCCTTAATTCCATTTGAAAGTTCAGTAAGTATGAAATATATTTAGAAGTGTTTGCTTGATAGGTAAAAATATAAGTAAGCAAAAAGAACAAAACAACAAGGTTAATCTCTAAACAGTGATGTGACACAGTTAAGAAACATTTTTTTCACATTGTTATATGAGATTTATTTTTAGAAAGAAAACATTCCCTTTGTATAATCTATTTAATGGCATTTATTGATTAATAATACTACTTAATATGAATTAAACACATCAAACTCTGCTCATATTTTATTATGATGGAAACACAAAACAAAACAACAGTCCCTGAAATCAATGAGATAACTCACTTAGTCTCCATGGGAACATTGAGTTATAATTGCTTTCGTTATATTAATTTCCACCCTTGCCTGAATATTATTTCATTAGATATTCCCCTCTCATATTTAGTATCCTTCCTAAATTGCTTCATTGGGTGCATTAAAAATTTGGGTCGAATTTTAACTATCTTATTCATTGATGGTACATCACTAACTGTGATTGTGTAACATAAGGTAAAATCTGGGAAGTTACGGTGTTTACTATATTGGGCTCAGCAAATTTGAGATTAGGAATGGAGATTCATCCAAAATATCCATAAGAATTAGAGGGATAGGGGTGCCTAAGTGGCTCAGTCTGTTAAGCATCCAACTTCAGCTCAGGTCATGATCTCATAGTTCATAGGTTTGAGCCCTGCATCGGGCTCTATGCTGACAGCTCAGAGCCTGGAGCCTACTTCGGATTCTGTCTTTCTCTTTCTCTGCCCCTCCCCAACTCATGCTCTGTCTGTCTCTCTCTCTCAAAAATAAACATTAAAAATTTTTAAAAAAGAATTGGATAAAGTTTAAGGAACCATACATTCCAGGGTAAGGGGATACTGTTGAAAGAATATCTATCATCTCAAGAAATTAAAGTAAGTAGCTTTATCATATCAGTACATCACTCATAAAAATAGTGGCTGGTTACTTCTTTATTTTATTTTATTTTTTTTTAATTTTTTTTAGAGAAAGAGTGCGAGTGGAGGAGAGGGGCAGAGAGAGAGAGAGAGAGAGAGAGAGAGAGAGAGAGAGAGAAAGAGAATCTCCAGCAGCCTCCACACTCAGCATAGAGCCCAATGTGGGGCACAATTCCACAACCCTGGAATAATGACCTGAGCCCAAATCAAGAGTCAGAAGCTGAGTCACCCAGGTGCCCTGAGTTTCTTCTCTAATTATAATAATAACCATGTTTAAAGTTACTCCCTTAGAAATTTATTTAAAGAACTTTGACAATTTACTTAAATATTTATTACTGCTTCCTGTGAGCTACAAAAGGATAAAGAACATTCATAAATAATGCAAAACAGGGCGCTGACATAACAGTGACAAAACAAAAAGATCTCTGCCCATTAAAAAATAAATAAGGTTAAATTTAGGCAAAGTATTTATAAGTGTCTTCTTGTGTTTTTACACTCTTCCACTTCTCTCTTCTTTTCTTATCTGCTTCTTCTTTCCTCATTTCTTCCATATCCTTGCCCTCAGGAGGGCCTTTTGGTTCTGTTCACTTCCTCTACCCAGTGGTTCTGAACCAGATTATCTAATGGGGCCTTTCAAACTTTAATATGGGAATTCCTGTGTTAGTGAAGATTTTCACTTGGTCAACATCAGTGGGGACCTAGATTGTCCATTCTAATAAGCTCCCAGGTAATGTCACTGTCTGCTGGTCCATAGACCATTTTGAGTAGCAGGATACAGAATACTTTAAAAAATACCTAGGAATCATTTAATTCCTAGTAAATCAAAATTACCTGCAATGTTCTAGGATTTGCCACTTAAAAAAATTTATTTAATGTTTATCTATTTTTGAGAAAGAGACAGAGCACAAGTGGGGGAGGGGCAGAGAGAGAGGGAAACACAGAACCTGAAGCAGGCTTCAGGCTCCAAGTGGTCAATGCGGGACTCGAACCCTGAACTGTGAGTTCATGACCTGAGCGGAACTCAGACGCTTAACTGATTGAGTCACTCATGTGCCCCTAGATCTTGCCACTTCTAATAAGCTCCCCAGGTGATTCCAATATGCAGTCTAGAGTTGAAAATCATAACTCTATCCAATAAAAATGGGGAAAACTCTAGATTACTTACACCATTTGATTGATTGACTGACTGATTATTCTTTGTCTGAAATTTTACCACACTGACTGACCTCTTGCTCTAATTTCTTATTTGTGTTGTTAAGCCCTCTATCACTAATTGGGAGAGCAAACAAGCAAAAAATCCATATGCAAGCAGGTAGGAAGAGTTGGGAAGAAAAAAACCTAAAGTGGGAAGTTTTCAGACAGTAAAGTATGAGACTGTCAGAAAGCTGTTCCCTTCTCTCACCTAGCAGCTGCCTACATAAAAAGTATACTGGCAGTCCCCAATTGCATTGCTAAACACACTTTAAAGGACATTGATTTTATTTTTATTTTTCTCTATTCCAACTAATATTCAGTGACCTGTACCTCTATGCTGCCTATACTATTTCTGTTTATTGACCAAATTTCTGTGTCCATGAAGCACATTATGTCCATTAAATAGACAGTGCTTCAGTGGAATCTTGTAATGTTAGGCTGTGTTCAGCTACATACTTGGCGTTTTGAACAAGAAGAAAAATGCTTGGGTTAAAGCAGAGGTGATTGGGGTTGGATGGGAAGAAGAATTTATTGACTATTAGAGTGATAAAAACACTGTAATGAGCAACTAAAAGGGCTTCTTGAACCCCTATTTGTCAGTATTTAAGGGAAATCTCTTTTGGATGCTTTAGACATCCGCTTAATTACAGACAAGGGGCTTGATGAAATGCTCCCTAGAGGTAATCCTTTAGTTCTTTGATCCAATACTTATTCCTACGAGTGGTGAAATTGTAACTAAAAAATAAAAAAAAAAAAAATGGACACGCTGGGTTATGCAACATGTTTTTAGAAGGCTACTATCATCAGGATATACTTTAATGAAACAAATAACGCCTATGAAACATCCAAGAACACACACTACTTCTAGAGCTTGCTGAAATGAGTAGAAAATCAAGTTTAATGAAACTAACACCAAACTATAGACCACTACTCATTTTCCCAAAGGAGAACAACTGGACACATTTGTGTGCCCAGGGCCAGGTTAACTCTAGGAATCACATAGGAAAGTTTAAAATAAAGATGCCTCTCCTCCTACATTTGATTTAGTAAGTCTGGAGAAAGGGCCAGAATTTTTTTTTTTTCTTAGTAGGAGCCCTGAGGTTTTCATAAGTCGCCTTGAAAACCAACAACTCTAAACCTCTGCTGTAAGACCCTTTTTTTTTCTCCCTAATGAGAGGTTACATTAGGAAGGGTAAAGCATTTATTTAGATGGGAAGGCAGAGATGAAAATGGGTCTTAAACTGCTGCTTCCTATCTCATGCTAGCTAGATCACAGAATGATGAAGTCAGTAATTGTTGCCACGCAGAGTAAGCCCTTAAGATACATTAGGCTATATCCTAATTTGGACAAGGAAGGAATTTGAACCTTAAATAATTTATCAATTCTTTCAACCAATAACATAAGACTTAAACACTGGAAAAAGGCATTCAGGGAAGGATTTTATTTATTTATTTATTTATTTATTTATTTATTTATTTATTTTAAATAATGGAGTCCAGGAAAACAGAATTATTAAAAAAAAAAAGTGTCTGTATCTTCCAAATTACTGCAAAGCATACCCATTTTCACATCACAGAATAAAATGCAATTTACTATCTTTTATTCCTAATTCCTAATTAGTGGGAACTAGCTAGGCCATACCATGAGGTATACACTCCTGTAGGTGACATAATGGTTTAATCCTAAGTGCAGTAACTGCCATAGTTCACCTGAAAAACATGGCAAATGCACACAAAGCCATTACTGAAATTGACATTCAGAGTCAGTTAATAAAGTATGCTCAGATTTTAGCAGCTATTAGTGAGGTTTGACCCTTGTCCCAGATAAATCCCTGGTGACCCATGGGGTATGACATGATAATGTTGTTAGTTGTGTTAAATAGGAAAGGAATCTTGTCACATCCATTCTTCATCACTAGCTGCTTTCTTCATTTATTTAATGAAGTTTTATTCAACCTATTTTTTTAATGACATGTTCAATGATTCATTGAGGGAACTTAAAACTGATTTTAAAATACACACTTGGGCATCAGGGAAATTCTCCCCTTTTAATACGCTATTAACATTACCAAAGTTTATGAGTTAGAATTCGAAAAGCCGATAGTATTCTATTACATTAACTATAAAAATATTCTTGAAATTCTTCTGTATATATACGTTTCAAAATAATAAAGGAAGCATATGAATCTGCGTAAGAAAATCACAAAGAGACTCCTAAAGAATACATTTTTACATTAGAATTGAAAGCTGCACCTATACCACACACATAAATGATATGCTGTCACAAACCAAGAAATCAGGAAAAATCTAACATTGAATTTTTCTGAATCACCTCAAATTATGTTTGACCACACATCTCTACATCCAGATTTAGCAAGAACAAAACAAAACAAAACCTACCTTTTTTGCTTATATTAGTATATCAGGATAAGTATATCCTTATCCAAAATATCAATGAATGAGGATAAAGATAACCTCTCCTACTCAATAAACACCTGGACGAGTCTCCTTCTCGAAAGGGGGGTGGGGTGGGAAATGCTGCCAATTTTGTGATGAAAATAATCACAAATATTAAAATGGAAAAGACAGAGCCACACATCAGTTAAACAATGAACAAAGATTTCCTGACCTAATGTGTACTATCTAGTCTAAATTTCTCATTTTATTGATGAAAAAACTGGAGTTGAACTAAACTGACTTTCCAATGGACAAATCCAAAATCACATCCAACCATCTCTAAGGGATTAACACTATGTGTTCAGGGTTTTCCAGGCAGTTTCCAGTTTGCTCACATCACAGCAGAGCCCATGCCTAGTAATCAATTTGGGAATTAAAATACCAAATGATGCTGAAATTCTAGGAGAAATATTACATTTAATAGCACTAGCAAACTCAAAGCTGTTGTCAGCTAAATTAATGTGCCCCTTTCTAATGTCAATTTTTTTCCTTTTTCATCCAAATCCACACTCATTCACTTTGTTTTTATCTCAAATAAAGGGTTGCTCATTTTCCTGTTTTAGGTTATTCCTGAGTCCCAGGTTGCCCAGTCCCATAATATTTAAGGCCAAATTCTTGCATTGGAAATTATTTATATTCTCTCTTTTACAATTAATGTCTTTACTGGCCATTTCTTCAAGGACAATACTCAAGATTCTTGTATTTTAAGTAAGTTAAAAAAAATAATCTTCCCTTTACCTCATGATCTTCATTACCCTCAGAGAGCCAAGCATTTTCAAGAGTTACCTATAACACATACTTGCAGATATGTCTCAAGTATCTATCCCCAGTCCTTCTTTACAATATCTGTGAATATCTCAGTTGAGTTTCCACTTATTAACTAATTATTTATTGGGCAGTTCTACGTGGATGAATCAGGGATATTTAAGACTTAGAAAGGACATAGCTAAACTCCCTTATTCCCATTCTCAATTCAGCCACAACACTATTCTCCCCCTATATACTCAGTCCCAGTGACTATTTCCATCATTGATTCAATTGCTCCAACTCAAAACTGGAATTCATGCCAAATCCCCCTCTTTTCCTTTACAACCAAATCAGCTTCGTTACCAAGGCTTATTATAAGTTGTATTCTCTATCTCTTAAATTGCCTCCTTCTCATCCTGGTTCTTTGTATGGCATGTTCTAGGCCCTTCCTCTGCCCATCTGATGTCTATACATTCTTCAAGGATCATCTTGGTAAAAATCTCCTTTGTTAACTCTTCACCAAATCCCTTAACTGGAACCCATTATTCTGTATCTCCTCCCCCTTCTTCCTTGGTGACCTCACTTAATGCCATACAGACTTCTAGTCTAGCAGTTATCCCATTGTATTGTAAGTTGGCAATCCAAGTTAATTATCCCTGTGTTACAGATGAAGAGGTTAACATTTAACAAATATTAACTAGCCTATCCTAGGTCACAGGATAAGTTATTGTAAAGTAGGGTTTTAAATTCGTTTCCAGACTCCTATATATCTCCATCAATATGTTTACATTAATAACCTCAAACAATGAGTGTCTAAATTTAAAAACTGAAGGAGGTAGAGGTGGGAGGAAAATAGTTTCAGAAGCTATTTTTTTTTTTAATTTTTTTTTTCAACGTTTATTTATTTTGGGGACAGAGAGAGACAGAGCATGAACGGGGGAGGGGCAGAGAGAGGGAGACACAGAATCGGAAACAGGCTCCAGGCTCTGAGCCATCAGCCCAGAGCCCGATGCGGGGCTCGAACTCACAGACCGCGAGATCGTGACCTGGCTGAAGTCGGACGCTTAACCGACTGCGCCACCCAGGCGCCCCTCAGAAGCTATTTTAAATACAACATTGAATAACAAATAATCTGCATGAACCTTCTTTACATTCTTGAAAAATAGTTTGTTTTCGAGTCATTTTAACTAACAACACAATTATGAGTGGTGAGTAATGAAAATTAAGATATTACTCAAATAATTTTAAAGCTTATAACAAGACTCCTACAAATTAGATTATTTTATATTTAGCATTTTATGAAATCTCATATATGCCTGAGTTCAACCTACTGATTTTACAGAGGAGGAAAATAGGGCCCATTTTTAAAGTCCATGTATCAATAATAATAATAAAAAAAAAATTAGAGTGGAACTACCTAAAAGAGTTGCACCACAAACATTCTTTAAGCATAGCAGGAAGGCTATTTTCAAACTGTTACTTTTCTTCTCATAGAACATGTTTGAGATTTTGTTAAAATGTTAATCATGCCTACCTAAAAGTTAAATTATACTTCTTTACAGTGTTTTTTCAAAAAGAATTTTGGTCGGGATGAGCACTGGGTGTTGCCAATTTGACAATAAATTATATTTAAAAAAAAAAGAATTTTGTTTCTGTTTTGTTTTTAAATCACAATTCAGAGTACAGAAAACTAAACAAACAACATTTTATATCATGGCTCAGTACACATATACATGATGAAAAGTTTTAAAAATTATATTAACCTGAATTATGTGTAAAGCATTCTGATACAGTTTTTTTTTTTTTATTCTATTCTAAGGTGGTCTATTTATTCTAGTCTAGTTTATTTCAACATAAGTTTAATGTTGGTCAGGGTCCACTGAAGTGATACTATAATCCACCGATGAGTTGTAAACAGTAGTTTGAAAGCTTTGCTCAACTGCATAGACAAAGGTCAAAATAGGAAAGTAGAGAAAATGGTCCTGGTGTTCCTTTTACAAATGTGAGCCAAATACAGATGTGAGCCAAACTGGCCTTCTCATGAATTCAGGAACTTAAAGCCATTGGAGATGACATTTCCTTTCTTTGCATTTTTATGATGCCAAAGACTATGGGGGATTATTTTACTTCTACTATCATAACTGGAAATTTGGGGCAGTTAAGTCTGAATTTCTCCTACATGACAGTACGGTAAGCTGTGAGCCAATATACAACAACATTTGGGAGTCTCTTTGAGCAACATATTTATACAAAACAATACATTATAGATATTAAATAAAGCTTTTTTAATAAAGCTTTTTATGCATTATTAATATATGTTAAAATAAATTATTATTTCTGTAATGTGGAAAGAACTGGGCATCCCCCAATTTTTTTTTTGTTTTGTGATAAAGAGAATATAATTTTTTATTATTCTTTCCTTTTAAAGATTCTGAAATTACATAAATAATACAAACTCTTAGAGAAATATACATAACTACAGATATAATTTTTTTTAGAAAAAAAACAGAGCAATAACCAATGTCAATTTTTGGGTTTCTATAGATCCTTCGCCTCCCTGTTACAGTTTATGGTAGTATAACAGTTAAGAGGGCACGAAATACACAGCCAAAAGTAATTTGAGACACTAATCAAGATTTCTTCTGGCCCCACACTTTATCCTTACCAGAAATTATCATTCTTTTTTAATTTTGACAATCTAACAGTGAAAATTCATAGCTTTTATATCATTGATTATAAGTGAAGCCAAACACTCTTACAAATTTCCTGTGTAAGTTTTTAATTCTTTTTAATTTTATTAAAAATATTTTGTTTTAGGGGGCACCTTGGTGGCTCAGTCGGTTGAGCTGACTTCGCTCAGGTCATGATCTTGTAGTTCCTCAGTTTGAGCCCCACATCAGGCTTGCTATTCTTAGGGCCTAGCGGGCTTTGGATCCTCTGTCTCCCTCTCCCTGCCCCTCCCCTGCTTGCTCTCCCTCTCTCTCTCTCTTTCTCTCTCTCTCAAAAATAAATTAATATTAAAAAAAATTGTTTTAGGAGGGGAGATGCGTGGGGAATGGACTATATAGGTGATGGGTATTAAGGAGGGCATTTGTTGTGATGAGCACTGGGTGTTATTTGTAACTGATAAATCACTAAATTCTACTCCTGAGACCAATACTACACTATATGTTAACTAACTTGAATTTAAGTAAAATCTTGGAAAGAAAAAAAAATTCTTCAAAAATTAAAAACAAAAAACATTATAATGTAGTTAAAACGATCTTTTTCTTCCTTTTAAATCTGAATTAGGTTTAAAAAGATTTCATCATCCCATAATTTTTACCTACATTTTTAATGCTTCAATTATTGTATGCTTTTTAAAAGTTTTGTCTACAATTCTATAATCCTTAGTCTATTTCATGCTTTTTTAAACTCTTTTTTTTTCTTTAAGTAGGTTCCAAGCCCACGTGGTGCTGGAACTTAGCACCTGAGATCAAGAGTTCCATGCTCTACCAACTGAGCCGGCCAGGTGCTCCTAAACTTTTAATGTATAATTCATCCCGTGTCTTTTGTTCTGTGGTAGGGGTCTAACTTTATTTTATTATGTACTATGACCCTTTTGTTCCAAGCCTATTTATTGAATAATCTATGCTTTGTTACTTTTTTCTAAAAGAAATGCCAACTTTATAAAACTAAATTACTATATAGATTTTAGTCTCCATCTGGACTTTCTATTAGATTCCATTGAGCCAATTCTCTTTTGAACTAATACCGTATTATTTGTTAAAAAAAAGAGACAGCAAGCTCAAAATGGAGTCCAGTTGCTAAACCACATGTCAGCAAACCAGGACTTTATACCTAATCTAATTGCAGTTTCAACCCCCCAGGAGTGTAAACTTTAACCAGTCAACACAGAATTACCTGGGTAGCATTAGTGGGATAATCTGCCCCATGGACTCCTCCCATTCTCCTTAGGAAAACAGCCTTGCCTGAAACAATGCATTCTTTACTAACAGTTTCCTCCTTTCCACTCCCCCCCTTTTTTTTTTTTTTTGCCTTTAAAAAGCTTTCCTTTCCTACAGCTCAGCAGAGCTCTCTTCCATTGCTAGATGAGATGCTGCCAGATTCATGAATCAGTGAATAAAGCCAGTGTGATCCCTACTTAGTTTAATTTTTGTTAACAGATTTGGTGGCAGCAGCAAGATGGAAAGAGACCACCTACCCCTTTGGGAACAAGAAACACAGGGTAGCACCCACTAATACTTGGAGTCTTTCTCATTGTTTCCAAAGGCCATGGCTAAATTCCTTCTAGGTTCGCAGCTCCACTGTCTCTGCATGGAGCTCCCAATCCTAACTGGCTTTCTAATCCAGGGCAGATCAGCTGGAGTTGGAGCTAAACCTCTAGCCTTTCAGACAACAACCTGCAGATTTTTGAATGGGAAATTCCCAGTCTTTAATTCTGTCTGTCCCAAGATCCACAAAAAGACTGTTAGTGCCAGTGCACAGTTCACATCCATACTGAGCCCCTAATTCCACAGTCTGCAATTGTTGGAGTCTGCTGGTGTAATTCTTTCCTGAGTCCAAGGTTCCACAGGGATTACCGGTATTACACACAGGGCCTTCTCTGGGCCAGGATGCAGTGACTAACATCTCTTGGTTACTGCTGACATATTAAGGTACACATGTTCGTTTGCCTTGTTTTTGTGTAGATTAAAAAAAAAAGCTATAAAAACTGGTGGCCATGGGTGGAGCTCTGAAGAGTTGTTCGAGTGCTCACCACCAGACCCAAAGACTCCTATGTTAGAATACGCTGGCCATGGAACAAGTTAGATTGACCACAGGTCAACAGCAAACAATAAAATGTCTGTCCGAAAAGGTACACTGTAAACACTGCACTGTCCCCAAATCAGTGGCACATCTCCTTTAGGTATTAGTTTGGCTCAGAGAAACCCTTAGCCAATGGGATCCTTAAACTCTAAAGAATCAAGCACACCTTCTGGTATACCTGCTTATTGTATATCTAAGAAATATGGTCCTGGAAACTATAAATACCTACAAAAATGGCAAAATCTTCCTAAGCTTGTTTTGTGTCATGAAAATGTGGCTTGGTAACTCTTAGGTTGAGGACTCCAAAATATGACCAGATACAAATGTGGGTTGAACTCCATCTGTGGTTAGGGTCCTATTAAACTATTGCCATCCCTCCAGGGAATGACAATGTCCATTAGGAGGAATGTTCCAATTAGATGAGATCATTCATTTAGGAAGTGTCCTTGGGGCGCCTGGGTGGCGCAGTCGGTTAAGTGTCCGACTTCAGCCAGGTCACGATCTCGCGGTCCGTGAGTTCGAGACCCACGTCGGGCTCTGGGCTGGTGGCTCGGAGCCTGGAGCCTGGAGCCTGTTTCCGATTCTGTGTCTCCCTCTCTCTCTGCCCCTCCCCCGTTCATGCTCTGTCTCTTTCTGTCCCAAAAATAAATAAAAATGTTGGAAAAAAAAATTTTAAAAAAGGAAGTGTCCTTAAAAGTGACAGTTCACCAATCACACAAACCTATAGGAACGGAATACCTATTTTAATTGGTATGCAGAAGCTTCTAAAAGGCTTTAAAAAATAGCTTCGTTAAAGTTTAATTGCAAAAAGCTGATGAAAAATTAAAGACAAAGAGGTACCTAAAACAAAGATTGTAAGACTGTCCTAACTTCTACTGCTCCCCTCTATCTTCCTTTATTTGAGCAGCCAATCTAGTAACACTTTGTCTGAACTGCACTTCCACTCTGAAGACACTACAAGACCTAAACAAAAGTCCACCAAGTTAATGGCTTTATAGGCACCCCTGCATCTACCATTGAAGGAGGGCCTCCATACAGTCCACTCCCAGAGCTGATGAGACTCTGAGAGTTTTTCTATTAAACTGCTATATTTACTCCCCTAAGCAGCCAAGGGGAAACTAAATTAAAATTAATTTTAAAAGCCTTGCCAAATTTTAGTAAATATCAGAATTACATGCTTCACTTTAAACTCCACTCAGAACCCACAGATGGGATCTGGAAAAACTGGCAGAGGCCAGCTAAGAGTGAGAATTCTTACCAGGGTCACCTCCCCCTATATCCCTGTCTGTAATAGATAAAGGAAAATAAAATATCTTTTATTTGTCAGTAGATAAAGGAAAATAAAATATCTTTTGTATCCTCTTTGGGGATACCTCTTGAGTCCAAGCGGTCATTCAATATTGCCAGATAAATATACTGCTTGTCCCAGCTGAAACCTGACAAGATATTTAAAAGAAATGTGTAAGTATTTCTGTAGTCAAAAGCTGGACAAATTGGAAGCTGATATTCAGATCCTGGTAAGAATCTTTTTTTTTTTTTTTAATGGCTTTATCCCTAAGCAAATTGAAGATAATGCAACTGGATGGGTGGACCAGCCTATAATGTCATTTAAGCCACAACCCAATACTTTGAGGAGTTAGAAGCTTCCTTATCTTACAAATCTCTATAAAACTAGAAATGCAGCTCTTGAATCAATTTGAAGTTCACATATTCTTTTTTTAGGAGCCCCCAAACCACCCCTATTTATCAAAAGTCTTGTAAATTATGGCCTTAGGAAAACCAAAGTCCTTCTTGGTGAAACCTGAATTCCTTCCCTGTTAATTCTTATCTAGACCATCCCCAATTCCTAAGTCTAAAGGAAAGAAAGTCTATTTAAAAATACAAACTGCACCTGGGTGGTTCAATTGGTTAACCATCCGACTCTTGATTTTGGCTCAGGTCATGATCTTGCCTTTCATGAGTTTGAGCCCTGCATCAGGCTCCATGGTGACAGTGTGGAGCATGCTTGGGATTCTCTCTCTTCCCCTTTCTCTCTACCTCTCCCCTGCTCACACACATGCTCTATCTCAAAATAAATAAGTAAACTAAAAAAAAAAAAAAAAAAATAGAAATACAAACTGCTCTACAGCAAGATTATTTGTTAAGGACAAATTCAAATCCTAAATGACTTCTCCACAAATATTAGTAATAAAAAGCTTGAGCCACAGAAGCTATAAGGTCTGTTTACTTCTACCTGTATGTTTATATGAGTCCATATATACGTGTTATAGATGTGTGGTATTTTTCTACCTCTAGAGGGTATTTTGCCTAAGTTAATTTGTAAAAGAAACTATTTAATTGGCTTAAACAAAGAAGCACTTATACAAATATAATATTCTTAAATTCTGAAAAATATAATAGAAACTTAATCCAAATGACTTTCAGGTTCAGGAAATAGTTGGTATTAAAGCTAGTTGGAGTTTGTTGGGTTAATTAAAACAGGCATATTTTTAGAGTTATCAGCATTAAATATAATACTTTTATTCTATCTAGGCTTCTAAGAGTCAAATAAGTTCATGTATCTCTTACAAAATTTGTCAGCAAGAAAAATAGCTTGAGATGATAGCTGACTTTCCCTGATGTATCATGAAGTTTTTATGTGTAGTCCAAACATAATTGTTAAGAACAAGTAAGTTAAGTAGATGTAAGTAGTATAAAAAGGTTTTGGGTGAACTTTTTAAATAGTTTCCTCAAATATTTGGTAACCTGAAACTTTAAAAAAAAGTTTTGCGAGGTTAAGTTAAATGATGTCAAGTTAAATTCATTGAATATCTAGATAATTTCTAAATAAGGTAAAATATTGAACACTAATTACTCAACACAGGTTTACCCATTTTTGTTTCCTTTTACAAAGGAATTAAAAATATTTGGGTGTAGGAGCACCTGAATGGCTCAGGAAGTTAAGCACCCAATTCTTGATTTTGGCTTAGGTCATAATCTCGCAGTCCGTGAGATCAAGCCCCACATTTGGCTCTGAGCGGAGTGTGGAGCCTGCTTGGGATTATAATCACTAATAAAATAACATTTGAGTCTATTAGTAAATATGTTTTATGACATGCTGAGAAATTTTCTATGAGAAAGCAGGTTTCTAGAAATTGTAAAAAAATAGTTTCCAAATCTGGTAATCTATAGAATGTTAATGTAAAAGACAGTTTATAATCTCTTATTTCTTAGTTTTCACCAGAAGTTAAAATTTTCTTAGGGATAAAATTCTAATATATTAACTAAAACTACTAGAAATAATAGGGGAAAGAAATTTTATGTGCATCAGGACTGGTTAAGGTTGGAATGAATTTAATTAAGAAAAAGTTTTAATATCAAAAGCAACCTGGTACAAAATTATCATTCAGTTTTCTCTCTGTTAAAAGGACAAAGTTTTCTTGAACTATTGTTTTGTTCTTGATAAAAGACTGTAAGGTGGGGGTGGGGGCACCTGGATGGCTCAATCAGCTAAGCAACCCATTCTTTTTTTTTTTTAATATATATTTTTGAATGTTTATATTCATTTTTGAGACAGTGAGAGACAGAGCATGAGTGGGAGAGGGGCAGAGAGAGAGGGAGACACAGAATCCAAAGCTGGCTCCAGGCTCTGAACTGTCAGCACTGAGCCCAATGTGGGGCTTGAACTCATCAACCACAAGATCATGACCTAAGCCGAAGTCTGGTGCTCAACTGACTGAGCCACCCAGGCAGCTCTCAAGCAACCAGCTCTTAATTTTGGCTCAGGTCATGATCTCACGGTTGTGAGACTGAGCCTTGGCTTGAGCCCCAAGTCAGGCTCTGTGCTGAACATGGAGCCTGCTGAAGATTCTCTCTTTCCCTCTCTGTCTGCCTCTCCTGTGCTCACTGGTTCATAAAATAAAATAAAAATAAATAAAATGAAATGATTATAAAAGGTTTTTCTTTACCTTTTAAAGTAATGCATCCAGAAAACAAGTATTCTGTGCTTTGTCAAAATAATTTCCTGTTTTTTTTTTAATTAGGTCTTTGATGATGTAAAAAAAATTGAATCTTCTCTTAAAAGAGCTAAAGATTTTTTTTTAACAACTAACTTCTGTATTTGCCTGCAAAGTCTTTAATTGGCACCATGTTTAAATGAAAAATTAAGCACTGTTTTAAGGTGATCTATGTTCCTATTTGCCCAACTGCTATAAAAACTTTCTGATATTTTTAGAAACCACAAGTGTTGGTGAGATGTGGAGAAAAAGGAATCATCTTGCACTGTTGGTGGGAGTGCAAGCTGGTGCCATTGTGAAAAGCAGTATGGAAGTTCCTCAAAAAGTTAAACATATAACTGCTCTATGATCTAGTAATCACACACCTGAGTATTTAGCCCAAAATCAAAAACACTAATTCAAATAAATGCATGCACACCTATGTTTATAGCAGCATTATTTAAAGAGCCAAATTATGGAAGCAGCCCAAGTGTCCATCGATAAATTAATGGATAAAGAACACGTGATATATACATATATATAGTGAAATTAAGCCAGCAAGAGAAAGAGAAATACCTTATGATTTCACTCATATGTGGAATTTAAGAAACAAGAAAAATGAGCAAAAAAATGAAAGAGAGAGAGAGGTAGAGATAAACCAGGAAATATAGAGAATAAATTGATAGCTACCAGAGGAGAGGTGGATGGGGAGATGGGAGAAATAGATGATGGGGATTAAGGAGTGTACTTGCGGTGAACACAAGGTGATGTATGGAATTGTTCAATCACTATGCTGTATACCTGCAACTAATATAACACTGTGTGTTAACTATACTGAAATTAAAATAAAAGCTTAATAAACAAAATTTAAAAATAAAGTTTTTTGGTATTTTTGACAAAATTCCCCAAAATCAAATTCTATATGACGTCTTTTTGATTTAAAACTAACTTTGGGATTTCCCACAGGGTGTCTGGAACATTTCAAAAGATTTGTTTTCTCTCTTTTTTTTTTTTTTT